>NC_067400.1:14547436-14883686 GCF_016432865.1 Antechinus flavipes | reverse complement strand
GGCATGAGGGAAAAGAAATACATTAAAGATCTATTGGTAGAGTAATGAACTGGTTCAACCATTCTGGAAAACAATCTGGAACTATACCCAAAGGGCTATAAAACTGCATATCCCTTGATCCCTTTGATCTAGCAAAATCACTCTGAGGTATGTACCACCAGAGAGATCAAAGAAAAGAAAAAAGACATATGTGAACAAAAATATTTATAGCAACTCTTTTTTGAGGTGGCAAGGAATTGGAAATTAAGAGAACCCGATTAAGGAATGGATGAACAAGTTATAGCATATGATTGTGATGGAATACTATAGTACTATAAGAAATGATGAAGAGGGTAGTTTTCTAAAGTAAACTGAGAAAAATTCAGAGATCATTATGCACAGTCACCAGCAATGCTTTGATAATGATATGTATATATAAGTATATAATATATACTTATAATGATATAATATGAAAGGCTTGCTACTCTAATCAATACAATGATCCAAGACAATTCCAAAGGATTCATGATGAAAAAATGCTATCTACCTCAAGAGAGAACTGTTGAATTGAAGTATAATTTTTTTGTTTGCTTTTTTTTTTTGCTTTTTTGTGATATGGTTAATATGGAAAAATACTTTTTATGTTTTTTTCATGTATAATTTTAAAAGGACTAGGGTCAAATGCAAATTATATCTCTTACCTGTGTTTCTTAAGGTTCTTAAGGTTTCTAGGCCTTTTCCACTTTAGTAAAAATGAAGAAGTTAGATAATTTCTAAGGTCTCTTCCAGGTCTAAAATTATTATTCTGAAATTAGTGGACAGCAGAATCTCATGTAAAAAGAAAGGCCTAGCATGCCAGTCTGTCTAGAACAGAACTGATGAAAGAAAATGATATTTTAAAATGAGATTTTTTTAAAGGTGAGTCAATTGTAAAGGGCTGCAAATATTCCAGCAGAAGATAAAGAATAATTCTATTTTATCTAGAATGCAATAGGACCTGGAAACCAAAAAATAAAAGGGATGATGTCAAGAAGGACAGTTGGAGAGAACAGTCAGAATTTGACTTAAATGGATAATAACAGCCCCTTACATTTACAATGTCCTTTGCTGTGTGCTGGATATTACATCACAGTAAGATTGCACTAAATCTTTAATCCATTGCCACATGATGGTATGGAATTGATCCTGGATCTTCAGAGACCCTACAAGCAGAAGTCAAATTCTAAAAAGTCCTATCCATGCCATAAAGGGTTCAAGTACAGGTCTGGTAACAGGTTACATTTTGTTTTTTAAAGACAAGCAAGCAAAGTTTGAAAAAGAATATAATCATATTTGCTTCAGAATGATGAATTTTAAGCACATGAAATTTTCAAAGATCTAGTAAGTCATAAAGAAATTGCAATTGAAAAGGGCAACTACCCTGATTTTTAAAAGTATCAAAAGTGTTTTGGAGATAGCTCTCCCCAGACAGAATCGCAGATGATTAGATCACAGATTTCAAGGTGGAAAGACCTTAAAAGATCATCAGACCCAATCTCCTCATTTTGCATCAGACCCATCTCTCTCCATGAGAAAATGGAGTCAAAACAACTAGCCAAAAGTCACAACAGTCAAGTAAAAGAGCTGGTATGTGAACTGAAATCTTCTGGCTCTATTTCCATTTTGCCAAATACTTTTATCTACAGCATTTAATTTGTTCCTCACAGCAAACTAGGGAGAAGCTTATTTACATTTTAGATGAAGAGATTGAGGCTAAAATGTTAATTTACTTTAATGAATGAAAACAATCTTCCAAATACTATTAACTCTATAAGGCCTAGTAAACCCTGCTGAAGTCTCCCCAGTCTAAGCTGAACTTCCCAAACTGCCAAATTACTTGTTTACATCAGCAGTCTCCCTAGCCTGTCAATCATCATGACTAAATGACTATATGATTGTCACTTTAGAAATATACTTTCATTCATTCATTGAATTGTCCAAAGTGATATGATTAAGAAGTGGTGGAGTTGGGATAAGAAAACCTAGATTGGCTGGTTTCTCTTATTGTTTGACTTTTCATAGACCCCGTAGACCATCCTGTCCCTAGCGTTTTATTGGCAAAGATACTAGAATGATCCATTTTTTTCATGTAGGGGAAATAGACACTTTTGATTTTGAGTTCTTAGGATTGCTTTAAATGAGGCACAGTCTCTCTAAAAAATATCAATAAAATGATAGAAAGTCATTGGAATGACTCTGTACTTTATTTTATCATTCTTCATGTCATTGTGTTATTTTTGTGAGCTTTCAGGTCTGAAAAAAGTTATTGTGGGAGAGACACAAAAAGAGGCCCCCAAATGCAGCTCAATCCAAAGGCCACGGAAAGGATCACACTGAGAACAGTGGTGGCAGTGTGGGCAGCTACTGTGAACAAAGCAAAACTGGCCAGCTCATTCCAAACCTCCGAAAGGGAACACGAGCACAGCAAAAGAGCCAGAAGGAACAGGCTCACCTGCCTGCAAGAGGACCCATCTTATTGCTCTACCTCTCTAGCGCATAGCAGAGTCTGGCATGTAGGAGGTACTAAATAAAGGCTTGCTGACTTGGCTTGACTACCTTGTATAATTCAGCCCTTACAGACTCTTTCAGCTTTTAGAACAGGGATTCATAACAAGGGACCCATGAACTTGTTTATTATGTATGTGTGCATAAAGATAGAGAAAGAGAGAGAGAGAGAGAGAAGAGAGAGAGAGAGAGAGAGAGAGAGAGAGAGAGAGAGATAAGTAGATAGACAGATCAATTGTATTTCAATGTAATTGGTTTCCTTTTTTATTCTATATATTTTATTTTATTTATTTAAAATTATGCTTCTTAAGAGAAGTTAGGATTTATTAGACTGCCATCAAAGGGGTTTGTGACATAAAAAAGGTAAAGACCCTTTAGTTTAGTTTAGTTAAAGAAATTGAACAAATGGTCTAAGCTCTCCACTCCCAGCATGAAATTTGTCACTTCCATGAAGGATATAGCAAAGACACAAGTGAAAGAAAGAGGGAAAGTGAATGTGGTCTGCTAAGATCTCCTCCCAATGACTTGTTTCCCATTTCTGGGGATCAAAAATGGAGATCATGCCAAATAGTTGTGGCTAATCTCCCATTAATTAAAAATACACAAAAATTAAAAATTAAAAAGTGTTAAAATAAGGGGTCTGTGTTGGCTGTTGATGTCCCATAACAAACTTGGGTGACCTTTAAGAATGATTAGTAAACTCACAGTGAACTGACTGAGAGATTCGGCCTCAAACTAGGATTAGGTAAAGAAAAGAGCAGATCAAAGGGTTATCAAACTGTGCATATCCTTTGATCCAGCAGGGTTTCTACTGGGCCTGTATCCCAAAAAGATCTTAAAGGAACGAAAGGGACCCACATGTGCAAAAGTGTTTGTGGCAGCCCTCTTTGTAGTGGAAACTGAGTGGTTGCACATCAGTTGGGCACATCAGTGGCTGAATAAGTTATGGTACATGAATGTATTGGAATATTCTTGTTCTATAAGAAACGATCAGCAGGATGATTTCTGAGAAGCCTGGGGAGACTTATATAAACTGATGCTAAGTGCAATGAGCAGAACCAGGAGATCATTGTACACAACAACATCAATATTATACAATGATCAATTCTGATGGACATGGCTCTCTTTAACAATGAGATGATTCAGGCCAGTTCCAATGATCTTGTGATAAAGAGAAGACTGTGGGAACTGAGTGTGCATCACAACCTAGTATTTTCACTTTTTTTGTTGTTGTTTGCTTGCATTTTATTTTCTTTCTCATTTTTTCTTTTTGATCTGATTTTTCTTGTGCAACAAGACAATTGTATAAATATGTATACATATATTGCATTTACATATATTTTTACCATATTTAATATATATTGGATTACCTAGGGCAGGGGGTTGAGAAATGGGGGGGGCGGGAATTGGAACACAAGGTTTTGCAAGGATCAATATTGAAAAATTATCCTCGCATATTTAATTGTTGTTGTTGTTGTTGTTTTACAGAAGCAATTGGGGTTAAGTGACTTGCCCAGAGTCACACAGCTAGGAAGCTTGCATATGTTTTAAAAATAAAAATCTTCAATAAAAAAAAGAAAAGAATAGAGATTAAAAAGGAGAAGCATTGGACCAGGCAAGTGAATTTTTACTTAACCCTGAAGTGATGTTCCCTTATGTTTTTACTTTCTTTTTAGGAACAAGAAAAAAAAAAAAACAGGATTAGCTGGGCCCAGAAGGCATTACTTCAATTATGATATCCAACTGGCTTCATAATACCATTACTTTATGACTGCAAAAGGCTAAATACTTTTCTAAGCACTTTCACATGAGTAGCCCAGGATGGAAATCCATTGGCAAATGGATATTAGGTGCTTATATCTTTCAAAGAGAATGGCAGAATGACTTTCTGAGCCAGGAGGAGCTCCGTTCAAGTCCTATCTTACTGACCGCATGACCCTAAGTCACACAACTTCTCAGTGCTTGGACATTGCTCTAAGATTAACGAGTTGCAGAAAAGATGCCAATCTGCATTCATAAAGGGCTTTTCCTCACCTGAGACTTCTTATACCTATGAAATCACAGGCCCAGTGGCCATCCTCTATCTTAATAGAACCTAATTAGTCAACAAGCACATCACTTAGACACAACCATTCACGTCCTTCTTTTTAAACACAGAAAACAAATTTCTGACCAAAATGAGGCTTCCACAGACAATCGAGGTTGGATGTACAAAAATATATAACTTTTTTCATTGTGACGGAGTATTTTTCATTTTCAGGGATGTCTCCTGAGCTCTATTGCTTTGAGATAATTGGGCTGATTTTAGCATTTGAAAAGTCTTCCCCTTTCAGGTGCTTTTAGAAAGACATTATATTTCATGTTTCATGCTGTGCTTAAAACCTCAGTGAACCTGCCTCCTTCCAGATAAAAGATTTGGCCTGGTTTCTCTTTTCTGTGTTAAAGTTCAATCCCCATTTCTCCCCTCAGCCATAACATGCCACAGAAATGTGGTCCTAATAGCTGTCACAAACTGGCCGCCTCCTAGAGTTACACAACAATAGCATATACTTTTCAAACCTTAATATAAACCGACTTTATACTGCAATTGTGGATGTCACTAAGCTCTGCCCATTTTAATCACATCAACGTTCCCATAGCTACTAATGCATTTCAAAAGGTGGAAAAGCGTAGGGAGATTTTTAAAATTACAGAGACAGAAGAAAGAAGAAGAAGCATAAATAAAATATAGGATAAGGGGAGGGGGTACTTTGGAGTCTTACTGCAGTTGATGGTTTATGAATGGGTAACAGGAAAAACTTCACAGAACTCCAGACCCCCTCCTTGTGTTCAAAACCCCCCTTCAACATCACACTGTCAATATGATGAAGGTGAATTAACTAAAGCATAAACAGGTTAAGAAGAAGTGTGGCAAAGTGGATAGAACTAGAAAGATGTGGATTCGGGTCCTGAACATGACAAAGTTTCTGACAAATACTGGCTGTGTGGAAAATCTCTTTTCTCAAGGCCCTGGGCAACAAAGAGTTACAAAGGGGATGTCAAGCTATATCACTAAAGGGTTAAGAGTTCCATACACCAACGAAATCACAGTTCTAGTCTTTACTTCCTATCATAGACAATCATGCATCAGTTTGAGGTGACAGAAAGGGTCAAGAAAGAAGAAATGACAATTCTCATATAATATGTCTGTTCTCTTCATTATTATTATCAACACCATGAACTGAGTCCTTGTCTCATATCTGTCTGCTATAGGAAGCCTCAGTTTTTCTTCCATCCAACATCATCTCTTCCTTTCAATCTAGATCAAACATGGAAACTACAAAAAAATCTTCCCAAATACCACCATTAGCATGTCACTGTGCTGGAAAAGCTGGAAAACAGGATGGTAGAAACTAGGTGTGAACCTACATCTCCCACTGAATCATAAGATAAGATCAAAATGGGTGTGATTTGTGTGACCCTGGGCAAGTCATTTACCCCCAATTGCCTCAGCAAAAAAAAAAAAATGGTATGATTTATATAAAAAGGGTAATTCCACAAGCAAATTAAGAGCATGAAAGAGTTTACTTGTGAAATATATGGATAAAAGAAGATTTTAGAACAAAATAAGATATAAATAATGGAAATGGAAAATGGATAATTTTGATCATATAAAATTTAAAAGTGTTTGTACAAACAAAACCAATGCAACCATAATTAGAAGGAAAGCAGAAAACTGGGGGGGGAATCTTTTATGGCATGTATCTCTGACAAAATGCTCATTTCTCAAATATGTAGACAAGTGAGTCAAGTGTAGGAGAATGCAAATTGTTATACCCCGATTAATAAATAGTCAAAGGACATGCATAAGTAGTTTTCACACAAAGATATTAAAGTTATCCATAGACATATGAAAAAATACTCTAAAGTACTACTGATCTGAGAAAGGCAAAACAACTTGGAGATATCATACTTATTAAATTGACTAATGTGACAGAAAATTATAAAGGTTGATGAAGATGTGGGAAAACAAGAACATTAATGCATTGTTGGTAGAGTTGTGAACTGATCCGACCATTCTGAAAAACAATTTGGAGCTACATCCAAAGGGCTATAAAACTGCATACCCTTTGATCCACCAATATAATTGCTAAGTTATCCCAAAGAGATCAAAAATAAAAAGTGAAAAGGACCTGTCTGTGCACAAATGTTTATAACAGTTCTTTTTGTGGTGCCTAAGAATTGGAAATCAATAAAATGAAATCAGGGAATGGCTGAACAGGTTGTGGTATATGATTGTAATGAAATATTATTGTGCTGTTTGAAATGTCAAAGGAGGCTAATTTCAGGAAAACCTTGAAAGATCTACATGAACTGATACAAAGTGAAATAAGCAAAATCAGAAGAATATTATGCACAATAACAGCAAGACTGTACATCAAAGAATTGTGAATGACTTAGACATTCTCAGAAATACAATGATCCAAGACAATGCAAAAACTCATGAAGAAAAGTGTCATCTGTCTCCAGAGAAAGAATCGGTGTTGTCTAAATACAGACTGAAGCAGACTATATTTCACTTTCTGTCTTTCATTCAAGTCTTCTTGTACAATCCACCCCACTCTTTGCCAGGGAAGTAAAGAAATAGTGTCTGCACACTGCTGCAGTACTCATTCATAGAACTAAAGAACTGAGAGAAATGGCTAGAGAGAATTGTATCTGTGGGACTTCACCAGGCCCAACAGAAAAAGAACCAGTATCCACTGTAGCCAGTTCTGTTCTTCCATCCCATTCTCAAAGTCACTTGGAGACAGGGACTAAAGCTAGTTTAAAGTGAATTCCCCAATATGAAAGAAGGCCAAGATAACTTTGAAGTCCAGTCCCTTAGAAATACAAAGATATCGCCATCAAAGGGAAAGGAGTCAAAAAGAGAGTGATAAGGGGATATAAGGAAAAGACTCAATTAACCAAAATCTCAAGAGGAATAAAAATCGGGAAAAAACCCTACTGTTGGGTACCAACAGATGAATCATCATGGAAGATATTAATAATAAAAGGGAATATATCCATCAGTTTAGTCAAATGAGTTCAAATAGCTCTGGATAAATATCATAAGAAAAAGAGAAGTGAACTGATATCTGATAAAGTAGAGGATCCTGTGGATTCCCAAGAGAGCATGGAACCACAGCCTGGTGTTCAGAAATAGTAAGAAAGAAATAAGAATCATGAATGTAGACTATATGGGGAAAATAGAAAAAACTTGAATTCATAGTGATGAGTTTCTCCAACATCAATTAAAAGGGATAACTGATTGGACACAAATGCAGTAATAAGGGACAATCTAGTAGGAGGAAAGTAATAATGTCAAAATCATACATGTTCTTTTCATAAATAAAACATATTGATATCAAAGAAAAGATATGTAGGGAGAATTTAAGAATACTACATTTCCCAGAAGAATATGACAAGTAAAACAAAACTGAATATCATAATGCAAGAAATTATAAGAAATTTCCCCAGAATTATTGAATAGAGAACACAAAATCCCATTCAAAAGGATGAACAGAAAATTTTCAGAAAAAAGGAATAACCCCATGAAGGAAGCCCCAAGAAATATAGTTATTAAATTTCACAATTCCAAAAATAAACAACAAATTCTAAAAGTAACCAGGAAAAAGATCTTCAAGCACAGAGGAAAGAAAATTCAAATAATGTAAGACTGTTCTGTACCTCTCAGAAAGTACAGAAAGGAATAAAATGTATTTCATAGGAAAATGAGATCAAAATGCAACCCAAGATGATGTACCCTGTAAACTTAAGTGTAATCTTAATGAAAAAAAATTGGTCAATCAATAAAAGAAAGACACTTAAATCATTACCTCATAAAAATATAGATAGTAGATTGTTTGCTTTGCAAACACCCTCACACAACAGAAACGTAAGAAAAACAAATGATTTAGATAATGAGGATAGCATTAATAACAAATTAAAATACCACAGGAAAGAAAGAAGACAATTATAGGGTTAAACAATAAAATAACAAAAAAGGGACAGTTGAGAGATATCTTTTGAAGCACAGCTTCAAAAATATGAAATACCAAAACAACAGAAGAACAAATAGAGATTTAAAATCCATTCTCTGAAAAAAATAGAACTATTTATAAAGAAATTTATCTCAATAGGTGCATAAAAACCCTCCAGCAAAATACAATACCCATTTTGTGCCAAAAACCTAACAAAGGAAATGTATCAAATGGTGATTCAATGTCATGAAAAGTACCCATCTAAAACTGAAAGCAAACATAATATGTAATAGAGATACACTAGGAGTTTTCCCAAGGAATACAGAAGTAAAGAAAGCGAGGATGCTCACAGTCCCTGATATTACTTGATATAGCTCTAGAAATGCTAGTAATAACATTAAGACAAGAGATAGAAATGAACAACATAAAGAACCCTAAGGACTGAGGAAAATCATTGTCATTTTGTTGAGTTCTCAAAATTAGTTCTGTGTGGAGCTTTGGAAAATGTTGGGATATTCATTTTGTTCATTAATTTGCCTAAACACATCTTGCTTATCAACAATCCCAACAAGTTATTGTTCTGATGATATGTCACAAACTATAGTCCCTAAATAACCAAACTTTTAAATTTAGTTTAGGCATAGTTTGTGGAACTGAACTCTAAAGACACATATTTGAGGCTATCTAAAATGCTTATGAAATATAAGGGAGTAGAGAATTGACTCTCTCCTGCCACCACCACTCCTTGCCACCCGAAGCACAATTCATGTAGGATCCTGGAAATGGGAAGGAACCTCAGTGGTGATCTCATTTAATCCACAGCTTTAATAAATGATTGTGCTCATTGTTTGAATAAAGAATCCTCTTAAAAGATAAGGAAGCCAAGATTTAGAGAGGATTTGTGATTTGCCCAAATAATACAGAAAGTAGGGGATAGAGTTCAGACTTTAAGGCAGCATCTCAGTTTGAAAATCCAGTATTGTTTTGTAACAGCCAAAGCAGAAAATCCAAATGGGATTTTTAGCTCTAAAAGGAAACAAGAAACTCTTTGAACCTGAGAAACTTGGTAAGAACATGGTTAATACAAGATTTGAGTTTGATCCTGAAAGAGTCAAAAAAAATCACTCAAATTTTGAAATCTTCTGAAGATAAATCCCAGGTGTTAGCACCCACCAAAATCATGAAAAGGCACTTTCTAGATGACCTAGTACTGAAATATACATGTATACTTACTTTCTCTTCTCCATATATCAAAATCCATGCTTTCATCTTTTAAAAAAAATCATCCAGATGGAACAAGAAATTCTCATTAGAAAACTCCTTCCACCAATGTAAATTAGCACCTATTCTGCAACCTATAATCTTGGGATGACTGGGGCACAGGGAATTTAAATGACTTGTTCAGGGTCACATAGCTAACATGTCAGAGATGGCATTTGAGTGCCAGGTTTCTCTGACTCTTATGATTGACTTTCTATTACATGATGCTACAATCTTACCTCCGCCTTAAGACACTGACAATGTTACCTGTAAAAAACTGCTATTTTTAAAACCCACAAACTTGGGGAGTTTAGCATATAGAAAAGGAAATCACTCTCCAAATCTGTAACTGACATTACTTCCTTGGGCAAGATGTAAATTTATCTATCAGCACCTGCAAACAAACATATGCACTCCTTATGGGTACCTCTAATAGCCTCAGTTGCCAAAAATAAAAATGATGGCTGCTGCTTTCCTCATATGCCTATGAAATCTTCAAGAAGCTCATATAGTCTTCTGTGGTGCTATTTGAGATTTGTATCATTTGAGGTTTATATCGATAATCAACACAACCAGCTGGTTTGTTTTCATGTTTTATGTATTTTAATGAGTTAAAATGAAACCTCGCCCATAAATGTGACTCCCCAATGTTAGCTTTCTAAATCTTGACTAAGTATATTCTCAGTAAAATATCTATCCTGGAAGGTAGTCAAGTCCATAGGAGGCTAGGATCTAAAAAAGGTAGGCGTCTTTCATAGTGGAATTGACAAAGAAGACCAAGATCTTCTTTCCAATTCAGGCTTAAATTTTCCAACAATAGGCTGGACAGTTTCTAGGCCTAGATGCTCTACTAAAAATCTGGAGTAATGGTTCTAGTTAATATCCTTTGAGAGTTGTCCCAGGAACAAATAAAATCATGTTTGTGAAGTACTTTCCATTCTTTGAATAATTTTATTGTTCTTTTTACAAAACAAATAATAGCAAGTAAGATTATATAGGAAATGATGGTATTCACACATTTTGAAAACTAACCTTTTCTTATTTTTCAAATCCCATCCCAAAGAATCGCAAAGTGTATTTCTATCTTAAAATGACTAGATACTATATTGCGGAGGCAGATTGAAAACTAACCTAATGTCACCAACAGAGCAGCAAAATAAGAAAATTAATGAACTATTTCATAGTCTTGTATTTTCCTTTTCTGTGCTGAAAGTTGGATGATTATTAAAGAAAATAGTGATGTGGTCATCAAAAAGCATTCTCCTAGGAATGCAATGGTTTCATGATTAAAATTCAAGACCCGAGAAACCCAAACATTCTTATGAAGTTTAAATATGCTTTCATTTGCTTATGGTCCCTGAGAATCTATAATCAACATATGTCTTCTTAGATAAACAATAAATAAGTGTCAATAATAAGATGTGAAGGATAAAGGTGTTTCATGAATTGACCCATTTCTCTTCCCTTAGTCAATGGTGATAATTTCAAGTACCATCTTGAATTTATAAAGTAACTATTTTAAATAATTATTTCAATCAATCAACAAGTTTTAATTAAGTCGCTATTGTGTGGCAGGCATCATGCTAAGTGTTGGGGGTACAAAGACAAAAGACAGAAATGGGGGAAGACATACAAATTATTAAATACTTCTTAAAAGCCAGAAATTGTGTTAAGTGCTGGGAGTAGCATGTAAAACAATCTCTACCCTGAAAGGAATTTACATTCTAAGAAGGGAAGGTAACACAGAAAAAAGAAGCTAGAGAGAGGGAGGGGGAAGAGAAAGAACAAAGAGAAGCACTTAGAGACAATATTGTGAGCAAGGAGAAGGAAGAGCTACAGAGAGTTTAGTTGACAGTGAGATGAAATACTCCCAATGGTTATTCTGGAGAGGGAGTCACCAAGATGTGGAAGAGAACCTTAGAGTAGAAGTGGCAAAGAAGATTTAGCCTCCTTAATCAATCAGTAAGTTTTTGTTAAGCATTTATTAAGTTCCAGACACTCTTCTAGGTACTGGGAAGACAGATCCAAAAAATGAAATGTAAAAGGAAATCTAAATGACAAAGATGAGTGTGTGTGTGTATGTATGTATGTATATGTATATATATATATATATCATACAGAATAAATACAAAGCTAACAAATACAATAAGTTTCAGACATGGTGTTATTGTTCATCCTTCATTCTAGAAGACCAAAGACATCAGAAGGGTAATGTCTTGCCTTGCAAGTAAATTGTATTTAAGAGAGGCAGAACTGTGCAAAGTTTTCAGTCCCACTCTCCTCCAAAGTCCTGGAAGTTCAGTGGCAAGACATAAATCAGGATGGTTGGTAATGATCCGGAATGCAGTGAGAGACCTTGGCTAAGCTCTTTTTTCAGGTCTCAGTTTGTTTGAGGCAACACCTATCCAGTAGATAAAGATTAGAGGTAATTGGACTACTTTGCTTTCAGAAAAGAATCAATCAGGGAGCTGTTGAATTTGTGATATTTCTTGGATAGCCATTTTGAAATGCACAGTAAACCAAAAGAAAAAAGAAAACTTTCCTATTAGAGCTATCCAAAAATAGAATAAGTTTTTTTAGGGTACCTATTATTGAACTATTGATCAAGGATATTATAAAGGGTATTTCTATTTAGGCACGGATTGAACTAGATGTCCTCAGAGGTCTCTTCCAGAGGTCTTTATATTAAAGCTAGATATTGAGATCTAAACCCCATCTTCTGTCTTCTTTACAATTCACTCATATTCCCAGAAAATCTTTTTGGAGTTCTATTTTGATCTTCAGTCATTATTTTACCTCCTCCCCCCTTTTCCCCTCTATTATATAAAAGTTGCCTACAAGTTTATGTAATGAGTTTGGTTTGATGCTTTGGGATTCAAGAAGGTGATCATTAAACCCTAATGATGGAATCTATAATCCTTCATCCTTTGGCTGGTCAAATGTCCCTCAAAAGCATTATGGGATAGTGCAGCCATAAGATCCTGTTCTCATTGTGGCTTTATCACTATTAGGCAATCAATTAATCAACAAGCACTAATGAAGCACATACTATATTCTAGGTACTCTGCTAGGTATTTGGGCTAAGTCTTTTCCCCTCTATAGACCTCAGTTCCTTCACCTTTAAAATAAAGCAGTTTGACTAGATAAACTCTAATGTTACTTCCTATTTTAATATTCTATGATTCTGAGAGATCTAATTTTTTTGCAAAAAATGCATTTAGTTGATAATATTGAACAGGTTGTGGGAAGAATGGAACATTAATGCCATTCTAGTGGAGCTGTGAATTTATCCAACCATCCTGGAAAATAATTTGGAACTATGTTAGAAATGGGGCTAACTTTGTACTTGTTGACTCATAGATCTCACTACTACACAAATCTCTTAAGCAGGGCAACATCTCATTAAGGATACTAAAATATTTATAGAAGAGAACCAAAAAAAAAATCTAGAAACACATGGCTGCCCATTATTTAAGGAATGGGTAAAAATGATGGGATATTATTACTCCATGAAAATGACAAATATGAGAAAATCAAAAACATTTCAGTATATTTACATGAACTAACAGAAAACAAAATGTGTAAAACTGAGAAAACATACTCAACAGCAATGATAATAAAAGGAAAACAATTGTAAGAGATCTTAGAACTAAAATTAACTCAATGGCCAATTTCTATTCCCGAGCAATGATGATAAAATCTATCTTCATACTCTCAGTTGAGAAATACTGTGATATGTGTTTCTACATGTGTACAATGGATCAGTTTGTTTTCACTTCTTCTATCCAGTACACGCCATCCTTGGGACTGGTATTATCTGCCTTTCATAATTATATTCTCAGACTCTAACATATTATAGTTATTAATAAATGTGCTGATTGATTCATTGATTATAAGGAAGGTACTAGTGGGAGGAAAGTAACTAGGAAGTGTCATAAGGGTAGGTTTTTTCCAGAGCATCAGTAAACCATTCCAATGGCAAATTATTCCAGTATCTTTGCCAAGAAAAGCCCAAATGGGGTTACGAAGAGTTGAACATGACTAAAATAACTACAATAACAAAAGTACATAGAAGTGCTTTGATTAAATCAAGCTGAGCAAGTATTAAATTTTCACATATTCAAATTCAAGCCAAAATAATATTTCATTGAACAACTCTAATATACTTCTTTCTAAGTAAGATGTAAAAGCTTCTACATTTTCAAATTATGAGAAATGTTATTTTTTGAAGATGTGATACAACTGAAATAATTCAGCTGGAGAAGAGTTTCTCTATAATACCTATATATTAAGATTAACAAAGAGTTTCTAAAATTGGTCCTTTGGATGGGTTAAATTGGACACAAGAGCTTGGTTCTGTAGAAATTTCCCAAAGCCCTATCATTATGGCACATAATGTGTGCATGTCTCCACTCTTTTCAATGTACATCCCTCTGCTAGTATGAGTAGATTCGATTTCCATATCATTCTTATTACAGACATGAAATTCAGAGGCAATTTATGAACTACAGGTAGTTTAATTACTGCTAGAGCTTTTTAGCTACCCAATGGTTTTCTATTAATTCTCCCCCAAATCTTCTCATTTCCACTCAGTTCTTGGAAACACAGTAAAAGATAAAGACTCTAGCAGGTGCCGAACACACAGGGACACAGGCAAATTGAACTGAAACAGGTGATTGCTGGCTTTAGAATGAGTGCCAAGTCCCCAGGTAAAACAGTTTAAGTGAGGAATTAATTTCACTGCACTGGAGCCACACATGGCAAAAATTGTTTTTCATTTTTGACTCAAGCAGCTGAGCCTTCTGCCCTGTGCATAACAAGCCTCCTGAGCCTTGAGACTTCATTGACTTCTGGGTTCCTTTATCATCTTGCTCCTGTCTGTCCCATAAAAACAACACTGAGAATTGTCTTTGCTTCTCTTCATTGTATTAGAACCCAAGCCTTAAGTCTGTAGATTACATTCACCTTAGCACTGTCCTGGGAAGAGAGGGAAAGAAACGTGGAATACAACTTTTTGGAGGCACCTAATTATCTTTCAGTTGTTTTGATGTCTTTTGTTTATATAACAATAAGGTATTATATACCCTACCCCTACCCCTCTCCAGGGAGACTTTCATTGTAAAAAAAAAGATTGTTTCTTAAAACCAGCTGCCCATCTATCAAATCTGATAGGATATACACAATACCCCACATCCAATATCCCCTGCCTTTCTGAAAAGAAGAAAAAGATCCATTTTCTCACTTCTTATCAGGTCCACATTTGGTATTGTACTTTATTCTGTTCTATGTATTGTTTTTCTATTTATATTACTGTCATCAGTATATACATTGTCTTCTTGTCTCTGTTTAATGCTAATACAGTTCGTATAAGTTTTCTCATTTGCCTCTGAATTTCTCATTTTCTTTCTTATATCAAAATAACATTCAATGTACTTAAATCTACTTAATTATTCTCTAGGTAATGGATATCCACCTGGATTCCAGTTCTTCACTGCCACGTACATACTCAAAAAGTGCTGCTACAAATATTTTGGTTTATATGAAATCTTTTTTGTCTTTTGTGTTTGGAGGCTTATTTAAATCACCTTGCAGTATTTCAATTCTAGAAAATTAGTGAAGATGAAGAGTAGCTAGTAGATAAACAGAGAAGCTAGTTGGGACAGTAGATAGAGAACCAGCTCTGGAGTCAGGAGGACCTGATTTTAAATCCAGCCTCAGACACTTAACATTTTCTAGTATATGATCCTGAACAAGTCACTTAATCCCAATTGTTTCACCAAAAAAAATAAATAAATAAATAAAAATGAAAAACCAATAAACAAGACAAACTAAAGGACAGAAGAAGGAGAAATCAGTTTGAGTGGAAAGAAATATATAACCAGATAAAAACAGGAGAGAGAAAGGAATTAATAAATAGAACCTTAAAGGGTAAAGAATAACAAATGAAAAGAGAGGAACAGTGGAAGGGGAAAGAGAGCCAGTGGGAACAGAGTCATCTTTTTAAAAATTCAGTGAAGTAATTCAAGGAATATAATATTGTGTTGATAGCAGAAGAGGGGGGAAATCATAACTTGGAAAAATACTATTTTAGAGATAGAGGAAAATAAAACCTTAACATAACTAAATGTAAATGGATTGAACAAATAAATAAAATGAAAAAGCGACAGATTAGCTAAGGAAACAAAAGTCTGTTTGCTTATAAGAAGCACATTTTAAAAATGAAGACATATAAAAATAAAACTGAGGGGTTAGGAAAAATGCTATGCATCAAATGAATCCAAAAAAGCAGTGATCACATGCTATCCAAAAAAGCAAGAGCAAATATTAGAAAAAAAATAAAAGGGGATGACAGGGCTATAAAACAGTCCATACCCTTTGATCCAGCAACAGCACTAGCAGATCTGTATTGCAAAGAGATTAAAAAATGGGAGGGGAATCTATTTGTATAAAAATATTCATAGCAGCTCTTTAAATTAAGGGGATGCCCATCAATTGGGGGATGGCTGAAAAAGTTATAGCATATTGTTATAATGGAATATTATTATGCTGTAAAAAATAAGCAGAATGATTTCAGAAAAACCTGGAAAAACTTAATTCAAGTGATACAGAGTAAAATGAGCAGAACCAGAAGAACAGTGTACAAAGTAATGAATGAATTAACTATTCTTGGCAGTAAAATGATCTAAGATAACTCCAAAGGACTCAAGATGAAAAAAATGCTATCAGCTTCCAAAGAAAGAATCTGAATATGGACCAAAACATGCTACCATTTTTCAATTTCTTTATTTGAGTTTGCTTCCACAAAATGACCAATATAGAAATGTCTTACATGAATGTACACGTATAACCTATATCAAATCATTTGCCTTCTCAGGGAGTGGAAAGAAGAGGAAGGAGGGATAGAATTTGAAACTCAAAACTTAAAAAAAATTAAATAATTTTATGTATAATTGGAGAAAAATATAATATTAAAAAAGAAAAATAATGTTTTCTCCCATCTTTTCTTACTAAGGGGAAGACTCTTCTAATTAGGAAGGGTCTGCAAATAAAACTTGGGGAAAATCTAAATATAGCATAGGTGCTAAAAGTTTAATTAGCTTCTATCAATAAGTCAAATCACTTCCCAGGAAAAATGAAAAAAAATTAAAATTGAACTTTATTATGCTGAAAGGAATCATAGATAATATATCAATATTAGAAATAAATTTATATTCTTTAAATGCTTTAGCATCAAAATTTATAAAGGAAATATTATCTGAGCTTTAAGAAGACATAATTAGAATACAATAGTAACAAGAAACTTTAATATCTCTCTATCAGATCAAAGATGGACAGAAGCAGCTACACCCAGAGAAAGAACACTGGGAAATGAATATAAACTGCTTGCATTTTTGTTTTTCTTCCCGGGTTATTTATACCTTCTGAATTCAATTCTCCCTGTGCAACAAGAAAACTGTTCGGTTCTGCACACATATATTGTATTCAGGATATACTGCAACCCATTCAACATGTAAAGGACTGCTTGCCATCTGGGGGAAGGGGTGGAGGGAGGGAGGGGAAAAATCGGAACAGAAGTGAGTGCAAGGGATAATGCTGTAAAAAATTACCCTGGCATGCATTCTATCAATAAAAAGTTATTTTAAAAAAATATCTCTCTATCAGTTTTGGATAAGTCTAATAGAAAGATAAACAAAAAAGTAAAAGATGAAACAACAGATTTCTGTGTGAAACTAGAGTTAAAAAGACTTATGACTCTTCTAAATGGCACAGAAAAATATATAATATTTCCCTGTACTAGATGAAATTCTGACCAAAAAAATGATTACGAGGTAAAAACAAATGTAAAAAGATAGAAATAATTAATGTCTTCATTTGCACATCATAAAAAAGCTATCTCTCATCGAAGTACCTGGAAGATATTAGGTGACAACCAAGAATATTTTGGTTCATACTTTCTTTTCTGATTAGTATGTGATATCAATATTTTGGAATTTCTTGGGACAATTTACACCCCCAAGACTACAGATCATAACTTGCTTCCTACTCAAGTAAGGATATGAAAATTTTGACTAAGTATCTAAAATGCATAGTGACTTTGGAAGGACATCTGAATATGTGGAGATTCCTTGACTCTTCCACCTCCCCAATCTGGTAGGATAGTTCCTGAACTACCTTTCACTTAAGAGGATTGAGCAGGTTTTCAGAAAATAAAGAAAAAACCTTTGTAATCTGACTGTTAATTGTCCTTGAAGGTGTTCCAGTCTTTTAGATAAATGAAAATCCATAATGATTATTAGGTACAACAATGTAGGTGTATAAAAGGTAAAGATAGAAATCGTCTCCTTCAATAACCAAAGAAGATAAAATGGTGTTTGTTAGTCATATAATTTATTTACATGATTCATTTCTAAAAATTAGCCTAGGAACATCATCCAAAAAGCATCAAAACTAGTTGAAATGAAATAGTGGAATTATACATCCCTTTGGCAGGGGTGGCAGTGAGGAGAAAAAATAAAAACTTTATTTATTTATTTATTTGTTTGTTTGTTTGCTAAGGTCTCTTTTGATGCAAATAGGTGAGTATTGAATTTTCAAATGACCTAAAACTTAGAGGAATTCCTAACATACTACATACCAGAATCAGGACCTAAAAGATCCTGGCAGTCTAGAAAGGTGGACTGAACCTTATCAAATGAAATTTAGTAGTTATAAGTATAAAGTCTTATATCTGAAATTAAGAAATTAACTTTATAATTACAAGATGGGAAAAAGTCTTTAGACAGCAGTTTGAGAAAAAAAAACATTTGTGGGAGGTGAGGGAAGATAGTTAGTGAACTACAAACTTTATAGGCATCCACAGTGTTATACAGCAACTAAAAAAGATAATGAGTCAATAAGCATTTATTAAGTGCCTACTATCTTTCAGACATTGTGATACATATAACTACTACAATAATAATACTAACATTTATATTTTATCTACTATATGCCAGCTGTGCTAAGAACTTTATCAATATGATCTCATTAGATCCTAAAAAAAAGTTTAAGGTAGGTACTATTATTATTCCCATTTTACAGTTGAAGAAACTGAGGCAAACAAAGGTTAAATGACATCTAGTTAGTACAGAGGATATGGATTATGAAACAATATAGAAAGAAAGAAGAGGACGTAAACTACACTCATAGTTATAAAGAATAATCCAGAGAAGAGACAGAAATCCATTCAAAAGTATGACAGCTTCTTGTGATAGAGAGGTAATCATTCCCCAATATGTTGCCCTGCTCAGACCATATTTGGAAGAGTGTCTGCAGTTCTTGGTACCTTATTTTCAAAAAAGACATTAATAAGCTAGATGGCAACCTGTGGTGTTCTGACTATTTTCATTTGCTGAAGAGAAGGCTGGTTGACATTAGTGCTGCTCTCAAGTTTGTGAAAAGCTGGGGCTTGTTCTGTTGGACTGAGAAGGACATTACTAAGTAAAAATAGGAAGAAGTAACAAAGAGACAAATCAGTTTTATTTTCTTTCTCATTTTCCTGTTTGTTTTGATTTTTCTTGTGCAGCAAGATAATTGTATAAATATATGTGCATATATAACATATTTCTACCATGTTTAACATATATTGGATTACTTGTCATTTTAAGGAAGGAGTGGAGGAAATTGGGAAGAAAATTGGAACACAAGGTTTTGCAAAAGTTAATGTTGAAAAATTATCCATGCATATGTTTTGAACACAAAAAGCTTTAATTAAAAAAAATAATAATTTAATTTAAAAAAGGAAAGCTATACCAAAGTGGGATGTCCTATCTCCTGCAGTTAATGGGATATGGCATGTTCACCCCCACTCACTGAAAGTCTTCAAGGAAAGTTAAATCGGTATTGGATTGCTCTCTTGAAGATTATTAAGCTTACATGTTGGATATTCCTTCCAGTTCTGGGATATTTGAGTAGGTGCAAACTCACAAAGAAAAACTCTGTATTCCCAGTTCCCTAGTCTAGAGGCTTCCTTCCCAGGAACTTTCCTGGAAGACTTTAATTGGCAAGGTTGTACATTAAAAAAAATAAAAGGAGAATCTCTCTTTTTTAATAGGAAAAAATATGTTTGTCAGATGGCATTATTTCTAGACATATTAATTGTTAAATCTGTTGAAGGGGGGAGGAAAGAATGACCAAAGGCAATTAAATTGTGTCACAAGCTATTAGCTTTTCAGTAGAGTGTTTTATTACCATTGTAACCTCGGTATCAAAGACTCTTTTCTTTTCAGCCAATTTAAAGCTTTTTTTGGGGATGGGCAAAGTATCTTTGGAACAGATGATCTCATCAGAGTTACAGATGATCAGTCTGGGTCATTCTCTATTATTCTAATGAATATGTTAAAGTTTAAAAACACATTTCCAGCATATGTTCTCTAAAATTGGTTAATAAATATCAAAAAGAATTCTATTATTTTTTTTAAAAAAGTGAATATAAGCAGTGAAAGAGAAGAAGTAGGGAAATGGTGCAATGAAGAGCTAGGAATTAATCATAAGATTCTATTTAGCAAGGTCTTAACTCTCTCTGGAGAACAGAATCTAACTGTGGCTTCCATGACTTGAAAGAAATGTGGTCATCTTTTCTGGAGTTCAAACAAGAATTATAAAAGTCATGTAAGAGTCAGAAAGTGGAGCTTTAAGGAGAGGCTGAAAAAACTACAACGATTTCCTTTGGAAATGGGCAAGCTGAGGATAATAATACCATTCAAGACCACAAAGAATTATTAGACCATTGTAGTCTGGAAAAATATCTGCTTTTTTTGTCTAATCTTGTTTTGTCTAGTAAACTGTTTATACTTTAGATACATGGCTTCTTCCCCTAAGATGCCATATCTCCCTCTTGTCCTGTCCTTTTTTTTAGAACCCCATATCAATATCTTTAATCTTTTATGCTTGGAACTTGACTAGAAAGTTGCAATCTCCTAGCTATTGGGTACTCTCTCTTTCCCTTAGGATAGGAGCATAGTTTGGATTTTACCTCTATGTAATACCTGAGCAGCCATGATACATGAAGAATATGTAGTGTAACCATGGGAAAATAGCCCGGGAGTAATGTAAAAAGTTTTGAAGTACAAGTCACAGCCCTGATATGTGAGGTTGGTGGACTACTCCCATTTCAAGATATTTGTCCTGCTCCTGGTGAAGAGCATGAAGTGCTGCCTAAATACCCTTCCTTTGTTGTCCTACCTCTCCCTCCATCTTTCTTCAAGTGTCATCAACTTAGCTATGTGGACTTTCTTAAAATACTCCAAATGAAAAGTTTGATTTTTTTAAAAACCTTCTTTAGTCTTATCAACGAATCTTGACCTAGAGGTAAAGTAAAATCAAGCTTTTCTTCATCAGCATGAAGGAGAAGAGAAGAAACCCACGATATAGTATAAAGTTTTGGGGTTTACAAACAGAGCATAAAAAGTGAACAATGTTTGTTTGTAGCAGCCCTTTTTTGTAGTGGCAAGGAACTGGAACCTGAGTGGATACCCATATGTTGGAGAATGGAATGGTTGAACAGTTATGGTATGTGAATGTTATGGAAATGATCAGGAGAATGATTTTAGAGAGGTCTGGAGAGACTTACATGAACTGATGCTAAGTGAGATGAGTAGAACCAAGAAAACATTGTACACAGCAACAGCAAGATTATGGGATGGTCTACTGTAATGGAAGTGGCTCTTTTCAACAATGAGTTGATCCAGGCCAATTTATAGCTCCATTATCACTTTTTAAATATAGATTTAAATCTTCTCTTAAAAATAGTTTGGGTTTGGCCAAGAGAAAGCACTTCCCAGTCATGGTATTCACCAGAACTTTAAAAAGGAACAACGGTGTGGGTGAGTAGGGACCGGGGATGGTCTAATGAAGAAGCTATATCGTGTAAATCAGGTATTTGGGAGCCCATATGCCTTTCCGTGCTATTTTGTCTGCCATAGGATTTCAGATCCTAATCAATATTACTAGAGAATAAATGCTCCACATTTATGAGGTGAAACAGTGACAATCTAATCAGATATGACAAGAAATGAGCCTTAAAAAATCAAAGCTGTCAAAGAGATTATCTGAAATATGGATTCCAATCCATTCTCATTAACTATCAACTTCATCATAAATATATATTCTGCCTTGAGAGATAATATAAAGCCAACATAAGAACTTTAAAAACTAAGAAAGACATTGAAAACTATTTGTTGACCAAAATGATGTCTGTATCCCCTATAACACACTTTAGTCATTAGAAAGAGAATTTTCTAACCTTTTTTAAAAATCATCCTCCCAAAAAAGAGTCTCAGAGGGTTGGGAATTTGTTAAAAAAAAAAAAAGTTCAAAACACAATATCTTCAGACTCGTTTGCATGAACAACTAATTGGCATTAGGTAATATAGAAATTTATTAGCCAAATTCCAATTTAAAACTTTATATAATTTGTAGGTGAATGGGGAAAGTAGCATCAGATTTTGGGAAATACAATCAATAAGACATTTCTTTCATTTTAACCCAAGAATTTTTGTGCTTCATTTTGTTTGCCACTGAGATGAAGTATAGACATAAACTGAATTTTGGAATCTTCTAATTTCAGTATCATAAAGTGTTAGACTAAGATTTTTAAAAATGTTCCATCACATTTCTCTTCCTGGAAAGTATTATTAATGACAACATATTCAATGTGGAGAAAAATGATTTGGGGGACCTTTAATAAAATAAAATGAACATTTAAAAACATTTTATTTCATCTTTAGCTTACTCATTTTAATTTTCATTTTTGTGTATATCAGTCAATAAAAATGTTTTAAGTGCCTACTAAAGTGCCAGACACTGTATTTAAGGTTCAGGATACAAAAAGGAGAGAAAACACAATCCCTGCCCTCAAAAAACTCAGTCTAATGAGACAGATAATCTACAAGCAACAACACACAAACAAAATATATACAAAGTAAATTGGAAATAATCCATAGAGGGAAGATACTGGCATTAAAGGGGTTCAGGAAAGGCTTTAGTAAGTCATGAATTTAATTTTTAAATAAATTAACATACCTATTTAAAGATATATGCTCAATTTTTTTATCCAATAGTGTAGAAAAAGAAAAAAGTTGAAGGCTACTGAACTCCTTAAAACTGTACATGCCAGAGAAAAGATGGCCTTGAACAAAGATTTCTTAGGAAGAATGAACCAGATGTCTTCTATGTTTTATTATTGTTGCTGCTCTCCTTAGTGGAATGAATTTATCTTTGTTATTAACTATAATAACAACCTTGGATCATATTTTTAGTACTTTTTTTCCTAAAAAGCACTTCATAGACATTAATTCCTTTGAGTCCATCATGTGAAATGGATATACCAAGCATTATTTTCCCCATTTTCCAAATGAGGAATCTAGGGCTAGAAAAACTGGAGAACTTGATCAGCCATAAAACTACAAAGTATGGCAGATTGGGACTCACATTTCTTATGTTGGAAGGAAGGATGCTGTGTAGATTGAGGCATGCTGTGTAGATGAAAGCATGCTGAATAGAAGGAAGCATGATGCAATAGAACCAGAGCTAGGTCTGAAGTCTGAGGATCTAGAATCATTTGCTCTAGGTCTTTTTGGACTGCGGAGGTGTGATGACCTTGAAATGTTCCTTCTCGTACAATATCACGTGCTACTTCCTACTTTACACAAGACCCTTAGGTTCTCTGGATCTCAGCTTCTCTTGTCTAAAATAAGGAGTTGGATTATATAACTACTAAGGTCCTTATTGTCAATAAGTCCATGGTCCTATTTTTAAAAATCCCATTTTAGTTTCAAATCTGAGTAACTAAAAATCAAGGAACAAGGATTTTTCCACATTTCTGTGAAAAATACATTCCTGTTCAAGGGCAATAGAGTGACCATTATTTTACTTCAATATATTGTTTCAAGCCTGAAAGACCAAGTTTTTGGTCTCTAATAAAAAGCAGGAAAATTGTGAATGTTCAGTTCAACAAAGATTTTGGAAATGGAGAAAAAGGCCAATGACGCCAATCCTTCTAAGCATGTCTAGAGTATTTGGCTGGTGCGATCCTTATGAGACCTTTGGAATATGTCCAGATACTGGTCCTGGTTCACTAAGCATGTGGTAAAAAGACAGACCTTTGGCCAGCTGCTGAACTGAAACAGGTGTGCACTCAAAAGACACTAACCATTCCAAGACAGCCTCCTTTCCTCCTCTTTCCTGCCTGCAATAACTTTATTAAGCCTTTAGTGGTGAGGCAGGAACCCTCATCCTTTTATCTATCCCCTGGGACCACTATGCAGCCATGAGTATATGCCTCTGCTGCTGCTTTTCTCTCTGTTGTGTCTATTTTTTCTGCTTTTAGGTGAAGTGATATCGGAGCTGACTGCAAACTTGTATGCTTCAGAATGGTAAGTGCCCAAAGTCTGAGGTCAAAATTTCACAGTGGGATTTAGAGAAAGTCAAAAACAAATAACAAAACAAACAAAAAAAGCCAAAGACAGATAACAAAACAAAAAAAAGAGCAAAAATAAAAACCAAAACTCTGAAAAGTGACTAGCTAAGAAACAGATTAATCATACATCGGCTCTGCCATGCTTGGAAGTGAATATAGTGGGGTAAATGCTCTGTAGACACTGATTTAAATATTAAACCATTTTCCCCAGTGACTGAAGTGATAATTGGGAAAGTATGACCTCCCTCATTAAATGTTGTTCTTGCTATATCTTCAAAGTAAACATTTCTTTGTAATAACTCATTGGGGTTAATTGGTTAAGTGAAACTCGAGGCACTAAGCAGTGATGATTAATGTTGGAGAGAATACATTGGAATGGGGACTTGAGCCTGTAGCATCAGTGGATCACTCTCTGACACTTCAGGGGTATTCCTAGAATCCTGAAGAGAAGATAAAGTCTTTCTTCAAGAGTCCTGATTCATCAGTGTGAGTGTGAGTTAGGATGAGGAGCCTGAGCATTTATATTGTTATACTTTTACAATATAATACAAAATATAAGGTACAATTCTAGGAAATGGGGTAAATACAAATAAAAGTAGGATTTAGTTCCAACCCTCTAAGAACATTCAATGACCTTTGTGAATGTAGCATGATCTGCATGGGGGAAAAAAGAATATTTACATAGTCAAATTAACTATTGCCTTCTATAAAGAGAAGGGCTGATGAGAAGTATCATTTTTTTCCCAGCTTGATAAAAAAGACTACAATATCATGAAAAGAAAAGGCCCTCCCACTGCTCCAAAATCCCTGGACACCCTGAATGGGTGTCCCATGATTCTTTGTTTTTTTCTGGCTGGAAAAAAATATACTTTCCATTAGTCTTCTGGTGATAGAGGGATCAGTAGGCATTAGGCATTTAACAATCGCATTGTTAAATTGCAATGAGCTGTGTATTTATTTAAAAAACACTTTTTGAAGATGACAACTCTTTGGAAAATTTGTCTTGATTTAATATATTTGTGTTAGAAATTAATTTACATTAAAGTGAGAGGCTCTTCAAAACAGAAGGCTGTTTTTGCTCTAGGTCTTTTTGGACTGCGGAGGTGTGATGACCTTGAAATGTTCCTTCTCGTACAATATCACGTGCTACTTCCTACTTTACACAAGACCCTTAGGTTCTCTGGATCTCAGCTTCTCTTGTCCTTCCAAGACAAGAGAATCCTTCCATATTCTCACTAATGAAAGTATGATACAAAGAAAGAATAAGATACTAATTAAGCTAGAGGCTCTTTCCTCTCAACAAGGAAGTCAGCTAATGGTGCTTGAGGAACAAATGCCATATTTGAAGAGGAAAAAATTATCCAGGTCAAAATTATCCACATTTCATGAGTTGCAAGTTTGGATATATTAATACCCAGGCTTATATGGTGATTTATGGTGTGCAAAATATTTTACATAAATTATCTCAGTTCATCCTCACAATGACCCTGGGAGACAGCTGCTATTATTGTCCCCATTTTATAGATGAAGAAATTGAAGAGAGATGAAGAGACATTTCCCATGAGGCAAAATTCACACTCAAATTTTCCTGAATTCAAGGCAACCCTCTAGCACCTGAAGTACAAATGTGCCTACTTCCTCCCCCTTTCTGGGGCCTACCCAAACTGTCTTTCTTACTGTTTTTCCCAACATTGCGTCTCCAGGCTCCTACTTTTATCTGGCATACACTCCCCACTCATTACCAGTTCAGAAAATCTCTTACTTCCTTCAAGATGCAATTCAAGCCTTTTCTTCTCCACAAATCCTTTCTTGATTCTTTCATATTCTAATATCCTTCCTCCCAAACTATTATAGGTTCACTTCCCTTATATTTGATCTATATATAATTATTTGTTCTATGTGGCATGTATATGTATATGCTATTATCCCAATAGAATGTAGGCTCCTTGAGGACAGAAACTGTTTCCCTTTTTGCCTTTGCATCCTTATCACCTAATACAGTATCTAGCTCAAAATGAGATGCAATTCCATGCTTGTTGATTGATTGATTGAATGGTGGTATAATCCAAAGAGTGTCAAATGGGGAGAGTCAAGAAGTCTGATTCCTAGTCTCAGTTTCTGCCATTGCACCATATGCACATCTCCTTACCTCAGTTGATGCCTCAGGAAAAAAAATGTCAGTGTAAAAGTCCAGATATTCTCAGAGGTCTCTTCCAGCTCTGCTGCTTTTTCTCTTTACCAGTTCCATAGTCCCACTAATAATTTCAACAACTGAAGTGGAAAAGCTCTATTCCCAGCTGACCTAACATGAAAATTAATATCCCCTGAATGGACAGAGGAAGAGACATTATGCATTAAAGAGAATCATTTCAATTACAGCTCCTTTGTGAATGAGTCCAGAGCTAGGAGCCCCCTCATGGAAGAGGGCCAGTGTTCCAGACTCCCTGGGTTCAGAAACTGCTGTTATATTTGAGTACGTTGTCCAGGATCTAAGGGGATGATTCAGATTAACCTCAGTGGGATTATTATTTTGGGGGGAGTCCCATATGTGTTCAGAGCCCATCTGAGATTGTTTGCTTGTTTTTTGAATCCATCTTTATCTGTCTGACATGCTCAATGTGGTACAAGAACCACCGCAGAGATGTCAATTAGACCCCCACTGGGATTGATTGCCTTTTGCATTGACCATGGGTCCATTGGAGAAATGTAGGCTATGCCCTATGTGCCTCAGGGAAACAGGAATTCTTACCCCCTCAAATCAACAAGCATTTATTATGTACTTACTATGTTCCAGGCTCTGTGGTAAGTGCTGGGAATACAAAGGAAGGAAAGTAGGACAATTGATTACTCACTCCAACACAACAGGGCCACTTTCATTCCACTCCACATCTCTAATCTCTATTCATTACAAATTTATTTGGGGCTAATTTCCCTCTAAGAGGAGGTTTGTTTTTTCCTTTTTCTTTTCTTTCTTTTGCTTATTACAATTTTTAATTTGGGACCTTGGGGGTAATTGTTTAGTTTGGAACAGCCTGTATAAGCACAAAGCAAGCAATAACTTGTGATAAACTAGATACAATGTCTTTTTTGTTGAATTCACACAATTTTGTATTTGTATTTGAGAGTGATTGTACTTTTCAGATCCACCAGCTATGGAAAGCTTGGCTATGACAAAATGTTGTTTATTTAAGACTTGGGCAAGAACTGTGCTGACTGGCTGGTTTAGGACTCTATAGGCCAGTATAGAACTACCATACATTAACTTAAGACTCTAAACCATTGGGAGCAGTATTTGAAAAGACAGTGTCTGAGACTCCTAGATATCCAGAGAACTGCCTGAATTTGGTGAATTGGGCAAATGTTTCAAATAGTTGATTTTCTGAGAATACTAAATATTGAACTGGGATGAGAAGAGTGTAAGGGAGGGTAAATATGAGAGCCCCTTAATATCTAAATCTTAGATAATTCCCAGTGGATCATTTGTGCTGGCTCAGTGTGAAGGACTTGGCAATTTTGAAAGGAGTTACTTGTCTCTCAGTCCATACAACATCAGCACAGATAGGAAAATACACCAAAAGAAATTGTTTTTTTTTTTTAAATAAGAGGAGTGTCCACTCATTGGATTGAAAAAAAACTGCTCTCATTCTCTTAGTCTCTTTTAAATGTGTAACTTAGTACTTTAGGTCTTCCTCCAACCCTCCTGTCCACAGTTATGGCAACTGCTCTACATGGTACTACCTGAGCAAGTCTAAACCTGGCTACCACTTCTGCTTCAGTTTTCTTTCTCTGAGCAGAAGTGACCAAACAGTGAATATGAGAGATGAACTTTAGGAGAATGGCTAAGTCAGAAATTCAGGAGTTCCTATGCTCAAAAAGTTATCAAACTGTGCATACCCTTTGATCCAGAAGTGTTTCTACTGGGCTTATATCCCAAAGAGATCTTAAAGGAAGGAAAGGGACCTACAAGTGCAAAAATATTTATGGCAGCCCTTTTTGTAGTGGTAAGAAACTGGAAACTGATTGGATGCCCATCAATTGGAGAATGGTTGGGTAAACTGTGGTAAATGAATGTGATGGAATATTATTGTTCTGTAAGAAGTGACCCACGGGATGATTTTAGAGAGGCTGGAGAGACTCACATGAACTGATGATGAGTAAAATAGCAGAACCTGGAGATCATTATATATGGTAACATCAATATTATACGACGATCAATTCTGATGAATGTGACTCTTTCCAACAATGAGATGACTGATGACAGTTTCAATGATTTTGTGATAAAGAGAGCCATCAGTACCAGAGCACTGTGGGAAGTGAATGAGGATCACAACATCAGCATTTTCATTTTTTTATTATTGTTTGCTTGCATTTTGTTTTCTTACTCATTTTCTTTCATTTTTGATTTGATTTTTCTTGTGCAGCAAGAGAATTGTATAAATATGTTTACATATTGGATTTAACATGTATTTTAACATGCATAACATATATTGGATTGCTTGTCATCTAGGAGAAGGAGTTTGGGGAAGGAGGGGAAAATTCTCAACACAAGGCTAGGCAAGGGTCAATGTTGAAAAATTGCATATGTTTTGGAAATAAAAAGCTTTAAAAAGAAAAAAAGAAATTCAGGAGTTCCTAGGCTCTTCAGTCTGCACTGGTTACCATATTGGCGTACTTCTCAGAAGAGAAAATGAGCACAAGAAGACAATCCCAAGCTCTGTCCATTTTCAAGAGACATAGACTATGAGAGACTTGAACAGAGCAGAGCCAAGCTGAAGATGAACTGCCTATTTAACTGTCCCACCAAATACTCCATATTTTAATATCTTAAGAATCAAGTCAGTTTAATATAATAAGTTTAGTTTATCATATTTTAGATGATTATCGATACACACTTGTGAATCTTTTGTGTTATTATAGGCTTTTATTTTGTAGTAAAGGAAATAAATAGCTGTCCCATAACTGATCCACCCTGTATATTGAACAATTTTCAGTTTGGAGATACCTGAAACATGAGCCAAGCCTAAGTTGTAAATTACTTTCTCTAGGCCTCCAGGGGTTTGGGTTTAAAGAGTCATAATCCTTGAGGTCATTTAGTGAGAGAAACCATGTGCGACCCATTTATGGAAACTATAGCTCTTTGAAATTTCCTAAAGCCCACACTCCAGTGCCAAAAGAGTTGCAAAAAATTTATAGAGCTATAGGTGAATAAGGGCAGGCAAAGAAAAAGTCATGCCTGAGAACTCTCTTGGTATACATTCCTGGACTTTTCTTATTGCAGAAATCCTAACTTTAAAGATAGACACTACAGATATCATTTAGTCCAACTCTCTCATTTCACAGATAAGAAAACTGACTTCTAGACAAGTTAAGTAACCCACCTAATGGAACACAGGCAGCAAGTGGCAAAGCTAGAATTCAAAGCCACGTCCTTTGATAATAAATCCAGACTCTTTCTACTGCTCCATACTACCTCCCTCCATGTATTCAGTCTTCATTTTTTAACCCTTGATAACTATCTGAGTAATCCTGCTTCTCAGGACTCCATTGGTCTGTCATAAGCAGATTTTTTTCTGAATAGATTTGAAATTCTTTACAGGAAAACATGAATTGCTATTTAATAACATAAAGTTTTATAAACCAGCATTCATTAAGCACTTAGGGCAACTAGGGGGTAAAGACGATAGAGTGTTGGGCTTGGAGAGAGGGAAACTCATCTTCCCGAGTACAAATCTGACCTCAGACACTTTCTAGCTGTGTCACTCTAAGCATATCACTTAACTCTATTTGCCTCAGTTTCCTCTTCTATAAAATAAGCTGGAGAAAGAAATTTCAAACCATGCTAATATATTTACCAAGAAAACTCCAAACGGGGTCATGAAGAAGCAGACATGATTGAATGTCAACAGGAGTTGATTTACATTTACATACAGTTAGTATGTGCCAGGAATTACGTTAAGTGCTAGGGATACAAAAAAGGAGGAAAAAACACTTGCCCCACAGAAATTTGGAATCTTACAATAGCATGCAGATATCTAGGTACATACAAGGTTTGTATTGAAAAAACCAAAGATGATCTAAAAGGGAAGAACTAACATTTAGGCAAATGAAGAAAGAATTCTTACGGAAGCTTTTATATGAAAATAATCATGACCAGAAAAGACTCGTGGAAGGTCGGGAAACCAGGTTTGGATAGATGAACAATATCCAATGCTAGCAACTATTATAATATTACTTGGTATATATTAAGGAAAGAGGAATTTGGGTATTTGGTTTTTTTCTGATTAATTTGGTGCAGGGTTCCCCCTCCCCCATCTCTTAACATTTTTATGGCATAGAATCTTTGGGTAAGATTTAAAAGCACATAGCACTTCCTCCCCGCTTCAACCTCCGCCACTCTGACTCATCCACAGTACGGAGGTATTTGCTAAGGAGGGGTCACTGAATGAATAGTGCTCACTGCCTGTACCCACAGCAACCAAACCAATGTTTACAACCAAAGGAAAAATGCATGCTGGCATCTCTTGGCTGGTTTCCATCACATGCTTCCAAAGCAATGGAACTGAAAGACAGTTGCCTACCAACTTCCGGAAGACACCCATCCTACCATTTTCTCACTATCCCATAGATGCCAGCCTCGTGACTCTGATGCATCACAGAGTTAGAAGGAAGAAGGAAAGGAAAGAGAAAGGGGAGGGAGGAAGAAGAGGAGGAGAAGAAGAAGAAAGGGAAGGAGAAAAAGGAGGAGGAAAACAAGAAGAACAACAAGAACAACAAGAAGAACAGGAAAAAGAAGGAAGAAATAAGAACAACAAGAAGACCAAGAAGAAATAAAGAAATGAATAAATGAAGAAGAATGAATGAAATACCAATACAAGAATAAATCACCAAATAATGTTCAGAAGGATGCCATTGTCTCTCTTGCTTCATCATTTAACTTCACAGTACCATGGGGAGATTACACTCATGAGTGTCTGGAGGCATGAAGACAATGAAAGAGGGAGTTCTGGAGAGGGAGGATTCATATGCATGTGAATTATTGCTGTTTTAAAAAATCAATTTGGCATTTTAATAATCCAAGCTGCTTTCTGATCTGGATGGGCATCAAATTTTTTTTTTGCTTGGTACAGAGCCACCTAACTAGCATTTCTGTTCTTCTCCTCTCCAGCCCACCTATTTCCTCCTACTTTTCCTCATTATGAGGAGGCCTGCTTTTGCATACACACACACACACACACACACACACACACACACACACACACAGGCACATGTGCATTTTACATAATGGGCTGACACAATCGATCATCTCTTTCAATGGCTTCAATTCAGAATCTGCCTCCAAATTCGTGGGAGGCACAGAACTGTGGATGAGACGTGAGCTTTGAAAAGAATCCTGTGAAATGTCCCTAGAGCTGGAACTGGTCAGAGCCTAGTGAGAGTAGGCTTGGTCCTGAAAGAACAGGGAAGGCACGATGAATACCTCTGGACACTTACAAAACTGAGCTCTTGGTTTCATACTCAGATCGAATTAGACTCATAAAATCATTGTTTTGAACCCATTTTCCACATCACCAACTGCCTTTCCCCTTTTAATATATTCAATGGTTTTCCCAGTGCCTGTAGGATAAAAATTCAAAAGTCTTTAGTCTAGCATTCAGGGCCTTCTACTTTCTAGTCTAGTGTGAGGGGGAGGAGATGGCTCAGTGGATAGAGCACCAGCCTTGAAGTCAAGAGGACCTGAGTTCAAATCCAGCCTCAGACACTTAACAATTCCTGGTGGTGTGACCATGGGCAAGTCACTTAACCCCAACTGCCTCAGCAAAAGCAAAAAGAAGAAGAGAAACAAACAGAAAGGTTGTCGCAATGGCAATCCCAAAAGTCTCTACTCCCTTTCCTTCTCCACTCCCCTGCCTCCACCCACCAAAATCGTCATTTCCTATACAACACATCAGGACTTGCACAAAGAGTGGGTGGGGGCCATTCTCTCTCCAAGCTTATCTATTAATAGAGTATGGTCCAATTACTATTTAGCCTCATGTGCTTGGAACCTCAGTGCATCAACTCAAGCCTCAGCCCATTACAATTAATAATCTTAAACAGAATATGTGAGCTTTATGGCATAAAGACAGCATGCAGTTTGATTGTGTAAAGGTCAAGTATATGGTCTATTTACTCTAAAAATGGTTCTACCTTCATGGAATTTAAATTGTTAAAACAGTTAAATTAATAATACCTCTGAGACCCATTTCCCACTCAGGATTTTTAACTAAGATCTAGCTCATAAGCCTACAGGTCACCACTTTTTCCTAACTCTGTCCAGAAACACTGGCTTTATGTATTTTTCTCAACTTTTTGAAGAGTATGAGGCAACTACACACACAGAGAGAGAAAGAGAGAGAGAGAAACAGAGAAAGAGAGAGACAGAGAGGGGGGAGAGGGGGAGGGAGCACCTTTCTTTCCATCCCTTGATGGGATATTTGGCAAAAGAAGCTATGTCACAAAGAATATCCAGGTCTGTTTCCAGAAAAAGATTATTTGGTGGCTGATATGGCCAAATGACCCAACTTCCTCCATCTTCACAATAAATTCCACTCTGGCCTAACCTGAAAGGTCTTTGGCCCTCTTTTTCACTAAGATCTAGAAGAACTTTTTGCTAATATGGTGAATTGGAAAGATTTTTTCTAGTTCAAGAGTCAGAGAACCACAATTGGAATTCTGCCTCTGGTTCTTACTCTACCTTTGTGAATATGAGCAAATCTCTTGACTTCTCTGTGCACTAATTTCCTTGTCTCTAAAATGAGGAGCTCAAACTAGATGGATTCTACTTGTAGCTTTAGATCTGTTTTCCTATGATTGCTTGAAATCTCATCTTGTTGCAATTCTCCATCCACTGGTGCTTTCTGAAATCTAGCTCATTCCTAAAGACAATACATCTCTCAGCATCTTCTCTAAAGCTGGCTACTCCTTCTACCATCTGTCTAGAAGGACAGGAGTAATTGTAGTCTTAGCTCTCCACCACCACAATCACTCAGCAAATGCTATTCTTTATCAGATCTAGCTCCTTACTGCTATCACTTCCTTCCCAATCAATACAGTACCTGGTCTTCTTCCCCATTCCAGCCTCCCCCACCTTTCCATCACGTTAATCTCCTAGTTCCTTATACTCTTTGACTTCCAGGTCTTCTGTCTTCAATCTACTTTAATAATCAAATTTGGAAAGCTCCAACTCCCCAAATGCTGAACTTTCTAGCTATATTCTATTTGATAATGAATATTGTAAAAAGTTTGTTTCACAGAGCTAAGGCTGTAGGGGAAGCTTAAGAGTCATCTAGTTATAGATAAGGAAACTGAGGCCCAAAAAAGTTTAAGTGACTTGCCTAATATCATACACCAATATCAACTCCCAAAGCAAAAAAGCATTTATCAAGCATCTACTATGTGCCTGAATCTGTGCTAAATGCTGGCTGGGTATAATAAGAAAGGTAAGCTGTTTTTGTTAAGCTACTCTCAAGAAGGACACAATCTAAAGAGAGAAAACATAAAAACCACTATCTATAAACAAGATATATATGGGATAAATTAGCAATCATTTCACAGGGAAGGCAATAGAAATAACAGGGACTTGGAAAGGCTCCTTATAAAAAGTGGGATTTTAACCAGAGAAGTGAAGGAAGTCAGGAAATGGAAATAAGAAGGGAGAACACTTCAAGCATGAGGCCAGTGAGTAAAAATGCTTTGTATCAAGAAATGGGAAGTATTGTGAGAGGAAGAAGAGGAAAAGGATTACAATGGAAGTGATAAGAAAACTGGAAAGTTAGGGATGAGGTCAGGTTAAAAATGATTTTAAAATTCAAGTAGAGGATTTGATATTTGATCCTGGAGTCAAAAGAGAAACACTGAAGTTGATTGAATAGGGGGTTGCCATGGTCAGACACGGACATTAGGAGATCACTTTGGTAGCAGAGCAGAGGATAGAACAGAGTGGGGAGTGATGAGGTAGGGAAACCCCTCTTCCTATTAGGAAAGAATTGAACCCAAGTATTCTAACTCAGAATCTATAACGATTTTATTTCATCCAACTTCATCCTACAAGTGGGGAGACTAAGGAGATTCAGTGATCTGATTGCCCAAGATCACTTAAGTAGTAAGGACTAAAGAGTTCTTGGATTCTTAAGCAAGATTCTTAAGCCACTGTACCAGATATTTCCCTGGCTATCTGCTCAGACATAGGTTGGATTCAATGGTTTCTGAGATATCTTCTAATGTAACAATAAAATTGATATATTATTATTACCATTATTATTATTTTTTCAACTTGTTCAATGAAATTTGGACAGAGACGCTCCTGCGTCAAGTACCTATTCTACTTTTATATTATAATAATAATGAATAATAATAATAAACATTTATATAATTTTCTAGAGATTACAAATTAAGGAATATTCTCATATTTTATTTTCACAACAATCCTGAAAGATACATGCTATTATTATCACTACTTTACAGAAAAGAAAACTTAGTTAAAAAGTTAAAAAGAGATCAAGTGAATTGCCCAGAGTCGCAAAACTAGTAAGTATATAAGATAGTATTTGAACTGTATTCTTCTATCATATTTATGTCTTGTATTATAATACAAGTCTTCTATTATATTTAATATCTCAAAGAATAATCTGGGTGGTATTAATATCAAACAGAAGTTGTTTCACTAAATCATATATAAGGATCCATGCAAGCTGGATGTTGACCTACAAAATCACACATTAAATTTATCATTGTATTTTTATTTATTTTGTTAAATATGTCTAAATTTGGTAATCTGGTTCAGGCCAAATACAAGGAGAGTTGCTGGCTACATGCAAGCTGGATTTGTGGGTTTGACAATTCTGGTGCAGATGGAAGTAGATAAAAGCTGACCCTGAAGTCAGCAATAACAACTAACATTTATACAGCATCTAATATGTGCTAATAACTGCACTTTTTTTTTACAAATATCTCATTTAATCAAGGAAGACTTGAGTTTTAGTCCTTTCTATCGTGTGTGTGTGTGTGTGTGTGTGTGTGTGTGTGTGTGTACACTGATTTTATGATCCTAGGAACTTCACAACTCAGTATCCTCAGCATCTCTTTTACACTATAGGTTTCAGAAAAGAGGATGACCTGCAGTAGTAGATCAAGTTCCACATATCAATGAAATTTCAAGTTCTATCCCTATCCCTATTTCATATTGTTAGGACTATTATACAGATGGATAACAATTATTTTTTCTATTTTCATAAAATTATTAGAATGTTCACTTACCCTTTTCAGGCTCACTGGAAAAAGGAAAGGAAGAAGCATTCATTAAGTGCCTACTCTGTGCCAGACATTGTGCTAAGTACTGTAAAAATATTATCTCATTTCATTTTCACAACAAGCTTTCTCAAGATGGAAGTTAAATGATCACTCAGGGTCTCAAAATTAATACATCTCTGAAACTAGATTCAAACTCAAGTTTTCTTGACTTCGAGTCCAGTGCTCTATGCACTGTGCCAGCTACCTGCTTCTCTAAAATCATCCTTAGTACAGTTCAACAGTAGACAGATCGATGGGCATTATACATACCCCATGTCCTTCCCACATAATTATGTTTATTGTAACCACCTCCAGATATGATGATGGCGACCAAGATACTGAATGAATCCTTAATTCACAGAGGGATGGGGAAGCAGAAGCAGAACCTGGAAGTGTAAGTCGGCTGTGGACACATAATCAATTAACCCTGTTCCAAGTTCAATGCAGGAAGCACCCAGGTAGCACAGATGATAGTGCTGAGCTTCAAGTCAGGAATACTTGAGTTCCAATCTAACCTCTGTACAACTACCATTCTGTGACCCTAAGGAAATATGCTAACCTTTGGCTTCCTCGTTTTCCTCATCTGCAAAATGAGGAAAATAATAATGCCTTCCTCACAAGATTGCTGTGAGCATCAAATGAAATATTTGTAAAGTGTGTTTTGCAAACCTTAAAGTGTTAGATATATGCAAATATAATTATTACACATCTGAAACTAAAGACAAAACAGTTGAAATAAAACCTTGAAATAAAAACTCATTTGAATCCAGGCATGAAAATTACATGTTGCCTCATTGTTACAAAACCATTCTTCTTTCTCTTTTTCGCCTCTCTAACCTAAGATGACAAGGAATCTTAGAAGATATAGATGTCATTAAGTAATGACAATTATTTCAACTCAATCATTACTTTACCCATAAGTAGAGAGGTACAGAACATTATTTATTAAATGAAAATTATGCTTTCTGGAGGCTTTAGCAGTAAGGCAAGACTACTTCCAAGAAGGATTATGGATGGGATTTTTGGTGGAAAGACTGGGAAAACAAAAAAGCAATGATAACATTCTCATCATCTATATGGATCTCTAGCTTACCCTACCATTCAGGCATGAATACTAACTTGTACAAGGAAATCCTTTCTAGAGTTGAGACAGAATGCACTAGATATAGGTCCCTGCCACAGAGACCCCAACATGTCCCCATCAACTCTGTTTCCCACTGGAAGTCCCTATCCTTTTCAGCTAGAAGTGCTGAGGGATATCTCTTCAGATCATTGATTTTTAGATTACTCAGAATGCATCTGCCTCCAATCAACTGAACAAGAAGCTAGGAATTAATGCTGAATTTTGACTCAGAGGTGTGTCCCTGTCTCCCCCTCCCCCTTCTCTCCATCTCTGACACTCTCTTTCTTTGTCTCTCTGTCTCTATCTCTTTGTTTTTCTTTTACACTCTGTTTTTCTGCCTCTGTGTCTCTCTATATCTTCATCTCTCTCCCTCTCTCCTTGTCTGCTCTCTCTCTCTATGTCCCTCTGTCTCTCTGTCTCTTTCTCTCTTCTCTCTCTCTCTCTCTCTCTCTCTCTCTCTCTCTCTCTCTCTCTCTCTCTCTCTCTCTCTCTCTCTGTCTTCCTGAAACTGTGATTGATCCTATGATCTGTGTCCTTTCCACTATCCCTCATAAAACTGCAAAATAATCACCTCCCTCTTGTGATCTTTCAGTGGCAAATGAATCACTCTTCCAGCCCTAAATCTATGGCTTTTGAGAAGAATTTGTGAAAGGAAGAGGACAAATTTCAATGTGACGTAGTGGAAGGGAAGAGGGCCAGCTCTGGAGGATATATATTCAAATGCCACTTTGGATGCCTACTGAATTGTGACCCCCAAGTCTTAGTTTCCTCTATTTATAAAATAAAGAGGTTAAACAAGATGGTCTCTGAGACTCCTTCCAGCCAGAGACCTTTGGTCCAAGGTAGACATTTTGGATATATTTGAAATTATCTCTCATGAGTTAGTGGTCATGGATGGTACTTGCTAATGAAGAATAGTAGTGATAATAAAGGACATTTCAGGGAGCCTACATAACCAATGAATGACTCAAAAGATCAATTGTCAGATGGCCAACTTTCTGACAGAAAAAGGAAGAGTTGCAATTTTCTAGCATTAATTGATGATTGCTTTTCAAGCAAATTTACAAGCATAATATAATGTGGGGAAAATGGAAAGATTTACTAACAAATCTAATATCATATATTGACAATGGAACTTATAAAACCTCAATTGAAGCCCCAGAAAGTAACAAATCCCAACAAACCGAATCACAATTAACCATGAAACATTCACAAGAAGGAAGATATATTTTCTGTCAATAAAAATCATCCTCTTTGGTCCCGTTCATAAAATTGGAGATGCGTGGGCAAGCTTAAGGTACCTGCCTTAAGCTTAGGGTATTGAAAATCTCACTAGCCATTTCATCCTGGTGCCAACAGTTTTCAGTCCCACACGTACCTTGCTGCATTCATATAGCAGGGAGTCTGGATCTATGCCACAGCAGCAGCAAATCTCAATGTTTTATAACTGCAACATAACTTATAGAAATGCCATTGACAGAGGCTTGGCACATGTCTAATTGTCACGAGGTTATGGACACACTGCTTAATGGCATTCACATTGCTACCTAGAGCTAGTCTAGTACATGCTATATATGCAATTAAAAAAATTACATTCATGTTAACTTCAACTGAGACCTTAAATAAGACTTCAATCAATCAATCAATCAATCATACCCTCTAAAAATCAGTTTGCTTTACCCGATAAGGTTTCAAGGACTCTTCACAAAGAAACTTCTTTAAAGGGCAAGTTGAATAACAATGTTTTTAGATTCCATTTTCACAGACCACATAGAAGACATGACTGCTTGCCTTCATTATTTTGGTTGTATCAAAAATCCTTTCCACCATAAAGCAAGGCTAGTAAGAAGAGAGACTGCTCAATTTAAAAGTGAGGGTCAAACACACGACTTATAAATTTGTACCGAGAAAGCTAAAGTTAACAGAGAGGTTTTTCCTTGTTTCTTTTGTTCCCTGTATACTTTTCAGAGCATTAAGTGCACTACTATCAAAGAAACAGAATGGAAATATTTGGTAGATATTGATTGATTGAATTGTTCAGAAGGGGTCAAAAGAAGAAAGTAGCTCACCAACAAGTGAACAGAAGTTGAACAATTATATAATGAAATGCTTAGGAGATCAAATCATTTATTGTTAAGGAGCAACATCAGGATAATATTGAAGTAATAGTCTTGTTAGTGCCTTCGTGTATGTTTTTGTTTTTAAAGGTCTTCAAGAAACCTGATCGTTTTCAGCACCATGGTTAGCGCTTTGCCCATCTTTCACTTCGGATGCTAGGGTTTATCACCAGTGGAACAGATTTTTTTTTTTTTTTTAAGAGGACCGTTACCTTGATTTATAAAACTGTTCTAACAAAACTTCTGGAAGAGCTTTGCAAAATATTTGTTACCTAAGGCTTTCTAAAAATAAGCATCTCCACAGAACTACCTCTGAAACGACTTTGGGTAGTAGAAATCCTGTTCAATTGTCATAGTAACTACTGCATCTCTCATTCCCCTCATGCTAGCTACAAATAGGACAAACATATTTTCCCGTTGAAAAACTACTCTGATTTAAACACCGGGTCCTAGCAGTCCCGTTATTTCCTGCGTGTTCGAATTTATACGGTTCCTTAGGTGTCTGTGACACTTTAAAATACATTAAAAACAGGCCACACTTTAAAAAAAAAAATCCTGACGTTACTTTTTTAAATCTTCTAGGCTTTAAAAAAGAAAGAAAGAAAATTGTAAACACTTTCACTTCTTTTTTTCCAAAAAGGAAACAAGGGTATTTCTTTCTCTTTTTGCATCGGTAATTCTATGCATGCAAAGACCAGAAGCGAATAATGTTGCAGCCATACCTATATTTCATGCCAGTCTGCTTGGCAGTTGACTCTTTCAGAGAAATATGATGCTGAGGCGTGAACGTTCCCAAACTTCGAGCGATGATAGCGACCGTCCGGAATTTCGCCCGGGCCGCATTGACTACATTCGGGGCGCTGGGGTTCTGTTTGCTCAGAAGTCTGTCTTCACCATTGCGACTCTTCAGATTGTGCTCTGTACATGCTATGGAGACTTGCATCGCTCCCCCGATAAAGCTATGTTCCCAGCCCGAGTGTCGGTCCACACAGGAACCTTCTTAGGATCGGAGAAAACAGCCACGGGATGCTGAGTGATTCGAGGTTTGCCTCTTTCCCCTCCCTCCTTCTTCTCGCCCTCCCTCCCTCTCTCGAGATGCTGTCAATGGCAGCTTCGGCTCCCCTTTTCCGAGCTGCCTCCAAAGTGCGGGCAGCACAAGTCTCAGCTTGGCGCAGGACAAGAGACGGAAGGAAACAGCCCGTCCCCGAACTTGCTCACCCCGGGCTGGGACGCAGGGAGGGCCGGCCGAGCCTTGTGTGCCAGGAATTGCCCTCGATTGATTGGACAGCTGGGTCCGAGGTTTTCCGAAAGCTCGAAGCGGTGCAGTCGCAGCCGAGCTGGGCGGCCCGAGGTCCAGCGCGCCTCCTCGCTGCCTCGCCGACTCCGAACCAATGCGGGCAGCCGTGTACCGCAGGATGGGTCGCACACCCCGCGGACCCCGAACGCGGCACTGGCTAGTTCAGCCCCTGAACCAGGCGCGTCTAATCACAGGCGAGCCAGTCTCCCGAGCCCAGGCGTAGCCATTGGTGCGTGTGCGTGTGTGTGTGAGGGAGAGATTGAGAATGAGTGTGTGTGTGTGTGTGTGTGTGTGTGTGTGTGTGTGTGTGTGTGTGTTCGAACGAGCACCCCTTGGCCAACACGGCTGCGGCAGCTGCTCAAGCCCCTGCCTCGCACATTTCCAGCCTGTTAGCGCCCGCTAGGAAGAGCGGAGGAGCTCGCCCAGCCCCCACCCGCGTGGCTTTGCAGCCTTTTTCTGAATGCCTGAAAACCCGGGCTTTGCCTTTGTGGGTGAGGGGAAGGGGAACCGAATGACTCTCCGCAGCTCCTGGCCGTGAGCGATCCTGGGCGGGGAGACCCCGGCCACCCGTCACTGACGGGAAATGGGGGGAAGTGGAGGCGGAGGGCGCTGAAGGGGCTCCTGCCCGCCCGCGGGCACGTGGCCCGCAATTAGCGCACTGATTCTTTACCAACAGGCAGGGCCCGCGCCTTGTGGGATCAGGCTTTGCTCAGAGTTCGTCTCACCATGGCGCATTATCCGCAAAGCGGTTACTTTGAAGTTTTCCAAAAGCTCCTATGGGAGGTTCTGGGAGTCAGGACTGGTAAGCGCTGACCCTCCCTCTTTGCCGAAGGCTCCCATTCAAATGCCCGGAGTGGCGTGGAGTGAGCTCTCTTCCTGTTCTGAAGTTCTGGGATGCTGGGTAATCTCTACGGCCAGGTGTTGGGCTGACCTCGCTGTGCCCTGGCCAGCGGAAGCTAACCCTTAGCAGGTGACCCTTAGGTCCGCGAGGATCCTCGGGGCAAGTCCTCAGCCTGGGCCCTGGGAAGCCACAAAAACAGTTCCCAAGTGAACGCTGTCAGCAAGTCACCGCTATGAGCATTGAGCCGGGGTCACGGTGCCAGGGATGAACTTAGCCATACTGGGTGGGGGGAGGGGGGACGGGGAGAGGGACAGTAGCCAGTTCCCTTTCTTAGATGTTTTTGCAAAGGAACAAAACGACTTACACGATATTTTTCCAAGTCTAGGGACGATTCTATACACCTCCTAAAGTTAAGGAAAAGTAAATTATATATAGACAGCAGCTAGGTGGCACAGTGCATGGAATCCGTCCAGCTCCTAAAGTTAAGGAAAAGTAAATTAAAGAGAGAGTAGCTAGGTGGCACATGGATGGAATGCCAGACCCGAAGTCCAATGAAGTTCCTCACTAGCTGTGTGATCCTGGACAAGTCACTTAACCCTGCTTCCCTCAGTTTCCTCATCTGTAAAATGAGCTGAAGAAGGAAATGGTAAAGAATTCATTCTAGTATCCTTGCCAAGAAAACCCCAAATGGGGCTAAGGAGAGTTGGACTTGGCTAAATAAAAACAAATTATATGTAATTTACTATAGTTCAATTCAACAGGTATTTATGGAATGGTTATATGCTGGATATTTCATATTAGATGATCCCTGTCCTCCAGGAGTTTTACAAGCTGTTAAGGAAAGGAGACACAGAGAGACAGTGTGGTGTGAGAGAGAGCTGATTGAATTCAGAATCAAGAAGATCTGGGTTCAAATCCTGCCTCTGATACATGTCAGTGGTCACATGTGACTATAACATGCTAACTTCTCAGTGCTACCGGAAACTCTAAAACTATAAGGTGTAACGGAGCTGCCAACTGTATCTCCGTGGGGGATTTTCCGTGTCAGGCGCTGTTGACCCCATGAATTCAAGACTTTACAAATCCAGATCCTCTCCTCTCCTCTCCCCCACAAAAAGACAGACAGAAGGAACAGTTAAATGATAACATGGTATTGCTTGTGATTAAGAACCAAAATGACTAAAGAAGGGAATGTGTTGTAGGGATTCAGAGCACAGAGAAAGCTGTGGGCTGTAGTTATTGGGAAAGACTTCTTGAAGGCGGTAAGATTTGCAGGGAGCTAGGAGAAATGAGGAGGATTTGGATGAAGAGAAGGGGAAGCCTTCTGGTATGAGGTATGGAGAGATTCAGGGCAGCTTTTCAATAGAAATGAAATATTCACTCAAGCTGTTTTTATGCAGCACCTAATGACCAAACTGATCTTCCATGTCCCTTGTCTGTGATTGAATTGACCAAATAAGGGGTTATTCGGGCTCCAGCATGGTCATGAATATGACATGTCAAACCAACTGCTGATCACCTTTAAACTCCTAGCGGAACAGAGAATGGACTGGAATTAATAGCTCAAGATTCAAATCTTGGCTTCCCACTAATTAGCTTCAGGCTCCTGAAGACCCCTGGATCTGCTTTCAGGTTTCTCATCTGGGCTCATCTAAAGCCCAGTATTTGGGGCATTTTTGTTTCATTGGCCCCTTTGGGGAAACTTTGGGAAGCCCATGGTCTTCATTATTCTAGTTGATAGAAGAATTTTAAAAAATCAATATTCTAATACACTGAACATAATTAGAAGCAGCGAATATAATTTTGTTTTGAAGTATTACATTTTCTTTGCCTCGTGGATTTAAAAAAATGCACAGTATGGATTGCTTTAACTTCAATCTTCAAAGCTCTTCTCATGTTGAGGTTAACAAATTGCTTTACTCTTTAATCTTCACAACAATGCTGTGAGACAGGTACTATTATTTCCCTCTAACACATGAGAAAACTGAGACAGAAAGTTTATGTGACTTGCCCAGGCTTACATAGCTATTAAGTATCTGAGATAGGATCCTAGTGTTCCTGGGTAAACACTTAAAGACAAAAAAAAATCAATCCATATTTTTTGATTCTCAAGAGTAAGATAATGAGAATATCAGATTCAAAAAAAAAGGAGACTGAGAATGTCATTTCACAAATACACACACATACACTCACAGATGTTGAAAGAAAGAAAAATAGAAGGAACAGCTTTTGAATAACTTTCTTTTTTCATTCATCTTGAATATCTGGAAATAATGTAAACACAGACAAGAGGAGAAAGAAATGGAAGAAAAAAGAACAATAGAAAAGTAAAAAGGATAGTGAGAAGAGTAGAGTGTTATCCTGGGTTTTTCTGAGGAGACTCAAGGGAAAGTCAACCACTCAGGACCTGGAAGGCTGCTAAGTGTGGAGATCCCCTGTTCCTGCTGGAAGAAGGCAGGAGTGGGCGTAGTGATGGAATACCATCAAGGGAGCTCTGGTGAGACTCAACTATTTAAAAAAACCACACAATCTCAGCTTTGTGGGCAACTGTAGCTTTATAAAAAAAGAAAAAGTCAAGAAAAAGCATGATAAGAGTTAAGTGCTCTTAAAATAAAGAGATTTGAAAGATGCTTAAATCTTGAAAGCCCCTTATTTACAATTAAACACCAGTGGATTTGTCAAGTACACACATACACATAGTGAATAGCTATTCTCTCTGCTTACATCTGCCACTTCTTGCATTCTAATTTTGATTTTGAGGAGATATATGTTATATAGAGACGTGTATATAAGGATAGCACTTAGCATAATACTTGGCACACAGTACATATTGGAGGAATATTTATTGATTGATACCATTGAGATTGAGAATCTCTCCTAATTCTCTAGATTAGGGGTGGAGAATATCTAACAGCTACTGTATAAGACCCAGGAAATCATTTGGTCTGGCCCTGTGGAGACAACCCCAAGTGATAATGAATCGAAAGCTAAGCACGACAACCTCCTATTGCTTGAGTTTTTAAGTTGATAATTTTGCATGACCTGAGAAAGATGTTATTAATATTCAAATGTCCTTGGCAGAAAAACAAACATTCCTCAACCCTGCTCTGAACAAAAAATATGCCTCCCCAAACCCCAAGAAAACACACCGGTAGCGATCTCGGAACTCTTCTGCTTTTCCCAAACTTGTTCAACTTGCCCAGGGCAAATGGAACAGTCACTAAGTCTCTGGAACAGAGAAATCACATAGTGGTTGGCATTCAGAAACTTCATGCTGAGTTGCTTCATGTTAACAGGCCACATGCTAATTAAACTGGTGAAAACAGCTGTCAGCTATGTGTGATTTAATTGTTACACAAAAGGATTTGAAGGGTTTCTCCTTCATTTCTGAAGCTTTCTTGGGTTTCAAAAGAAACATGGCAAATATTTGTGCCCAAATGTCTTTGTTCTCTCAGATGATTCTGTTAGAAGAAAAACTTAAAAATCAGCCCAGCCAAATCTGGCTTTAAGTTGGAATTTGATCAGAAGTGTCTATCCCTCTGACCTCTGATTCTCCTCTTCCTTAATCCATTAATGTGTTCATTTATCATTTTTAAGTGTCTTCTGTGTACAAGTCATTTATTCTCCCTTAAGGAAAATACAGAAAATGTCCTTTTGTTCATTGCCAAGAAAGAATGAAAAATGGAGGAGGTAGCTATAAACACTACATAGAAAGAGAGGATAATGTGTACAGGGCAGTTATTAAAATATCACAATTATTTTCTCCAACCATCAATATGATCCCACTCTTTCAACTAAGAAAGAAAAAAAAGAGAAAGAAAGGGAAGGGAGGGAAGGAGGAAGGAAGGGAGGGAGTGAGGAAGGAAGGAAGGGAGGGAGCAAGGAAGGAAGGAAGGAAGGAAGGAAGGAAGGAAAGAAGGAAGGAAGGAAGGAAAGGAGGAAAGGAGGAAAGGAGGAAGGGAGGAAGAAACAAACCAAGACCTATTAAGCTGTTACTTTGTGCCAAGTACTTTGAGCATTGAATTGGCAAATACAAGCAAACAAGATAGTCCCTACATCAAGAAGCTTGTATTCTAATAGGGGAACTGGAAAGTAGAAAAGGAAACCTACTTAAGTGAAGAAAATAGGTGAAGTCTGGGGAGTGAATTAAATCAGGAGTGAATTAAGCCTGGCTGTGACTCCTTATGAAACAATGATTCAAAGGGTTGTTTGTTCTTTCTTGAAGAGGATCTTGACCATTCTTTACTGAGGACATAATAGATTATTAATAAATGCTACCTGGGACAAGTTATTTGGATCAGGAAAACACCTTATAGAATATCTTCTCCAATAGTTTCATTTTACAGATAAGGAAAACAAGTCCCAGAGACTTATGCATGCATCTTTATCATAAGAAATTGTCAAATGCCTTTCTAAAATCTAGCTGTATGACTCTATACCCATAGTATTTTCATAATCTATCAGATTACTAATCCGTCAAAAACAAGTAATAAACTTAATCTGTCATGCTCCATTGTTGAAAAAGCCATGATGTTCCATTGTGATCACTACTTCCTTTTCTAAATATTCACTAACTATCCCATTATTAATGAATTCCATAATTTTGCAAGGAACCGAGTCAAGTTTACCGATCTAACTGGCCTTACCTTACAAATTATTCACTTGCTTTTTCTTTTCTTTTGAAAATCAATATAACATTTGCAATTCTCCAGTCTTGTAGTCCCTTCCAAGAATCTAATGATTCTTCCCTGTCAATGGCTCAGCAATAACATGTCTAGATTCTTTTAGAACATTAGTCATTCTCTTCATATATTCTTACTTATCTCAAGTGTTTGGTCACCCACATGACAAGGACACTGAGAAAACCTTGTAAAAACTGTTCCATAATCAATTTCTAAATTCAGTATTGAAGAAAGCTTGTTCTTACTCTGAGTCATAAGGGATTCAGGAAGATGACTAAAACTTTTGATTGATTAAATCTTTATGGTTTGGAGCCTTTAAGAAAATCTTGTCAAGAGATAACTCTAATTCACTTCATGGTTTTATTTTTAAATCCCTAGAACTAAGAAATGACACTTTTTCAATTATTTGTTGACTCTTAGATCAATTAAATTCTCCATAAGGGAAGTAAGAACCATATTCTTTTGCTCATTTCTCTAGGGATTTTATGCTCTATATCCAATTGGAAGGCAATGCAAGCAGGAGCCAGGAAACGTTTCATGGTACACCCAAACAGCATAAATATAATTCAGAATGGATAGGAATCTTGATCTGAAAAATTGTCAAGGATTGCATGCAAATGTACAGATGGCGCACTATTCTCTTAGACTAACATTTGTTTGCAAAAGAGGAGTTGTTAGAGTGAGATGCAGGTTTTTTCAAGATTCATTTTAATGGGTTTGATGAGTATTTATGCTCTTAAGCATTCTGAACAAACCACGCAAATAAACACAGACATAAACCAGTGATATCATTTCAGGAAAACCAGGAGAACCTAATGCACTGCTCCTCCCCACTCCCACTTTAATCCTCTTTCTAGACTCATAATCAGAAACACAGAAGACCTTAGAGGCCATCTAGACTCATTTAGAATTGGGCTAATGCATTCAAGTTCACAGAATTAATAGAAATATAGAGGTAGTCCTAAAACCCAAGTCCCCAACTCCAAATCTAACATTTTTTTCCCACTCCCCATACCGCCTCCTCTTTCTTTGTCCCAGATCAGGTTGTCTGGGGACACAGAACATTCCAATGAGAAAATTCTGAAAGAATCTTTAATACAAATTTCTCCTTTTCCTAGACACAGGCTCAACACCTAAAGTTAAGGACAAGTCATTAATAAGAATTGGAACTTCAATCCACAATACAGGTCCTTCTCTTCAGAATTCTAGTCTGCTATCACAGACATCAAATAAGTCAACCGATCAATGCATATGTTTTATTCTTATATTCTTGGTATGTAGCACAATGCTTAGAATACTGCAGGGATCTTGTAAATTCCTGTTGATTTGATTGATTGAGCTCCAACTATCATTTGTAATGGCTATAAATATTGTAAAATGTTTACATGTTTAATGACTTTTAGTCAAGTTAAATATTTTGTGTCTATTGATGTCTCTGATTGGTTGAGGTTCTTCCCTCTCCATTAAAGTTTTATTATAGTGTCTTAACATGGTGCAATCTGGCTCTATATTTCTAAAGTCTGTGTCACCAAACTATGAAGCTTCTGAGTACATATATGGTGAGATTGTATGTCTCTTGTTTGAAGAAATCAAGCTAAGTTTGAACTAGCACTATCTATCCAAATGTAACTTCACAGGGAGATATAATTGGACTAGAGCAGGTCATAAAGACTATGTATTGAGGAGTAGAGATATCCATCATCAAAAGAAGTTCCCACATCTATGAAATCCAGGATACTTAAAGTTTTAAAATTTTGCTTTGAGCCAAGATGGGGAAAACGAGTTCAGAAAGGAGTTTGGGATGCAGAGAGCTTATTGGTTTTCTGCAGATTGAATTAGTACTCCAAAACTAATTGCCATTACTGATACTTTGTTGTTCCTTTATGTTTTATTATTTGCATTATAAGAAGATTACATAAAATTGAAGATTTAGGGTAAAATAATAAGAAAAATTCATACACCAGAATTTCTTAGGTCTAGAGAGATTTGCAAGAACTGATGCTAAATGAAATGAATAGAACCAAGATAGTAACTGTTGTACACAGCAACAACAAGATTATGTGATGATCAATTCTGATGGACGTGGCTCTCTTTAATAATGAGGTGAACCAAGCCACTTCCCATGGGCTTGTGATGGAGAGGGCCATCTGCACCCAGAGAGAGGCCTGTGGGAACTGAGTGTGGACCACAACATAGAATTTTCACCTTTTTGTTGTTGCTTGCTTGCATTTTGTTTTCTCATTTTTTTTCTCTTTGATCTGATTTTTCTTGTGCAATAGGACAATTGTGGAAATACGTATAGGAAAATTGCACTTATTTAATATATGTTGGATTATTTGTGTCTAAGGGAAGGAGTGGGGAGAAAGGAGAGAAAAAAATTGGTTCTGCAAGTTGAATGTTGAAAATTATGCATATATTTTGAAAAGAAAAAGAAAAAAAAAAGAAAAAAGAAGAAGTATCTTTCTTTGTCCCCTGACATCTGGAGGTCTCTCTTCAGGGTATTTTTTCTTCCATTTACTTAAAAAATAAAAATCGCCAGATGTGAATCCTTGGTAGATCTTTTTCAATTTAAATTCTCTCTTCTTCAGAATGTAAAATGCTAAGGAAAAGTCATGATGAGAAATCCCTCAGCCTTTGGTGACTGGTTTATTATTTTGATATCTTACTTTAATTATATTTTTCAAGATATGTATTAAAGAGTATTATGCACTAGCTTTTCCCATGCTATTCCTGCTGTGTAGTGGTTTTTGGATCATCTCACATGGGTTTGCTTTGTTCAGCAGCCAGATTTTAAAGTCATCATTATCAATAAGCATTTGTGTAAGCATCTATGAGGAACTTTGCTAGACACTGGAAATATAGAAACAAATGCTACCATCCCAATCTCAGGCTTAGGATATAGCTGAGGAGATGGTCAGTCATTCAACCAGAAATTATTACGTGTTCACTATATACCTGGCATCGTGGTAAGCACTAGGGATACAAAACTAAAAATAAACTCAAACCTACCCTCAAGCAATTTGCATTCTCTTGGGGAAGGGACAACATGCACACATTTGCATTATCCTATAAGGCTGCACTTCTCAGACTTTGGGGCCCTGAACACTTAAAAAAATTGTCAAGACTCCAAAGAGTTTTTAAATGTGCCATATCTTTGAATACTTACCATATTAGAAGTTTAAAAGTCTTAGTATTATGAAAATAGTTTTAACCCATTGGATCCCCTCAAAGAGTCTTGGGGACCCTCAGAAATCTCCAGACATTTTGAGAACTGCTGCTATAAATTCTCGAAAATGTCTGTATTTGTGAATTAAATTGTAGCTAAGACTCAATTATCTCATGTTTATTGGATATACTACTTCATTAAGATCTCAGGAATTTGTATTTGTAGGTTCCCATCCAAGTAAAAGCATATTCATATTTTCTAGCCTAGTTAGATGAGTTTGAACACATAATCATATGGATATAGTGTATGTCTATATCTACATATATTAGATTTGTATGTATACCACATTTTCCTGTACAACCTTTTACTATATTCAAAGGCATCTGTAACCTACTTAGTTGACCCCAATTCTCTTCGATTCGAGAAACATTTATTAAATATCAACTATGTACCAAGCTCTGTTGTAAATGCTAGGGATATAAAAACCCAAATGAGATTGTTCCTGTCCTTGTAGACTTTATAGTTTACTGAAAAAAGCCATGTGATCATGAGATAAATTCAAAATCCATACAAAACCATTTCAAAGGGGGGCTGGTGAATTGGGGCAAGATCTCGCCCACAGAGTAGCAAGTCAGCTGAGCCTTGAAAGGAGATAAGGGTTCCAAGAAGCCAAAATGAGAAAAGAGAGCATTCTGGGCAAGGAGAATGAATTGTTCAAAGGCAAAGGAATTGAAAATGAAATGTTGTGGATGGGTGACTGAAAGCAGGCCAGTTTGGCTAAAACTTAGAGTGGGTGAGAAAGAATAAAGTATAGCCCTTCTGGAAGGCGAGGCTGGAGCCAAATTTCTAAAGATTTTAAATGCTAAACAAAAGATTTTGTATTGATTCTAGAGGCAATGGGGAGCTATTTAAGCTTCTTGAATAAGGGAGGATCAGGGTCAGACCTGCATTTTAGGAACCATAATTTGGCAACTATCCAGAACATGGCTTGGCGAGATGAATGACTAGAGACAAGGGGGCTAGTTCAACAGCCCATCTACATAATCAACTCCTCTGACTTTAAAGGGATTTTGTTTTTATGTTAATTAGTAGCTCTTTATGGTCTGTGTAGGGAAACTTGAACTGGAATGGGAATCCTATAAGAAAATCCATAAATTTGACCTGTTTCAAATAGGAAAAGCAGCCAGTAATTGGGAGTTGGGAATCTAGAATCTGTCTTTGAGAGGTGGCAAAATAGTTGCTGGGACAAGATGCTGAACCTCTAGTCAAGTCCGACTCCATGATTCACTAGTTTCATGACCTTGGACGAATAAATCACCTCTCAGAGGCTCAGTTTCCTCATTTGTATAGTGGGAATAACAGTGCTTATTATCCAGCTTATATCAAAGGGTCATCATGAATAATAACTACAAACCTTAAAGCATCCTAGAAACATGAGTTGTCATTGCTATTATTTGTCATTAAAACTGTTTTCTCTGAGGATTGGAAGATTAAGAATCTGTTCATTTGACCCTCAAAACAAACTTAATTGTAATCTTCCACCCAGATATTCTTCTTGTGAAATTTCTTTCACAGATTGATTTGCTGATGGGCCAAAATTACATTGAGGCAGACGTGGGCTCCACAGAAGAAATAATGTTAGAACCAGAAAAAATGAGCCCCCCAGTTTTCAAAGACATAAGGATATTTGAAAAGCACAACCAAAGCAGGGTATTCTGGGAAAGTTGGAAGAGAACAGAAATCCAGTGACTTACACTACATCTCTCCCAAGTAGGAAGTTTTTTTAAAAATCCTGGGCTCAGAGATTTTTTAGCAGATTCTACTGTTTGGAGCTTTGCCACAGTCCTCAAATAGCTAAGGTAAGTTCTTCATTTGGATTGGCTGCTGTTTTCATCTCACAGACTAAAGCTAAGCAGTAAAGAGATTGACTATGGCAAGCAATGATCTTTCACTGATGTCAGTGGGAATTTCCTACTATGAATAAAGATGCCTTTGGTCTTTTATGCAGGAAGTTATAACATTCAAAATGAGCCCTCATGTCCCTCTATTCAATGTTGTCAGACTGACCTTTGCTAGCAAGAAAATCCTGACTGATCTGATTGAACTGCTACCAACAGGAGATGTTCCAGTGAACAATTCTAAAGATCTTTTCTGCCAAGAGATAACCAGACAAGACATTTCAACTATGACAGACAAAAACCTAGCTTTCTGTTTTAAAAATAGTAAAAATAAAGAATCTAGGTTGGTTGAGGATAGGAAAGTAAAATCCATCAGCAGCAAGAATGGTGAGATTACTAGAAAATCACCAATTAATTTTGCAATCAAAATAAAAATCAAAATAAAAATAAGTATACAATTGTTGCAAAAAAAGATATTCTTTAATTTGACACTGGTAAGACATTCTGATGAAGAGGGACCCTGGGTTCCCAAATGCCATTTAAGTGAAAAATCTGGCAAATCTAACCAAACTGTTAGGGAAAAAAATAAGCAAGTGATGGCGTGATGCTTAAAAAAAATAATAGCAGCAACAGCAACAATAATAATAATAGCATCTATTTATTGCAGTAAGAGTTTCAGTGTTTCATTCATATTATCTTATTTGATCCTGATCACACATAATGAGAGAATGCTATTATAATTTTACAGATGACAAAACTAATTGGACAATAAATCAACAAGTGTTGTTTATTAAGCATGTACACATTAATAGGCACTGAAAGGGCAATGGGTAGCATACTAGCACTGAAGTCAAGAGGATCTGAGTTCAAATCCAGCCTCAGACACTTAACATTATGTGACCGTAGGCAAATCACTTAACCCCAATTGCCTCACACACAAAAATAATAATAGGCACTCGTAGGGGGCAAGGAAAACAAGTTCAAAAAAATACAATGATTATTTCTATGTTTTCACAAATGTAAAATATCAGAAGCAGGTCAAACTCAGATCTTCCTAATTCAACATTTTCCCTACTATATGTAGGTTGTCCCAGATAAGCCTAAGCCACCCTGGAAACTTTATATATCCATTTCACCATGGAGTGATGGAATCTTTGGTCACACAGCTGCTAAATTTTATGTGTTAAATGTTTGAACGGGGTTTTTAAGTCTTTTTTGTATCATAAACCCTTCTAATCATCTGGTAAAACCTAGCAACTCCTCAGGAAGAAAATGTTTTTAACTACATAAAATAAAATGCAGAAAATTACAAAGGAAACTAGTTATATGGGAATATAGTTATAAGAAAAATTAAGCAAATTGATGGTACCAGGTTAGGATCCTTTTGAATGTTCTCACTCACAGGTGGTAGATGGGATACCCATATGGATGAAATCACATTGACTTAATCACACAATATCCAAGCGATGTAAATGGAGCATTTGCTTAAAATAGCATGCAAGGTAATATCGAGATCAGAATAAAAGCACATATTCACTGCACATTTTCCAAACTTCCATTGTTCAAAATTCCAGTGAATTCAGGTTATGAATTCTCTCCCTCCTTTCTCCAAGATGGTTTATCAGTCTAAGATTATAAACCAGTAGAGGAATAAAACAATCAAACCTAAAGGCAAGAACAACAAAAACAGGTACATAGGATAGGAAAGGTAAATGCTACCCTCCAATCAGAATATAAATTCAGGTATCATTTTTATGTTACAAATGCTATTTCCCAACTAAATTTGGTCTTCATTTTCACCTACTGTGCTCTGCATGGGCTTTGGGAAAATGTATTTCCCAAAAGTCTCATTTTCCTCTTCTATTGTCTATGTTAGAAAAGCAATAATGGTTTAGATCTCTTTTAAAATTCTTTCCAAATGCTATCGTATTGTTTTTTATGTTGTGTTTTCACATCTTTATCTTATCACTTACTAAATGTTTTCAGAATATACTTTCCCATTTGATTTTCACAAAAACCTTGTCAGATGGGGCAAATGTCATCTCCATCTTACAGACACAGAGGCTGACTTAATCCTGTTTAACAGGGTTAAGTGGCTTGTCCAGTGTCACTTAATTAATAAAGAAGGAAGCTAAAGTAAAACCCTGGTTTTAGGACTTCAAGGATTAAGGAGGGGAAGCTTTGTGTCATTGTTTCTGCTGTTGTTCCTGGTTCCTTTTCAAACAGGATGAATGATATTAAGGGGTAATGTCTTGACTTGCTTGTGAGTTAGGTTTAAGTGAGGCAGAAGTACACACAGTTGTGAGACTCACTCTCTGTTTCAGACTCAAGTGGCAAAACAAAAAGTCGAGATGACTGGTGATAACCCAAGATGCACTGGGTGATCCCAGTGTTTTCCATGCCTGACCAAAACCCTAAGGACTACACAGCCCCTCTTTCCCAGCCATTGGCACAAAATGTTCTTATCCACCCATTCCACTGGGGCTATGGGGAGAAGAGTCTTCCCATGATTGGAATAGATATTCCCTACCTCACTGGTAGGTTTGAGATTTATTGGTTATCCTCAATCTAGTTTAACCCATTAGCCAACTCAGTTTTACCAGTGTGATCACTATATGCTACAGAGTCTACTCAATTGCTCAATTTCAAACACAAAAGCCTTTTTCTAGAGAATTAGACATACCCTACTAAAATTTTGTCTTTTCTTTTAAAATTTGAATGATTGAAGGCTTCCAACAGTTCTATAAACCAACATCATGAGTTTTTCTAATTGCCCCAAATTTATTTTTGTAAAATACTGTCATCCCTTCATCTCTCATAGACCATAGGAGATGCTTCTGTTTTCAAGTCACATTTACCTAATAACATTAATGGTCCCTAACTGTAAATAATGGTCTAGCTCACAGCCACCCTCATAGATAATGGATGGTTCTGTGTCAGCAATTTTAGATTGAGGAGTTAGAATGAAAGTGGTTTGTTGGAACCATGAAAAGCAACCTATATATAGCCTTGCTAAGATATATAGGACATGCTGCTAAAAGGCATCGCCTGCTAATGGGTTGTACCTTCCATAAATCTAAGCAAAGAGAAATGGAGGGAAGGAAGGGGTACGCATGTCACCAAAAAAGTGAAAATGAAGGAAGCCTGATAATTAATCTTCATTTTCTTTCAGAATCATGAAATCACTATTTGCATTTTTTTTCTATTATGTAGAGATTCAGCACTTAAAATGATAATTTCTGTTTCCTTTGTAGACTTGGTAGCCTAATGGAAAAATAACTCCAAGATATTTAGCCATTTGGATTAAAAAGTCAATTTGGGATGGAGAACAAGGAGAGAAAGGGAAGAGCCATGAGAAGCTGGGTGTGGAGAATCACATCATCCAAGACAAGGTTAACTTTCTAACTGGAATAGGAACAATGTCACAATCTGCCTGGGCTCTTAGCAACTAATATTCCATCTGCTTTAAGGATTAGTTAAGAAAATAGAACCAAATGAAAGGTCACATTTCCCATGACAAATCTTTGTGCCTAAATAGCAAATATTTCAAAACCCTTCCACCGACTTCAAGTAGAGTCTATTGAGTAAGTCTGAATAGAACTGCAAACAGATTTTTATGAGAAATGGCTGAGCTCCGCAAACATAGCACAAGGAAGAACATCTACTATCTTATGGATAAAACGGTAACTTGGGGTACATGGACTGTATCCCATCCATATTGCCTTTGAGAGGGGGAACTTGACTGGTGTCCAAGTCCTGGTAATAACAGGCCACCAAGAAGATGGGCCAGCATACAGTATGGTTGGCAAAGGCCTTCAGAAGGAGCATATGGCCCTATCCCTCTCCCCAATGTCCATCCTTAAAATGCCATCCAGCCCATCTCTCTCTGAGATATTTTCAGAGTTATCTTGGCAGAGATACATGGAAGGACAAAGTGCCTTCCAGTCAAAATATTCTACAGAAATTATTCATTCAAATTAATCCTGTTCCCTCTTTTATCTGTTCTTCAAAGAAAAGAAAAACAGCTGGACATCAGCCTCCATCTAGACTTTTCATTTCCTTGAAGATTATTAGAGCACCTTTTAGCCTTCTCATCTTTAGATCAAATAGCACATTTATCAGAAAGTAAATTGTACCTTTTCTCCTCTAGATCTGGCTTATCTAAAATTTGAGTTATGGCCTAAACTTTTCAGTGTATACTTGTACATATACCCACATAAGTAGCATGAGGGAGTTTTTAGGGGTAAGGAGAATTGATTTAGATTCATGGATGACCTTCTACAGCAGCTAGGAAGTCTAGTGGGTAGAGGGGTGAGCCTGGAGTCAAGAAATAACTGTGTGACCCTAGACAAGTGATTTAATTTTTGCCTGCCTCAGTTACCTCAGTTGTAAAACAGGAATCTAACCTTCCAAGGCTGTTATGAGAATCAATGAGATAAGATCTGTAAAACATTAGCATAGTGCTTGGTATTATAGTAGGCCCTCAATACATGCTTGTTTCTTTCATTTCCCCCCTCCCCAAATTAATCCAGTTGATGCAGTTACTGAATGTAATGTGAAAGTAAAGGAGAAAATGATGTTGAAAATCTTAAAGGAGGCCCAAAGAAGGGTCTACTTTTGTTACCCTTTTTAAACAATTTTAATGTTCATGAAGAAGTTATCCAGTTAAACTTGCTGATATTACAGAGTAACTAGCAATGGCCTAAGGATGAGCTATACCAATGGCAGCTCTTTCTTCTCTAAGGAGTAAGGCAAAACAGGAGATGGGTCTGATGAGTATGAGCTCAAGCGGTAGAGAAGAGAGTCCATGATGGAAAAATAACCCAGCCTCCCCTGGTTGGGAGGGGTTCCTTCTCTCTCTTTTCTCCCTGTTCAGCTGTAACACTTTGAAGTAGAGATAATTACCTGGTTAGAGACATAGTATTCAGCGAACAGAAGGCTAAAGTGGTCGTTTCAAGCCAGAAGAAACTTTCTAAATCAAGAGTTAGTCCTGGCTTCAGGAGTGGAGCTGCTAAGAGGGACAGGGAACCCAACTGAATGACCTGTCCTTCAGAAGTGATGAACCTTTCCTAAGTAATCCACAGATCTCAGACAATTGGGATCTTCACAGCCAAAGCTGATGGTTCCCCAAGAGATTTAATTGATGTTCGCCAGTCTTCCAACCAAGCCAACAGACTAGGAATATCTTTTTCCAGAGGTTGGTCTCACCTAAGTGCAGCTCTTTTGTCTCTGTCTGTCCTAGTAACATTCAGCACTAAATCCCCTCCCCTTTAGGTGATTTTCTATCAGAGAGAGATCCATTGTACCTTTGTTGCTAGTGGAGAAGCATGCAAATTATGGACATTGATGAGCACCATAAAAAAGTTGCCTAAAAATCTCAGCCGGCCCATACTCTAGGATCAGGTGGCCACATCTGAGCCATAAACCAAATGTTGAAAGCTAGAATAACTTATCTTCTACACAAATGAAATAGACATAATTAGTAATGATGAAATTTAACCAATCACTTACTAGGTACCATGTACTGTGCTAGGCACTGAAGATACAAGAAAAAAGTGAAAAAACTCTGGCCTCGGGGAGAGCACACTGTTGGGGAGCCATAAACATATCTGTGCCAAATAAACAGTTTTGCATATGGAAATATAGGAATGGACACACACCAGCATGAAAAGATCAGGAAAGATTACAGGTAGAAGTGAGTTTTGATGGAAGAAAGGAAATCAGAAAAAGAGAATTGAAGTAGGGGTACACTGAGGCACTGGGAGCCACTTTTGCAAAGCCATATGAAGAGGAGAAAAAGAAATAAGCATTTATATAGTGCCTACCATGTGCCTAAGTGTTTTACAAATATTGTTTGTTGATCATCACAACTCTGAAAAATAGGCACTGTGATTATTTCCATTTTACAATTAAAGAAACTGAGGCAAACAAATTAAGTGACTTGACTCAGATCATGTAGTTAGTAAATATCTGAAGATTGATTTGAACTCAGGTCTTCCTGACACAAATTGACAGGGATTAGGGATCATCAAATATTTTCCCTTTAGATTATAGATAAGGAAACAGGATCAGAGAAACTAAAGTCACTTCTCCAAAATCACAAAGCTAGTAAATGATGATCTAGCTTTCAAAGTCAGGCTATTGGCTCTGAATCCATTGCCGTACCACACTACTTCATTTCACCATTATTCTGTGAATCCCCTTTATGTACACTCAAGTCACAGAACTTGACTAAGAATGTACAGGAGAAATGGATTATTTTGTGAAAAATGAAAACGCAGTTCAGAACTCCCACATTTTCTTTTGTGTATTGTCTTCCCCATTAGATTCTAAGTTCCTCGTGGGCAGTATTTGTTTAGTAGATGATCAACAAATGCAGATTAAAGTAAGTCAAATTGAAGGGCTTCCTGGCTAGAAACTGGAAAATGAATGGATGCCCATCAATTGGAGAATGGCTGGGTAAATTGTGGTATATGAATGTTATGGAATATTATTGCTCTGTAAGGAATGACCAGCAGGATGAATACAGAGAGGCTTGGAGAGACCTACATGGACTGATGCTAAGTGAGATGAGCAGAACCAGGAGATCATTATACACTTCGACAACGATATTGTATGTATTCTGATGGAAGTGGATTTCTATGACAAAGAGACCTAACTGAGTTTCAATGGATAAATGATGGACAGAAACAGCTACACCCAAAGAAGGAACACTGGGAAATGAATGTGAACTATTTGCATTTTTGATTTTCTTCCCGAGTTATTTTTACCTTCTGAATCCAATTCTCCCTGTGCAACAGGAGAACTGTTCGGTTCTGCAAATATGTATTGTATCTAGGATATACTGCAACATATTTAACATATATAGGACTGCTTGCCATCTTGGGGGAGGGGGTGGAGGGAGGGAGGGAGGGGAAAAAAACAAAATATAAGCGAGTGCAAGGGATAATATTGTAAAAAAATTACCCTGGCATGGATTCTGTCAATACAAAGTTATTATTAAATAAAATAAAATTTAAAAAAAATTGAAGGGCTTCCCCCTAAGGGTAAACAATCACCTTTGGTGAAAGTAAGCTGAATCAGATCCCTCTTCTAATTACCTCAGCACAACAATCAACAGCCACATGTCTTCTTCCAGGCCCAAGCCCAGCATTGAATAGTGGGAAAGGAAGCAAGTGCCTGAGATCACTAGCTGCAATTGGCCATCAGCACCGAGTCTCAGGTGTCTTAGCCAAGAATTGAAAAGCTCCATCAACAGGAGCTGATGAACCTGCCATAATAAATACACTGGCAAATGGCCAGACCATTGGCTCAGCCATGATACTGCAGAGGAAAGACACAGCCATTTCCCAAGATTACACAGGAAATGACAAGTGCCACAAACTCCATAAACCGAAGCATGTCAGCATCCCTGATTGAAAGGGAGACAGAGCTAATGGCATTTTCTGTGTGTTTCTAGCCTGTGTCCAACTGCTTAAATCCTGGATTAAGATTGTTGCTTTTGTGCCAGATGTGATTCCCCCAGCCTTCATAATCATAAAAACCATCACCTTGTCATTTGGAGAGGCTTTTCCCTCTATCTACAAGAGATGTTTCTCTTCGTGGCGGCTCCTCACCATGTAAGCTCTGTTCTTCCGATTCGTTCTGATTCTCATTATCTTAGAGTTTAATTACAGAACGTCTTGGGAAGGAACCTTAAGTCATTTAACATTTGTTATGCTACAGAACACAAAATGGAAGCACCTAATTGATGAGCCTGTCTTGTTAGGCTGCTACAAGTACAGGGAACCTTGTAAAAACAAGTGGCGTTAGGGAGCAAACACGTCTTTTGGGTCTTCTGCCCATCATGAATGTGTGCCTACATTAAGACCAGATGGATGCTGGAAATCGATCGTGATTCAGAATGGCAGAAACAGACCATGAGTTTTCCTCTTCAGAAATCAACCTTTCACAATGAGTCTCCTACCCCATCCCTGTGCTCTGCAGTTTTGCACAGGCTGGATTTTCTCAGTGGAACGCTCTGATTCTTCACCTATTCTTGCCAGCCCCTTTTCCCTTGTATGTGCAAGTTAGCCAGCACCTCTGATATAAAATAAACCCTTTTCCCCAATCCATAATCATCTGTCCTCATCCTTTGCTGAAATTATTTTGTATTCTGCATAAATAGTGTCCCCAAATCTTTAAAGCTTTTAAAGCTGAAAACTGCTTTAAGACTCTTTCTTATATACTAAAGGTAGCAGGTCAGTGGAAGAAGTAATTTCTTTACCCTATTTTGGGGAAATTGTAGCTCTGATTAATGTCTCTATACATAGTTTTCTTGATCCCTCCCAAAGGAGGTAAGTTTCTTTTTGTCTCTATATTCATGGGGCCTAATTCAGTGCCTAAACTGTAGAATAAGCACTTTAGTATGTTATATGTGTTGAAATGAACCTATTAAAGGAACCTCTACAATTGTCTGGATTTTCCAGTTGGTTTTATATGTATGTATGTATGTATGTGTATGCAAATATATGTGCATGTATGTGTAAACATGTCAAGTGAGGGAGAGTTTCTAAACCATGTGCATAGTTCTGGGAAAACAGCTAGAATACTTTGGATTTTGAGGCAGGAAAGAAAAAGTCACACTAAACTAGACATATTTCCATTGCTTTTAACTATACTTGCTTTTAGTGACAGAGATGATTCCAGTGCTTCTCTCTGAGCTACAAAACCCGAATCCCTCAAATAATAAATCAATAAAGAAATCCAATCATTAGTTGATCAAGTCTGCACTGAGCAAGTATTCTTCCTCACCCAGCAAATGAGTTGAACATAAGAGGCAGAAGGAAAGTGCCATTTTCAGGCCCTCATTAACTAGCAAAAAGCCTTGTGGCAGAGAAACAGAACTGAGTAGAGATCACTCATTGTTAGGGTACACTTTTCAAGCAGTCCGCATATCTGCAAAATAGGGGACGGTAATACTGGTCGTCACCTCTCTCTCGGGATTGCCTTTGAAGATCAAATGAGCTGACATTTTCTAAACCTTCATTCGCTAGACTATTAGCTAAATATTTTATTGGAGAAGAGGCTGACAATTTAAAGCTGTTAAAAAGTATACAATAAGCACATACTAAGAACCAAAATTCTTGCTGGGAATTGCATTAAATGAATACAATTGCAAAAAATGCACCTCTCTTCCTTCCAAATCTACTGCTCATTATGGCCCAATAAAATGGCTCTACCATAATCCACAGATGAGAAAAAGGCATTTTAAATGAACTTGGAGAGGTCAGAGGAATATGAGAGAGATTCAAGATTCAGGCTTCTTCCTTGCAGGTTCTGCCAAAAATCCCATTTTAAAAACCAGCTGTAAAGCTTTAACCAGCTTTGACTAACAGGCATGTTGACAGTCACTCAAGAAATAATTAGAGCTACTAAACTTGACAAATCTCCCAAGGCAGGATTAAATGTAGCTAGCTGGCCTAAATTTCATAGACGATCTAATCTCAAAATGCATGCTTATGGAAATGCAGAGTTCCCTCTTGGAGCTCTACCTAGAAATATATGTTTAAAGAACACGTGGAAATGAGATCTGAAAAAAAAAAATAGAACAATACATTTTTTTCTGCAGCTAGCTCTTTTTTCCTTCCGATATCCCTTTAAAATAATTTCCTGAACTCAGGAGATATTTCCTTTGTCTTCAGAAAAAAAAAAATCACTGTAGTTTTTGAACATGTGACTTGATAAGCAAATTCAAAGAGATAATTTTATGTAAGAACTAGTTCATCACTACTTTGGCAGGGGTCCTCATTCTTTTGGTTTTGAGCCATAGATCCCTTAGGCAGTCTGGACCCTTTTTCAGAGTCATGTTTTTAAATATTTAAACAAAATACATAGGATTTTTTTTTTAAAAAAAGAACCAACAATATTGAAAGACAGTTATTCATGCATTATATATATGCATATATATGTGGATATATGTATGTATTTCCCCATGTATAAATGAAGGATAATAATGATTGTATGCCTCATAGATCTTTTTGGTATAGGAATGAGAATTAGGATTATATTGATATAGGGAGCTCCCCATGACTCATAGATCCTTTAGAAGAACTAAATGAGAAGATATATGGCAAACACTTGGCAAACCCAATAGAATCATACAACCATCAGTGTTGGCAATCGCTGTGACTTTAACCTTCCTCAAATTGCTGCCACCTCAGTTGACCAAACTCGTATCATTTTATAACCACTGCCTACTCATTCACTGCTGATAGCTGGAAAATAATTCTTGCAAGATTCTTTAAAATTAAAATTTCAATATATCCTTATCCCAATTTTTTGTTATTTAAAATATATCTTTTATTATTTTGCACTTAATAAACACCAAGTGAAATGGGAATTTCCATATATATGTGTGTGTGCATATATATTTAGAAAATGACCAAAAAAAGGGTTGTACATGACATTTTGGATCTCTATTATGTACAGTCTGTTTTTCTTTTAAAATACACGATAAATTCAACATGTAACTTATAAAGATTTCTTATGAGTTATCCGTGATTCTTTCTGATTTCTTCTGCTTTCTTTTGTGCATTAAAAATTATCTAGTTTGTACAACATATCCAACATATAAAGGACTGCTTGCCATCTAGGGGAGGGGGTGGAGGGAGGGAGGGGGGAAAAAATCGGAACAGAAACGAGTGTCAATATAATGTAATTATTAAATAAAAAATTAAAAAAAAATAAAAAAAAAACACACACACACAAAAAATAAATAAATAAATAAATTTAAAAAAAAAAATTATCTAGTTTGTTCCAAAGGTTGGACCTAAACCAATGTAGAGAAAAAGAGGAATTATCTTTTAAAAATGTTGATACACACAGAACTTTCCAACTAATGTAGATTTTAGCAACATTTATTCAGAAGGCAGTAGCAAGGGCAGATAGCAGAAAATGAATACAAAAACCACAGTTTGGCACTAAAGTGTCAAGATTGCTTTAGTTTACAATGAGTACTAGATGTTGAGGAAACCTGAGGCAACAAGAATATTTTTAAAGCTGTATTAGGGAAAAGGAAAATCAGAGAGAGAATAAGACCATTGTTGGATTGGATAGGATAACTGATAAGAAAGAGAAAGCTGAACTACTCAGTTACTATACTACTTCTACTAACCTGCCTAAAAGAGTAATCTTTGGACTGGGAAAGAACAAAGCAAAAGATTGTAATAGCTTAGTCCAATTTTTAAAAAAAATTAGTTAAGTATTTATGTGACATTTTAAAGTTCTCAAAGTATTTTACATATGCTATCTCATCTGATCCTTACAACAGCTCTAGAGTGTTATTACTATTTTTATACCCATTTTCAAATGAAGAAACTGAGGTAGACAGTATTTAAGAGTCTTGTCAGGGTCACACATCTAGTAAGTGTCTGAAGCTAGATTTGAAATCAGGAATTTCTGACTCCTGAACGCCCCCAGATCTTGTTGATACTATATCACTAAAATACGTTTACAACACAAGGCCAAAATTTTTATCCTCTAATGTGATAGTTTTTCAGGAATAAATAAACAAGCTTCTCCTTTTTTAAAAAAGCATCTGTACTCCTTACATTTTCTTGCACAAGAACCTCATAAAATACCTCCTTTCTTCAAAGCACAACTCTAACTACCTCCTCCATCAAAGGTTCTTTTTTTTTTTTTTACTTTTTTTAATTATTTTTTTAAATTTTCCAAACATATGCATAGATCATTTTCAACATTCATCCTTGTGAAACCTTGTATTCCAAATATTTTGTCCCTCCCTCTCCCCGACTCTTCCCTTAGAAGGCAAATAATCAAATATATGCTAAACATTTGCAATTCTTCTATACATATTTCCACAATTATCCTGCTGCACCAGAAAAGTCAGACCACAAAGAAAAAAAAATAAGAAAGAAAACAAAATGGAAGCAAAGAACAACCAAAAAAGTGAAAATACGATGTTGTGATCCATCCCCAGTTCCCACAATCCTTTCTCTGGGTGCAGATGGCTCTCTCCATCACAAGACCATTGGAACTGGTCTGAATCACCTCACTGTTGAAAAGAGCCACTTCCTTCAGAATTGATCAGCATATAATCTTGCTGTTATTAAAGATTCTTAACCGGGCCTCTAGAATCCCTGGACTGATTTCAAGAGTTCTGTGAAATTGAATGGGAGTGGAGGTGGGGAAGGAAGTAATTACATCTTTGTTTTCATTAACTAAAACAGTATTTCCTTCAGTTATTTAAAAATATGATTCTGTGAAAGGGTGCACAGGCTTCAGCAGCCTGCTTTCTGAGGATTCATGAACCCATTATAGGCTAAAAACCCTTTCAGTTCCTCCCAGCTGCTGGAGCTTTCCCCCTGTAACTACCTTCTCTTTATTCATATTTCTTCTCTATATACTTGTTCAGGATGTCCCCAAAGTCTCAGTGCTATTGTAACTCTAATAGTATTTGGGGAATTCTGTATTAGCCCTTGTCTCACCCGGTGGAGCAAAGTGAGTCGGGATGATCTTTATTGTATCTGTATGCCCAGCCTTGAGCAAAGTGCCTAGCAAAAAAAAAAGTGTTTAATGAGTGTTTGTTGATTAATCAAGGGTTATTGTCTTTAAAAACAAAACAAAACAAACAAACAAACAAGGTTGGTATCAGTCCTTTGGAATTGAAGGTACAATTTTTTGTCATTGTATTCTCAGCATCTTGCAACATGTAAATATTTAATAAATGTTGGTTGGATGTGTTGGAATCAGCACAGAGCCCTGGGGTGGGATGGAAATACTGAGCATCAGGAGACAAGAAGCTCACCAGCATGTCCTTCCTAATACAGCCCCTGGTCCAGGATTCATCACTGACCAATTGTGGGACTTAAACAAATCAAGCCGAGGCTTGTAAATGAGGGCGGAGGAAATGGGACTAGTCCATCCCTAAGGTACCTTCCACTTTTAAAGAATCTGGCATCCTATAAATCTCACACTGCCTCCATCCACAAATAGTTTTCTCCAACAACAAGACAAGGCTTTGAGCAACAGCACTGTCTTGATGAAGCACATTTCATGAGGACCAGGTGGTGCTAAATGACAGCTCTCAACGTCTCGGGGGAAGGGGGTGCTGGCAAAACAGCACCAGGGTCCTGGACTTTGGCCAGCAATTATTCCTCGCATGCAAACGCTGCATTTCTGTGTAACTGCAGCTGCAGCAGCAGCAGCAGAGCAAGGAAGTATCCATTCACAAGGCAGCAAAGACAGAAGGGAGATTGCAGCAAGAATTCCAAGTAAATGCAAATTCACCAGGCTCTGAACTCTTGATACTAAAACAATGGCGTAAAATAGCCCTGTTGAACTGGAAGAGATTAAGTGCCCAAACCTCTTTAATTTTCCAGCCCATAAAGGGAAATGACTTGTCTAATGTCACATAGGTAGGAAATAACAGAACTGGAATTTAAATCCAGATCCTCTAATGGAAAGGAATTTAGTTAGATAGCATCTATTATGTGCCAGGCTCTGTGTTATGTGCTTTTTTTTTTTTAACAAATATTATTTTTTTGATCCTCAAAACAACCTTGTGAGGTAGATGTTATTATTATCCCCGTTTTACAGTTGAGTAAACTGAGGCAAAATAGGTTAAGTGATTTTCCCAGGCTTACATACTTAGTAAGTATCTAAGGCTGTCCTGAAATCAGGATTTCCTGACTCGAAATGCAGGTTCTACCCACTGAACCATCCAGCTCACTCTGATCCTAACTCTGACATTTTATCACACTGCCTCTCAGCATACAATCAGTCACAACAACCCAGACATATTGCATAAGAAATATGACTGAGGGAAAAGTCATTGTCACAACTGTGCCTTGAGGTGACAATTTGCAGCAGATGGAGAAAGAGAAAATCTGGAGAATGTTGAATTTCGCAATCCCTGGGTGGTAATGAGTGTGAGTAGTCTTAGTGAGCATCTTGCTTGTTGGATTCAAAAAGATATTTAGATTTTCATAAAATGTAAACTCCCTGAAGGCAGGACTGTTTTGTCTATGACATAGTAGGTTCTCATTAAAGACTTGTTGATTGATTAGTTAGACCTTTTGAATCCCCTTAGAAATTATCATGACTTTAGAATCAAATGCAATTCACATCTGTCTCTGGAAACCCCCTGGATCTCACTATTACCACCTTTTTACCAGTCTCTTTTAGAAAGTAACATGCAACCCTTTGATCCAGCAGTGTTACTACTGGGTTTATATCCCAAAGAGATTATAAAAAAGGGAAAGGGATCTGTATATGCACGAATGTTTGTGGCAGCCCTGTTTGTAGTGGCCAGAAACTGGAAACTGAGTGGATGCCCATCAATTGGAGAATGGTTGAATAAATTGTGGTATATGAATGTTATGGAATATTATTGTTCAGTAAGAAATGACCAACAGGATGACTTCAGAAAGGCCTGGAGAGACTTACATGAACTGATGCTGAGTGAAACGAGCAGGATCAGGAGATCATTATATACTTCAACAACAATACTATATGATGATCAATTCTGATGGACCTGGCCATCTTCAGCAATGAGATGAACCAACCAGTTGCAATGGAGCAATAATGAACTGAACCAGCTACACCCAGCGAAAGAACTCTGGGAGATGAATAAGAACCATTACATTGAATTCCCAATCCCTATATTTTTGCCCGCCTGCATTTTGGATTTCTTTCACAGGCTAATTGTACAATATTTCAGAGTCCGATTCTTTTTGTACGGCAAAATAACGGTTTGGTCATGTATACTTATGGTGTATCTAATTTATACTTTAATATATTTAACATCTACTGGTCATCCTGCCATCTGTGGGGGGGGGAGGAAGGAGGGGAAAAATTGGAACAACAGGTTTGGCCATTGTCAATGCTGTAAAATTACTCATACATATAACTTGTAAATAAAAAGCTATTAAAAAAAGTAAATAACATGCAGATACTTTGTATTTACTGGCAAAGCACATGTTGGATTCCTCCAAGAACAATGTAAGCTCCTGGAGAGCAGGGATATTTTTGTGTCTTGCAACTTGTTATGATATCTATATTATATTATGTTATGTTATGTTACAATATGTTATGTTGTTATGTTAATTATGTTATATTATATTTATTATATTATATATTACATATTATGTATTATGTTATATATAATACTGTATGCTACAATAGGCATTTAATAAATATTTGCTGAATTGGATTGAATAATTGTAATGCATAGTGTGTGTGTGTGTGTGTGTGTGTGTGTGTGTTTATATGTTTGTGATCATTGATATGGGATCTGGAATTGATTGACCAAATGAGGATCCGCATAGTTCTATTAAAAATATTGCCCCAAACTTAGTAGATCTTGAGACTTCTCTCCTCCACTATTGGGAGAGGAAAACTTCATTCACAAGGCTTGAACTGCTAATCCTGGCATCCAACACAGTAAGAAGTCGACACTCTGAGTCTCCTCTTCATAGTCAACAATCCAATCAAAATATGTAGCTCCACCTTCAGATATAGAAGTCTCCTGGATTGAAAAAAGATTCCCCACTTCCAAGAAGCAGGAGATCCTTTGTTCATCCAGGTGCCTCTCTTTAGACCTTCGCACTATCATAACTGACCAGTTTGATGGAGACATTGTAGATGGCTACCGATATTGTATGTTTGGAGGAAAATCAGGCAAAATCTTTAAATCCAAAAAATCACCATATTGTCATTTCTCTTTGAACTTATTCCTCGGGCTCTTGAAAGCATGCAGTCTTTAAAATTCCTTTTTTTTAAATGCAGATGCCTCTTGCTAAGGATTTTACCAAGACCTTATCATGTTACTCCTTAATTATCCACTAAAACTCTATCAGTAATTATCTGGCAACAGCACAGAGCAGAAATAGGCTTCCTGATTGGGGGGGGGGGGGGAAGAAGGGGGATGGAGAGCGGGAGTAATATGGTGGTGGATTGGAACACTGGATCTGAAATCAAGAAGATCTGGGTTCAAAATCTGAATCTGCTATTGTGAGACCTGCAAGCTATTTTAACTTCTCTGAATCTCATCTTCTTCATCTATGAAATGGGAAGAATAATAATATTTATAATATCTACCTTGTAGTATGTTTCGAGAATTAAAGAGGACAATTATACAAGATGTTTTGCAAAGTTTAAACACCAAACAAATGAGTATTATATTATTATGATTATGATTATTTGACAGAAAGGAGCTGATAAGAAGGGAAATGCCTTTTCTTTACTGTTAAACCCAGCAGGCAATTTTACTTACGAACTTAATAGAAGGTACCTGAAGTAATAGGAAACTACATTTAATAAGAGATGGTTGCCATATAGGAAAACAAATTACTGTTTAGGATTTCATATCTCTAAATGTATCTGGAATAAGAAATCATTTTTCTGCCCTTCATCCAATCAAAAGATTTTAAAATAGAACCACTTAAAATGATTTTGAGCAAATAAAACCTATTCAAATAAAAAGCATATGCCATTTTATAGCACCATATTGTTTATCTTGAATGCCATGCTTCATGCCTTGGGCACGCCATAATTCTGGGAAGATTCAAGCTTAGGAAGGTTATGCTTGCCTTTGCTACAAGCAAATCTAGTTAGAACTCCTGTTCCTTGATCTTTTGATTTGTAAAATGTAAACCACAGTCTATGTTTACTTTCCTCTTACTGCTATTGCAATTTAAGTAATCTTAATTGAATTCCTCTCTACCCCTAACCCAAGGTCTTATGTGATACAACTATAATAAATAGCACTGACATTTTCCCACAGCCTCGTTGATGTCAGAAGCAGGTTCATAGCTTGAGCATTCATTCGGATCTCCTCTAGAAACATATTGTTCATTTGTCACATTTAGATTGCACAAACAACTATGTGCCAGTGATTCAAATTAAAGATATTCAACACAAAACCATTTGAAAAATGACCCACATCTTTCTCAAGTCTTAACCAGTGGGGCTTGAAAGCTGGCTTATAAATCTCTCTTCTCCATTTAAGGGGAGATTGTTCTCAGTATGAGCAGTGCTGGCCAAGATGAGCCAAGTACTTCACAGAACGATGGATCTAATGACCTTTAGGGTGCTTGATGAAGCCAGCTCTTGAACCCCTTTTGTCTTTCTGAAAAGATCCTGAGAACTATTTTTTCCACAGGGTGGAAACTTCTACTCTTCCACTATCATTTGTGGCAAGGCTTTGAAAACCAATATGATTTCGTTTCTCCAGAAGCATGGGCCATCATTGATCACTGGATAAAGATTGTATGTCAAGAGCACCAAGGGGGAAATTGGTACTTCGAGGTGGTGAACAGATTTTCTGATTTTTAGCCTGCTCTGACTCTTATACTATTGAATCACTGCAGAAGTTGAAGGGAGTCACATAGAACTGAAGAGATTTTTTCAGCAATTGATTTAATTAATCACGATATTTCAAAACTAATGCATCCTCACTTTACACTTCAACAACGATATTGTATGAGGATGTATTCTGATGGAAGTGGATTTCTTTGACAAAGACTCAGTTTCAATTGATAAATGATGGACAGAAGCAGCTACACCCAAAGAAAGAACACTGGGAAACGAATGTGAACTATTTGCATTTTTGTTTTTCTTCCCGGGTTATTTTTACCTTCTGAATCCAATTCTCCCTGTGCAACAAGAGAACTGTTCAGTTCTGCAAACATATATTGTATCTAGGATATACTGCAACATATCTAACATATATGGGACTGCTTGCCATCTAGGGGAGGGGGTGGCGGGAGGAAGGGGAAAAATCGGAACAGAAGCGAGTGCAAGGGATAATGTTGTAAAAAAATTACCCTGGCATGGATTCTGTCAATATGAAGTTATTATAAAATAAAATAAAATATTAAAAAACAAAAACAAAAAGCAAAAACAAAACTAATGCGTCCTCTGAAGCTCCCCTTTTGGTAAGAGGTATTTGCATGCTAAATTAAGCTGGTCTTTAGACAACAGAATCCCTCTTTGGGGCCATATGAGGGAGGGAGAAAATAAGCATTAAATGCTTACTTTATTTTTAATTTATATGATTATATATTTATATAATATAATTATTAATTATATTTATTTATATTATTATTTATTATTATTATTTTTTACTGTATTCTCATCACCATTTTGATTGATTTAGTCTTTGATTTGGATGTCTTTCCAGCTTCTTCAGCTGTTCTTTTCTGATTGCAGGGAGTGGAGGGAGAGTGGTAAGAGCACTAAATTCCTCCCAGAGCCTTCCTTTACAGATAGCTCACAAGCTTCCAGATAATCCTGTTTTCCCATAAACTGCCCTGCTTGGTTTCAACTCCAAGCAACACATATCACCTTTTCAGCTTCCTTTTCTAAAATGCAATTTCCTTGAGGGAAAAGACTATACATTGCCTGGTACATAATAGGCACTTAATAAATATTTATTGAATTAAATACTATATGTCAAGTATTGTGTTAAAATATTTTATAAATATTATTTCATTTCATTTCATATAACATAATTTGTCCCCAAATGGAATAAGCTTTCTTTAAGGATAGTAAGTTGCCCATTACTGGGTGTCTAGTCAAAAGATGGATATTTTTAGCATTATTTTAGAAGATACAAGCTTAGCTTAATGGTTGAACAAGATAATTTCTAACACTTGCTCCAGCTGTGTAATTCTATTATTCTATGAAATTCTATAGATGTCTGTGAATATAAGCACTTTAGCATTAGACTTCCTATGAGTAATTTTTTCATAAGTGCTTTCATATACTATCTTTTCTGAGTCTTGAAAAACCTCATGAAAGATCATCTTATTAGCCAAGTGACATAGTGAGATTGTGATAGTTTGTACTATTTTTCTAAAGGAGACTAAAAGGAGAGTTCATGCCATAATTGTCATCACCTCACACAATAGACTACTGGGGAGTGAGAGGGTTGTCTGCCTGTGACAAGCCTCTCCCTATTCTATTCCATCCGCCATTCATCTGTCAAAGTGATTTTTCTCAAACCCATGTCAGATCATGTCACTTCTGTGCTCCAGTTGGAAGTATGGAAGCGATACTTCCAGCTTGTTTTCTATAAATTCCAGTTGTTTTCTATCAGCTTCAGGAGCAAAAATATAATCCTCTATTTGACATCAGAGCCCTTCCTAACCTTTCCCCCCCAAACACACACACAAATACACTTTGATCCAGTGATACTGGTGTTTTTGCTGTTCTTTGAACAAAACATTCCATCTCACTTCTAGACATTTTTTTTCTGGCTGAACTCCATGCTTGGAAAGTTCTCCCTCCTCATGTCCATTTCCTGGCTTCCTTAAGACCACAAATAAAGTTTCAACTTCCAAAAGAAGTCTTTCTAAATTCCTTTTAATTCCAGGGTCATCTGTCTATTAATTTCCTATTTCTCCTACCTATAGTTTATTTGTCCATATTTGTTTGCTTTTTGATTCTTCCATTAAATTGTGTGCTCTTTATGTGTAGGGATTGTCTTTGTCCTTTCTTGTATCCCTAGTACTTAAAACAATTCCTGGAACATAGTAGGCCCTTAATAAATGCTTATTAACTAATAGCTAATTAGAACTGACATTCCTATTGTGTTTTAAAGTTTGCAAAGCATTTTACATATACTTAATCCCTCAACAATTTTGAACAATTGGTAGAATTAGTATGATACTCATTTTGCAGATGGGAGAAACTGAGACTCAAAGGATACATGGCCCTATAGTATTTGAATACAGGTCTCCCTGAAGCAGAATACAAAGCTTCCAATACACTGCATTACTTCCTATATGTCTTATCTACATGACTTCATCTTGCTTTTCTCGCTATAGATATTGGATTCATATTAGGAGGCATTTTTATTTCTTTTTTACTAAAATAAAAAAGATCCCTTTTGGTTTTATAAGTCTTGACAAGTTCACTGAATCTATGATTACATTCAGAATATACAGTCAAAGGAAGAAAAGCAGGTAGGGTTATTGTTCCAAGGTAAGGGAGAAAAGGAAAGCTAAGTAACCAAAAATGATGAGAAAACGGGCAGGGCTGGTCACCTTAAAACAAAAAAAAATGGCTGCGCCAGATCCTGCACCCTTGAGATGCACAAAAACCTTTGCACCAGGAAAGTAGTATGGCTGTATCATGTCAGGAGTGTTTCCCTCTGTGCTCATGTTCTTGGACTCTACCTGAGAGGGAAACCATGTGAGCATGATCCATCTGTGCCCCCTCAGGGTACCAATGGTTTTTTCCAGGTCACCAGTATTTACAGCCTAGTACATGTAGCATCAGTAGGAAATTGAGTGGTGAGTATTGTTTCATCCTTGAATGAATGTTTCAGAGCTTACTCCCTCTCTATCAGCATGTGTCTAAGTCAGTGACTAGGATTATAGTTCTGACTATGCTAAAGTTTAGTTCTATATAATTATTTTCTATATAAGATTGTGTCTTTGTGGGAATTATACCCATTAGCCAACCTTGACATATTACTGTATTTGACCAATTTATTTAACAAAAACATTTGTTTGATTAATTCTTTAAGCAAATTACTATTTGATCAACTTTTTAGAAGGTGTCATATAGACATGAGAAACCAGAGGGGCCCTGGAATAAATGATAGATTTACATATGAGAGGTCAGGAGTGCAAGATGTGACTGAGTCCATCTATTATGTGCCAAAATTAGGGGTGGATCATGTAGCAGAGATGGCAGACAACAGAGAGATCATTGGATCCCACAGAGTCTACTTTGGAACACCAGATGTAAGATGAGCCAATGGTCTAGGTATTTGGGCAAGGATGAAAATGTCAAGCTTGAAGGTATTATTTCTGGTCACAATAACATTATGATGAATTAGAACATAGTTGAATATGTGGTTCACTCTTCTAGAGTCAGAGGATCTGGTTGATTCCTAGCTCTGTTTTTTATTACTGCCTTATGATCTTGGTCAAATCACTTTATTATATTGGCCTTAATTTCCTCAACTAGTTTGGTCTGCAACATTTCTTTGATCCTTTTTACCTCTAGCATCCTATGTTGTAGGATTCTAAGATCTCTCCCAATTCTAAATCCTATTCTTTTTTTAATTAAATGTTTTTATTTTCAAAATTATGCATAGATAATTTTCAACATTCACCCTTGTAAAACTTTGTGTTCCAAATTTTTCTTCCTTCCTTCCTTCCCTCACTCCCTTCCCTAGATAGCATATAATTCAATATATGTTAAGCATATGCAATTCTTCTATACATATTTCCACATTTGTCATGCTGCACAAGAAAAATCAGATCAAAAAGGGAAAAATGAGAAAAGCAAACAAACAACAAAAAGTGAAAATACTATGTTGTGATCCACCCTCAGTTCCCACAATCCTCTCTCTGGATGTAGATGGCTCTCTTTATCACAAGACCATTGGAAATGACCTGAATCACCTCACTATTGATCAATTCTGATGGACGTGGCTCTTTTCATCATATAATCTTGCTATTGTTGTGTGTAAAGATCTCCTGGTTCTATTCACATCACTTAGCATCAGTACATGTAAGTCTCTCCAGGTCTCTCTGGAATCATCCTGCTGATCATTTCTTATAGAACAACAATATTCCATAACATTATGTACCATAACTTATTCAGCCATTCCCCAACTGATGGGCATCCACTCAGTTTCCCATTTCTTGCCACCACAAAAAGGGCTGCTACAAACATTTTTGCATATCTGGGTCCTTTCCCTCCTTTAAGATCTCTTTGGGATACAGGCCCAGTAGAGACACTGCTGGATCAAAAGGTATGCACAGTTTCGGCATAGTTCCATATTACTATCCAGAATGGCTGGATCAGTTCATAATCAACAATGTATTAGTGTCCCAGTTTTCCCATATCCCCTCCAACATTTAACATTACGACATTTTTATGTCATCTTAGTCAATCTGAGAAGTGTGTAGTGATTGTCTTAATTTGCATTTCTCTGATCAATAGTGATTTAGAGAATTTCTTTCATATGACTACAAATGGTTTTAATTTCCTCATCTGAAGATTGTTCATATCTTTTGACCATTTTTCAATTGGAGAATAGCTTATATTTGTATAAATTTGAATGAATTATCTATATATTTTAAAAACGAGACCTTATCAGAACCCTTGGATATAAAATTTTTTCCCAGTTTACTGCTTCACTTCCAATCTTGACTGCATTGGTTTTGTTTGTACAAAATCTTTTTAACTTAATATAATCAAAACTATCCATTTTGTATAATATAATGTACTCTAGTTCCTCTTTGGCCACAAATTCCTTCCTTCTGCACAAATCTGAGAGGTAGACAATCCTTTGTCCTTCTGATTTGCTTATAGCATCACTCTTTTTTTTTTGTTTGTTTTGTTTTTTGTTTGTTTGTTTTGCTGAAGCAGTTGGGGGTTAAATGACTTGCTCAGGGTCACATAACTGGAAAGTGTTAAGTGTCTGAGGCCAGATTTGAACTCAGGTCCTCCTGAATTCAGAGCTGGTGCTCTATTCACTGGGCCACCTAGCTACCCCTAGCATCACTTTTTATGTTTAAATCATGAACCCATTTCAACCTTATCTTGGTATAGAGTGTTAGGTGTGCATCAGTGCCTAGTTTCTGCCATACTGATTTCCAATTTTCCCAGAAATTTTTGTCAAATAGTGAGTTCTTATCCCAGAAAGTGGGGTTTTGGGATTTATCAAACACTAGATTACTATGTCATTGACGATTGTGTCTTCTGAACTTAACCTATCCCACTGATCAACTGCTCTATATTTTAACCAGTACCAAATGGTTTTGATAACCACAGGTTTATAATATGGTTTTAAGTCTAGTGCAACTGGGTCACCTTCATTTGCTTTTTTTCCCCATTAATTCCCTTGAAGTTCTTGATCTTTTGTTTTTCCAGATGAATTTTGTTATTATTTTTTCTAGCTCTCTAAAATAATTTCTTGAGAGTTTGTTTAGTATGGCACTGAATAAGTAGATTAATTGAGGTAGAATTGCCACTTTTATTATATTAGCTAGGCCTATCCAGGAGCACTTGATATTCTTCCAATTGTTTAGCTGTGACTTTATCTGTATGAAAAGTGTTTTGTAGTTTTGTTTATATAGTTCCTAACTTTGCCTCGGCAGGTAAACTTCCAAATATTTTATATTATTTGTAGCAATTTTAAATGAAATTTCTCTTTGTATCTCTTGCTGTTGGACTTTGTTGGTAACATAGAAATGCTGATGATTTTTATGGATTTATTTTGTATCCTGCAACTTTGCTAAAGTTGTGTTAACTGTTTCTAATAGTTTTTCAGTTGATTCTTTAGGACTCTTTAAGGATAACATCATATCATCTGCAAAGAGCGATAATTTGGTTTCCTCATTACCTACTTGAATTCCTTTCATTTCTTTTTCTTCTCTATTGCTAAAGCTAACATTTCTAATACATTATTGAATAGTAATGATGATAGTGGGCAACCTTGTTTCACCCCTGATCTTATTGGGAATAGGTCTAGTTTATCCCCATTACATATGATGCTTACTAATGACTTTAAATAGATGCTACTGATCATTTTAAGGAAAACTGGTTTTATTCCTATACTCACTAGTGTTTCTAATGGGACTGGATGTTGGATTTTGTCAAATAATTTTTCTGCAACTATTGAGATAATTATATGATTTCTTTTAGTTTAGTTATTGATATAGTCAATTATGCTAATAGTTTTCCTAATATTGAACCAGTCCTGAATTCCTGATATAAATCCTGCTTGGTCATGATGTATTAACTGGTGACAATTTACTATAATCTCTTTGCCAATATTTTATTTAAGATTTTTGCATCAACATTCATTAGGGAAATTGGTCTATAATTTTCTTTCTCTATTTTGACACTACCTGGTTTAGGTATGACCATATCATGTCATAAAAAGAATTTGGTAAGACTCCTTCTTTCCTTATTTTTCCAAATAGTTTGCATAGTATTGGAATTAATTGTTCTTTAAAGGTTTGGTAAAATTCACATGCAAATCTATTTGGCCCTGGAGACTTTTGCTCAGGGAGCTGATTAATAGTTTGTTCAATTTCTTTTTATAAAATGGGCCTATTCAAGTAATTTATTTCCTCCTCTATTAATCTGGGCAATCTATGTTTTTGTAAATATTCATCCATTTTACTTAGATTATCAGATTTATTGGCATACAGTTGGGCAAAATAGTTATTGCTCTAATTTCATCTTTGTTGGTGGAAAGTTCACCCTTTTCATTTTTGATATTAACAATTTAATTTTCTTCTCTCCTTTTTCTAATCAAGTTAACTAAAGATTTGTCTATTTTGTTATTTTTTTAGTTCAATAGTTTTCTTATTTTCAATTTTATTAATCTCTCATTTTATTTGCCAAATATCAAATATGTTATTTTAAAATTTGTTCTTTTTCAGTTGCATGCCAAATTCATTGTTTTTTTCCCCTTTATTTTATGCAAGTAAGTATCTAGAACTGCTTTGGCTGCATTTAGTAAATTTAGTAAATTTTGGCATGTTGTCTCACTTTGTCATTTTCTTGGATGAAATTATTGATTGTTTCTATGACTTGTTATTTCACCCATTCATTCTTCAGGATTAGATAATTTAATTTCCAATTAATATTTGGTCTCTTTTCCCTATCCTTTTATTACATATAATTTTTATTGCAATCTGAAAAAGATGCATTTGCTATTTCTGCCTTTCTACATTTGATTTTGAGATTTTTTAATGCCCTAATACATGGTCAGTTTTTATACAGGTTCCATGTACTGGGGGGAAGAAAGTATATTCCTTTCTGTCTCCATTCAATTTTTTCCAAAGGTCTATCATACCTAACTTTTCTAAAATTCTATTTATCTCCTTAATTTCTTCTTACATATCTTGTGGTCTGATTTATTTAGTTCTGATAGAACAAGGTTGAAATCCCCCACTATTTCTTCTTTACATCTTTTTTAACTTCTCCTCTAGGAACTTGGATGCTATACCACTTGGTGCAGAGATGTTTAGTATTGATATTACTTCATTATTTTGGTACCCTTTAGCAAGATTTAGTTTCCTTCCTTATCTCTTTTAATTAGACTTATTTTTGCTTTTACTTGATCTGAGATCAGGATTGCTACCCCGGCTTTTTTTTACTTCAGCTGAAGCACAATAGATTCTGCTCCAGCCTTTTATCTTTACTCTGTATTTTTACTTTTTTTTTTATCTCTTTGAGCCAAATTCGATAAGATTAACAATGCTCATCTCCTTCTTTCCCTCAACTGTAATAGGTCTTTTTTTGCCTCTTTATGTGATGTTATTTATCCTATTTTACCTCTTCTTCCCTCTTAGTCCAGTACAATCCCTTTTCCACCTGTAGCTTCTTTTTTATATCATCACAGTAAAGTCAAATTATCCTATACCATCTAAGTATATCTCTAAAAATATACAGTTCTCAACAGTTAAACATGTCATCTTTCCATATAAGCATGTAAGCATTTTAGCTTTTATAAAACATACTTCTTTCTTCCCTTTTTATCTTTTTATGCTTCTTTTGAATTCTGTATTTGAAGATTATGTTTTCTGTTCAGCTCTGCTCTTTTCATCAAAAATAAATTAAATTCACCTATTTCATTGAAATATTAAAAACATTTCATCCTTTACCCTGATGGATAATGCTCAGTTTTGCTGGGCAGTTGATTCTTGGCTGCAGTCCAAGTTCCTTTGTGCTCCAGATTATCATATTCCAGGCCCTTTGAGCCTTTAAAGTGGAAACTGCTAAATCCTGGATAATCCTGATTGTGGCTTCTTGGTATTTGAATTATTTCTGACCAATTGCAGTATTTTCATCTTGATCTAATAATTCTGGAATTTAGCTAGAATATTTCTTGGAGTTTTCATTTTTGGATCTCTTTCAAGAGGTGATTGGTAGATTCTAGAACATCAGAGCAATTTTCCTCGATGATTGCTTGAAATATGTTGTGTAGGCTCTTTTCATCATTGTGATTTTCAGGGATTCCAGTAATTCTTAGACTGTCTGTCCTGGATCTATTTTCCAGGTCAGTTGTTTTCCCAATGAGGTATTTTACATTTTCTTCTATTATTTTTGGTTTTGTTTGATTCTTGATATCTCATTGAGTTATTTGCTTCCATGTGTTCAATTCTAATGTTTAGTGAATTATTTTCTTCAGTTAGCTTTTTTAAGCCCTTTTACATTTGGCAATCATCGAGGAAATTTGCTCTGGCTAATTGAACTTTTAAATAAGTTCTTTTGTTCATTTGATTTTTTTTTCCATTTCAGAAATTCTGTTTTTCAAGGAGTTGATTTCATTTTTCATTTGGTCAAAACTATTCTTTAAGGAGTGTTTTTCTTCAGATGATTCCTGTGTTTCCTTTTCCAAAACTCTCATTTCCTTTCCCCAATTTTCTTCTAATTTTCTTTTAATATCCTTTTTTAAATTCTTCCAAGAGAAGCTTGTGAGATGGAGTCCAGTTTATATCACTCTTTGAGCTTTCATCTGGAGATGTTTTGCCTTCAGTGTCCTCAGGGTTTGAAGTCTAGTCTTCTCTGTTTCCATAAAATTATCTATGGTCAGAGCTCTTTTTGCTTTTTGGCTCATTTTTAAAGATTGAAGTCTGCTCTTGGGCAAAGAAAAGATTTTCCTAAGCTTCTCCCACAGGTGATAGCAGCTTGATGCTCCCTGGGGCAAGTGCTGTGGGTTTCCTTCAGGCTGGGTAGATGTGGTCAAGTCCCACATTATGCTGGGATTCAGGGGCTCACTATTTGCCTTCTGTAGTTGCATTGGAGGTCTCACAACAAGTCTGCTGATTAACTAGCTTCTGAACCAGGGCAGAGTAGCCAATGCTGCTGTATTTTGGCTACAAGCCTCCCAATAGTTTCCCCCAATGTGGAGGACCTGGTTCTCCCTACACTACACTATGCTGCTCCACACCTGCACTGGCCTGTAACCTCTTCCCCTCTTACATCCCCACTGCCTGATTGAGTCTGAATTTCTTCCAAAATATCTTCTGGAAATTTGTTACACTTCAAATATTTGTGGGTTCTCTTACCTCAAAACAAATTTAGAGGCTTGATCTGCTGTTGATCTGAGGGAAGCTGGTGAGAACCTAGACAAAGACCTGTCTACTCTCTGTCATCTTCTCTAAATCCCATTCTTAACTTCTATCCCAGTCACCAGTATCCTTCTCCCTCCAAAAACCTTGTATTTAATTTGTTATATATCTACTATATGTCATACATTTGTTACACACTTAACTACTTGTCGAATTATTTGTGTCTGACCTGTGCTAGAATCTTTTGAGCTTCTATTGGTCTGATCAGCCACAGTCAGACACACTGAAGCTTGAGCTCAATATAATGATGTCATTTTGATAATCAAATACAACGGACAACAATCAAATCCTTGTTCTCTCCATTTATAGAATGTAATCTCCTTGAGGAAAAGGAGTATTTTTTCCTTTGTACCTCCAATGTTTAGCACATAATAAGAACTAAGTAAATTCTTTTGATCAATTAGTTGATGCTAAATGAGGGAATCTTGTAGATATTTTAAGGAAGGCATGTAAGCTTCTTCCCAGTAGGGATTGTTTCATTTATTTAATTTGTACTTGTAGTAATTAGCACAATGTCTGGAACCTTAAAAAATGCTTGTTGAATGACTGATTCAAGAGTCTTCCCCAAAACCATACCAATCATGCAGCTTCTTCAAAATGAATCATTTTTGATTCTCTCTTATATGGATCCCCATTTCTTCTTGCTATCCATGATATTAAATTTTTTCATGAGAAAAAAAATAATGAACTCTAACATTTACTTACAGAGTATTTTGGCAATACATAGCAGCTATATTTAGTTCTTTTAATATCTTTGGCCACATGGGCCCGTTAAAGTACAACCTGTCTTCATAACAACAAAGGGCAAAAGGACAAAAGCATATTCAAATTATTTTCTCACTTTCGGTTAGTCTTTAGAGCCCCGTTTTACAAAGGTCTCTGGAAAGACATAAAATTATTAACCACCACCACTGCCACACATATACAATGTCCCACATGGCCCAAGAGCATCCCCAAGTAACCCCAAATTGCTTGTATATCACACTAGTTCATGCTGAGCTGCTGCATTGTGCCAATATGGAAAAAGCGTGAAATATGGAGGGAGAGAATCTGGATTTTATACCCCATTTCTGTCACTTCCTGACCCTGAGATTATGAGCAAGTCATCATGTCTCCGGGCTGCACCATCTCTCATGTATAAAAGGAGTAGGTTGAGAGGTTCTTTCTAACTCTATGAACCCTTTATTATTCTAACACTGGGTCATATCAATACAGTAGTTGGAGGATTATAATAGTTGTTCCCCAGAATTACCATGAGAGCTCATCGTAGAACAACTATTATAAGTACCAATGTAAAGATAAAGAAAGATAAAGGCCATGAGAGGTTACTTGTTATCCAAATGAACTAGATGTCAGCATCCATAGCATGTCCAACCCAGGAATTATAGCAAAGTTTAACATTTATTTATATAGCATTTTAAGGTTCATAAAGCACTTTATGTATATTAACTCATTGGAGCTTCTGGGGTTACCAAGAGAAAGAATATAGAGGGAGACAAAAACGGGACCCAGAACAGAGCCGAGAAGAAGACACCATCCTCTCAGCCCCTCAGACTCACAACGTCGGAATTTTCCTGGGCTCCTTACCATTTTTCATCCCACTAAATCCAGTTTATTGCCAAGACCAATTTCACCCCTGCAGCATCTCTCCAATATGTCCCCTTCTCTCCTCTGACATGGTCCCCAGCCCTTATCACCTCATGCCCAAAATATTGCAATAGCTGCTAGGGGAAGGAGTGCCATAAGAGAGAAGAGCCAGAAAGGAAAGAATAGCAGGGACAGAATGAGCAACAAAGTCAAAATGCAGGAGGTAACTGAGAAAAACTAATCAGATCTGGAAATAAGGAGATCATTGGTAACTCTGGAGAGAGCCGTTTCAGTTGAATGAGGAGATTGGAAGTCAGTTTATAATAGGCTGGGGAGTGTGGAAAAAGACAAAGTGGAGACAGCAACTGGAAAACAGAAGACATGGTTTCAATTCTCTTACTAACTTGATGATCTCAGGTAAGTCATTAGCCTCACTACGCCTTCATTTTTCATCTGTAAAATCTGTAATATTGCAGTCGATGAGTTTCAAGATATTTTATAAGTTCACAGTCAGTAGAAAATGAATCAGAAAGAAACTTAGTGGGTCAAGTCCCCAGCCAGGAATGGACCTAAGAATCTTCGTCTTAAAAAAGATGGATGCTTTTGGGAATCGGATTGATTCAGATGGCCAATTCCCTGGAAAAAACTACATTGATCTCAATGTGTTTTACTTTTCAGACCAAAGGCATGAAGGTAATTTTCACAGAAATTGTTTCTCAGAATTGCTATATAAAATCAAATAATTCTTGAACCAATGAAATTCCAAAGAAATCCACATCTTCCCCTTTAAACTTAGGAGAAATGTGAATCTCTTCAAGGTTTCTTTGTCTAAACCAGAGTGTTTCACCTTTTTTAAATCATGGACCCATGGTGAAGACCACGGACCTTTCTTAGAACAAGGTTTTTTGGAGCAAAATTAAAGTACTACAAAGAAAAACAAATCTTTTTGAATAATATTACTATTCTCTTAAATTCACACAATCCAGTTCAAGAAGTCCTGATCGAAAGAGTTCTCTCAACTTCTCACCATTTCCAAAAAACATTTTTTTCTGTTTCCTATACCCCCTTTGGGTTTTATTCATCTACAGATCCAGAATTCCATTCCAGTTCAAAAAGATAAAAAATACAGAAAACAAATGAAAAGATGACTTCTCTTCCAAAGACAGCATTCCTTTAGGCTAAGGAAGCACAATCCTAACATCTTGTCTTAGACACAAAATCAGTGTACACACAGTCACATCCCTCTAGGAAGATATTTGATATTCTTTGAGGATCTTCATTTGGTAAACAGTAATAATACCGACTAGAGGCAAAGGACCTGAGTTCAAATTTGACCTCTGCTAATTGCTACTTGGTGACCTTGGGCATTATTTAAATTTCTCTGGATTTCAGTTTCCTCCTCTATAAAATGTTAACCAGGTCAGAGTAGATTGCCTCTGAGGTTCCCCCTCACTCTAGATCGTGGAATCTTGGGATAAGTCCTGGAAAAGCAAAAATGAAAAACATGATATATATATATATATTTTTGCTGAGGCAATTGGAGTTAAATGACTTGCCCAGAGCACACAGCTAGAAAGTATCAAGTGACTGAAGGCAGATTTGAACTCAGGTCCTCCTGACTTCAGGGCTGGTACTCTATCCACTGTACCACCTAGCTGCCCCAGACATAGCCTTTTCTTGAAGGGAGCTTGTATTGTGTTAGTAGAGAAAACACTCATATATATAGGTACAGGAAAAGTAAATATTAACCGATATAGACTTGAGGGAGGGTGAGGAATTAGCTGCTGGTGTCTGACCCAATGCCTGGCACCTAATACACACTTAACCACTGCATGCAGAATGATTGATTATGAGTACAGGGTCAGTTTTTAAAACCTACATTCCCAGATGCTTTGGACTTTGTGGGCTAAAATATATTAAAATGAAATGGATTTTGCTCATAGTTTGTTACTTTATTGCAAATCTGTGGGCATTTCTAGATATTAATAAACAGATGATTTATATTTCAAATGGACAAAGAGACCATTTTGAGTTGTCTTTTAACAGCTTTGTCACTGTCATTCTCAAATCTCGGAAGTCATTAAAATGGTTTCCTTATGAAAGTTTTCCAAAGCATTTGTTCATCCTTGTCACTTTTTAATCCACTATGGCCATCCTAAGCTTTGTGTCCAATGTGAATGTCTACCCAACGATGGCGAGATCTGGGGCATCGGCTCTGAAATGAATGCCAATTGTTTGGATGAGCCATGTGCACCCCATTTGCTAGAGTCTGATTTGCCCCAGAGTAGAAATGCTTTTCTAATCATTGTGCACAGAATTAATCACAAGTGACAGGATTGTTCAAGGAGCTTATTATACCAGGGGATAATAAATTGCTTCTAGCCACTGAGGGGCAACCTCATTTTTTCTTCTAAGTCCTATATAAAAGATCACCCTTGTTATTCCCACCCTCACCCTTAACAACTATTAAGATCCCATTTTATGGTTCCGGAAATAACATTTTTCATATCTTGGCCTTGAGTTCTAAATTTCACATAACTAGAAAAAGCTTGAGCCTTTCTGAAAATCTGTTTGATGGTGTATCATCACTAAGTCAGTAATCAGAGCTAAAAACAGGACTTACTGTTGCATGGAAGCAAGATCATTTGCTCTGAATGCCAGCTTTCTTCTTTCCTATATTAGTAACAGCAAAACAACTCTACAAGTCATTAATAAACACAAATAGCCAAGATTTAAGAACCAGATACAAGAATTCAAAAATTCCTGGAAGAAAAAAGAAAGAAAAGATGAGTCTCTTTCCTTTTCTTGCAAGAAAGAATGGTGAATATTCAAAGTCTTAAAAACGGAAAGTAAAGAAGACTTTGTTGAGTCATGAGTTGTTTTCTCCAAGAAGACCATGGCAACAGGGAGGTGATGTCACAATATTAAAGTGAATTGAAGTGAGGGAGGGCTGGGCAAGGTCACCTGCCTCACTTTCCCCTCTAGAGCCATCAGAGTCCAGTGATAAGATATAGATCAAGATGACTAGAGATATTATTTTCAATTGAATTCAATTTCACTACATGTTTATTCACACAATTCATACAATCCAGTTAAAGAAGTCCTGATCCTACGATGAGGATCCTACTATGAGCTCCTACTATGGTAGTATATTGGGAACTAGGAATACAAAGCCACAAATAAAATACTCCCTACCCTCAAGGAGCATGCATTCTAATGCAGGAAGCTTTAACCTTATAGATCCTTTGGACAGCCTGTATTTATACATTTTTAGAAAAATGATTTTAAATGTATAAAATAAAATATATAGGATTACAAAGAAAACCTATTTTAATAAAATGTCATTACTCAAACCTGGACTCATGGAGTCCATGAAAACAAAACAAAATAAAACCCCAGTACCTGAATGTTTGCATTTACTCCAGAGATTTGGAAAAGGTGATTTTAAAAGACAAAACCAGGCAAAGAGCATTTATTAAGCACTTACTATGTCCCCAGAGACTGTGTTTTAAGAGCCAAAGAAATAAAAGCCTGGGTACCTTTTGCTCTGATTTTCTGATCTTTTCTCTTTGCACAGAGGGTGTGTGTTCCATCATGGATAGAGCACTGGGCTTAAAGTTGGGAAGATTAGTGTTTGATCCAGGCTCAGACACCCACTGTGTGACCTTAGCCACTCTCTAGTGTGATAAAATCAGAGAATCACAGATTTAAGGTTCAAAGGGATCTTGGAGGCCATCTTCCTGACTTCCAAGCCCAGCACTTTATCTGACAATTTTTGCTGCCTCTAATATCTACTAAATTACATCTCATTTGTGTTCTTTTTTAAATGATAGATGTGTGGCAAATGGAGAGGAGTGTGACACCTTGGGGAACTTGTTTAAAACTTAATCTGGAGGAATGAAGGAGTGAATCAATGAATGAATGAACAAATCAATCAATTGCATCCTTATTTGATAGATAGATGGCTCTATGAGCTGCTTTCAGGGAAGGGAGGGGATATTCCCTCCTGGATCTAACCTATACACACCTAGGAAATTGTGCATGAGTTATTGAGCACCCCGAGTGCTCCTTATCAGTTTATTTCCCCAACCTAATCAAAGATGGCTTGCCCAATCCTGAAGGACTTCACAGAGGAGACCTTTGAACAGTTCAGAGATACCAGCACCACAACTGGATGAGATCTATTTTCCTTCCTCTTACTTTTTGAGTCATGGACATCTTTGCTTTTCAGCATATTGCTTTTCAAGCACAAGCCATCACTAATAACATGGATTCCATATGTAAAAATCATACATCTTTTCATTGTCCTTTGGCCACCCAAAATTAACCCACATGACATGGATTTATATCCATTTGGCACCATTATTATTGTTGCCATTTTATAGCTGAGGAAACTGAGGCAAGTAGAGGTTAAATGAGTTTTTCAGGGTCACAGAGATAACAAGAGCCAAGTCTTCCTGCTTCCAAGACCAGCATTCTATCCATTGAACCTCTGGAGAAAGCCAAAAGCAGTCTTTGTACTCTCTCTGAGAATGTTCCTTTGCATCCTTCTAATTCAGCATCACTAACATACAGACCCTGAAAAGGGAGATGCTAGGAACAGCCAATGCCCTCTTCTGGATGCTAATTATATAACATGAGTTTGTCTGTCATCTTGGGGAGCAGGTGACTATGATTAAAGTAATAAGGAGCATTTTTTCTTCCTGTGTCAGCAATGGTATCAAATGATATATGAAACCAAGAGATCTAGAGTCTGATACTAGGGAGGCATTTGGGGGATTTAGGATGGGGGCACAGGAGCAGAGGAGAGAGAAGGTATAGCCAAGCCAGGTAGGCAATAAGAAGTCATGGGGAGACAAAAGTATAAGCCTATTAATTATAATTTTTTTCTTGATGACTTGGTACTAAGTTCTAATGTATATTTTGGTAAAAAACCCAAAATGATTTCAGCACCCTTTATATTAGTCACCTTGGGGCAAAGACCGAGCCACTTAGCCCTAGTTAAGACTTGGTTGTAATTACACTGGACCATCTCATCTTCAGCAAAAAAAGAGAAAAAGAATAAACTCACAATCATCGTGGCTGAGAGTTGAACTTTCGATGCCATGATTTATAAATGGAATATGAAGCTTTTTCCTCTCTGGGAACTAGGGCTACCAAATGTCTCTGTGTTTGGCTTTTTTTTCTATATTGTCATTCCTCCACCAAAACAATCTTATTCCTTTCTCTATCTGACTCAAAAGACCTTCAGGGATACATGGGTGCAAATTGTCCAACTGCCCAAGAGTCCACAAGCTCCAAGCTTTTCAGAGTTCCTCATTGTATAATAATCTGCATTGCTCCTCAATGCCTATGTGAGCCTGCTCTACCAAAACCTTCATAATAAAAATATATTCATACTAAGTGATGTTTATAAGAGCTTTAAGGTGTCCATGTATACATTATCTCATTTGATATATGTGACTCTAGGCAAAATCCCCAAATGCTATCTGTCTGCTTTCTTATCTATATAATGAAATAATAATAGTATCTGTCTCCCAGAGTTGTTGTGAGGATAAAATGAAATAATATTCATAAGGTGGCTTTGTAAACCTTAAGGTATTAAATAAATACTAGTTGATATTATTATTATTTTATTGATGATAATATGATAGATTACTTAGAGAACCTTAGAGAATCAACAATATCGACATAATTCCAGCAGTTAATAGCTTTATCAAAGTGATATTGTAAGACTTAAAAAAAAAGAGAAATAATTATTTTTTTCCATAACTTTGCTAATAAAACTCAGGAGGAAAAAAAAACAGGAAAAGAAATTTCATTGAAAATATCAAAATGCATTAAATATCTGAGTCTTAAACTAGAAAGATCTATAAATACAACAACAAAACTTTTTTTTTCCAAAAATAAACACGTGGTTCTTTCTAGATGTGACTCAAAGGATCACATCATGAAAAGATATTTCTAGTCTCCTCTATCCATCCTTTCCAAGGAAAACTGCTTCTTGCCTTAGGGGGAGCAGAAAACTGTCACTACAAGGCTGGGCGACTATGTCCTACTCAGAGTATTTATCTTCCCCTTAAAGATTATTAGCCTAGAGGAAATAGTTTTAGATGCAAACTGCACTTCTGATCAATATCCTTTCATAGAGAAGTGTTCCAAGCTATGTATCGGAGACTTGACTCCCTTTTTACCAAATGAGTTGCAGAAAAACTACACATGGTAAATAGCAAATAAACTCACTTATCTAAACCAGTAGCAAACAGAAATCAGAGAAATTATACACATGAGACTATATCAGATGATATACAGAGTGAATGAGCTTTTCTATTGGGAGAGATATCTCAGTTCAACCAAGAGAGAAATTCCCTAATCTCACCACAGGGGAAACTCCTTCTGGTACAAAACAGGGACGTAATGGAGATAACTCCTCCTCTTCATGTCAACTTCTTCCCAGAGTCTTGCTTTTCCTTCCAATACTTGTCCCTGAAAAGAACTTAGAACTTTATGTCTTCTTTCCCTTTTAAAGCTGGAAATCAGAAGGCCTAAAAAAACCATTCCTTTCCCAAGCTCCTACCAACTCTATCCCTCCCACAGATCTACTGCCTCAAGTGATCAATACCGTCAATAAGGAGTCTTTGCTAAGTGGGCTTGTGTCCCTGGTTACATATGTCAATGACCTTTTCTTAGTCTTCATCCATCGCTATCTCTCTGTAGCCTTTGATACTATTGACTATAAGCTCAATATGGGTCATCAGTGTGACATAGCTGCCCCAAGAGGCTAATTCAGTCTTGGGCTATATTGAAATTCTATTTACCTCCTTAACTTCTTTCTTACTTATTTTGCAGTTCAATTTATCTAGTTCTGAGAGAGCAAGGTTGAGATCCCTCACTAGTATAGTTTTGCTATCTAATTCTTCTTGAAGCTCTCTGAACTTCTTTTTGGGCTCCCTTGGTAAAGCTGTGGCTTCAAGAATGGGATGGTGCTAATTCTGCTGTATCTGCCTTTGTTGTATCTCATCTGGAGTATTGCATCCAATTTTCAGTCATTAATGAACTGGAAAGTTTCCAAAGAAAGGCAACCAGAGTTGGGAAAGGCCTTGATCCCATGTCTTGCGAGGATTGTTTTTAGAAATCAAACATATGAGTAAAGTGAACAAAGCCAGGAGAACATTGTACACAATAATATCAAGATGGTATGATGGTCAACTACGATAGACTTAGTTCTTCTATAATGCAGTGATTTAAAACAATTCTAATAAAAATGCCATCCGCATCCAGATAAAGAACTATGAAGAATGAATGTGGATCAAGGCATATTACTTTCACCTTTTTTGTTGTTGTTTGCTTTTTTGTGATTTTTTCCCCTTTTGTTTTCATTTTTCTTCACAACATGATAAATATGGAAATATATTTAAGATGATCATAGATATATAACCAATATCAGATGGCTTGCTGTCTTGGGAGAAGAGAGATAAAGGAGAGAGGGAGGAAATTTGGGAACTCAAAGTCTTGGAAAAAGTCTTAGAAAATGTTGAAAACTATCTTTATATGTAATCGGTAAATAAAATCAAATATTGTTGAGGGAAAAATAAATCAAGGGACAGCTAGGTGGTGCAGTGGATAGAGCACAAGCCATGAAGTCAGGAAGACCTGAGTTCAAATCTGACCTCAGACACTTAACACTTCCTAGCTGTGTGACCCTGGGCAAGTCACTTAACACCATTTGCCTTAGCAAATAAATCAATAAATCAATCAATAAATGAATAAATGGATGGATGGATGGATAGATAAATAAATCGGCATATTTAACCCGAAGATGAGAATATTCAGATATTTGGAGAGCTGGCATGTGGAAGGATAACCATGTTGACTCTATTGGGCCCTAGAGGGCAAAATTATGAGTTGTTCATGGAAGTCACAAGGAAGCAATTTTAGGTTTCATCTCAGGAAATATCTTACCAATTTGAGCTGTCTAAAAGGAAAAAGCTATCTAGAATTAGTGACTTCCCTTTCCTTGAAGGTCTTTAGGCAGGGACCATGGTTGGGCATATTATAGTGAGCATTCCTTTCTTGGACAGGACTAAATGGCACCAGATCTTAAATTCCATGATTCTGAGATTCAGTTGGGAAGCCAGCTTCCTGTACAGGAAGAACATATGTCTTCCAAGATGCTATAGCCTGGGGCTTGCAGCTCTTATGAAAAAGAAAGTGGGTTTTTACAAATGACAAAGTCTATTTGATAGAATTTTGCCCAGGATTAAAAAGTCTGTTGACCTAGAATGGAATACAGAGGAAAGGGCAAAGTGAGCACTATCCCAGATGAAGGATATGAGGAAAAGAACCAGGTTGTGAAAGCTAAAAGCAAAAAAGGCCTCTAAGAACTATGCACCACTCATTAATAATAGGGAGCATTGTAGTAGAGTGAAAAAAGTCAGAAAAGGGATGGAAGAAATTGTGGACTCCAATGTGCATTCTAGCATTCGCTCACCCACTCACTCTGTGACTGAATAAGAACTCACTTTTCTGAACCTCATTATTCTCATTTATAAAATGAGAGGGTCGGACTACATAATCTCTAGGGTTCTAACTGTAAAAATCTACAAAAATATCACAACTTCAGAACAGCTTATCTGACCAAGTCTCCCAACACAAGTAAGGGAATTCAGCATTTTCCTTAGCTGACATCACACACTTAGGGACAAAGGCACCACAGAGCTCTCAAAAATGCTAAAAGATCTTTCAAGAATATTTTTTTAATCTCAGGTTTGATTTCTCCTCTTTTCTCAGAGCTAGGGCCTGTAGTGAGTAAGCTGGGTACCATGATTATTTCAGAATTTAGTCAGTTACATCAAGCCTCTGTACCTTTGGATGTCAGCCAGAAGAAACAGCCACCTTGGTCCCCTGCATTACAACACACTGCATTGACCAGCCATCTAAAAATAATTTATGTTGCAAGGAAAACATATTAATCATCACCCCTAATTACCAAACAAATCAGAAAGTAATAATTTGCTTGAAAATATCAAGTGATAATTGGGCCCTGAAGACAATCTCCAATCAGTGAGTGATTCATTTTATGACTGTGCTTCTTTTCTCCCTCTTTGATTCAAAAGTCTTGATTTTGTATATGTTAGAAGTCAGGTTTAAAACCTAAAATTTGGTTCTTTATCCTGATATAGGCCAAATATACATCAATGAATAATTGACGTTATCCTTTCCCAGCCTGGATGAAGAAAATAGACTATAGGGGCTAAAATAAACAACTTCATTCACTCCTTCCCCATCGCTTCAGATTCATGTGATTGATCCACAGTGGGTGCTATGTCATAGAAAAGAGATAAGCTCTCCCTATAATTCAATTCTGATTGTTTCACTTAACTGAGGACTTTGAATAACAGAATCACTATTTAGAATCATACACTATCAGAGCATTAGAGCTTCAACCTCTTGATTTTACAATTGAATGACTCATATTCTTGTAAATTTGACTCAGTTCTTTATGTATTTGAGAAATGAGGCCTTTATCAGAAACACTTGCTGTAAATTTTTTTTCAGCTTTCTGCTTTCTTTCTAATCTTGTTTGAATTGACTTTGTATAAAATCTTTTTAATTTAATGTAATCAAAACTATCTATTTTGCATTTCATAATGTTCTCTATTTCTTGTTGATCATAAATTTTCCCCTATTCCATAGATCTGACAGGTAAATTATTCTTTGCTCTTCTAATTTGCTTATGCTATCACCCTTTAGGTCCAATTTATATACCCATTTTGACCTTATCTTGGTATATGGTATAAAATATGTTGATCTATTCCTCATTTCTGTCACCAATTTTCATTTTTCCCAGCAGTTTTTGTCAAGTAGTGAGTTCTTATCCCAGAATTTGGGGTCTTTGGGTTTATCAGAACTAGCATTTATTAAGCAACTACTATGTGCTCTAGGTGCCTTTCTGGAACGGAGGGAGATGAATTCAATTCTGAACATTCAGAATTAAAGTAGGTGGTGGAACCTCAAGCTTCATATAATTAATAGTTGTGAGGAAGGAAGAATGAAATCTCAAGGGGAATATTTTGCTACATATACGGCTTCCAAAACCAAGAGACTTTGAAAAACTCCATGAAAGTAATACCTGAAGTCATAAATTGGATTATCTACCAAAGGTCAGAGTCTAAAGAAAAGCTCAAGCTTCTATTATTTGGGGGAAAAAAATGAAAAATAAATTATTGAAGGAAACTAAGAAGGAACCACCAGGTAGCTAGAAAGAGAATCATGAGCCAGACCTCCCTTGTGTTCCAATACAAGACACTCCCTCTTCCATATCTATGCCTTTGCACACACTGTTTGTCATTCCTAGAAAAACACTGAACTCTTTTGTCACTTGAAATCCAGGCTTCCTTCAAGGCTCCACTTAAGTACTTCCTTCCTTCATTTGTAGACACATTGCTCTCCCCCCCCCCCCGCCACCCCTCTCCCTGCCCCAACAAAATGCAAGCTTCCAGCACCAGGCACAAAATAGACACTTGTTGGATGGATGGATGGATGGATGGATGGATGGATAAGTAAGATGTTCAAGAAAGGTCAGGGAGAAAAAGAACTGCAAAAATACTACTAAATTTGACAATGAAGAGTTATTGCCAAAGAGAGGTAGTATAACTTAGTGAAAAGAGCTGATCTAGAAGTCAGGAAAAGCAGGTTCAAATCCTGCCTTTGACTCATTTAATTTTGGGATCCTAGGTACCTGATTTAAGATCTTAATTAACATAGTTCCCCAAAGCAAATTTCTAAAATGGCAAAGTATAGAACAAGGACAACCAAATTACTGTTTCCTCTCTGACATCACAAGTCTGATCCCAAATGAAAAAAGGATATCAAGATTTTGGAGAAAGACATGTTGGGAGAAGGTGAGGATGGATATGAAATTGTGGATGACTAAGTGAAGGGTGAGGACATTGTGCTTCAGGAGTACGTGAGTGCAGACATCTGTTCTTAGATTTTCAGCAGTAAAAGAAAGGAGAAAGATGGAAGAGTTAATAGGATACAGGGAGGAAGGGGAGTCCCTTGTGTGTTTGAAGGCAAGTAGAAAGGAGCCAGGAGAAAGGGGTACTCTAACTATGAGAAAAAGAGGGAATAATAAATGAAGCAAAGTGAAGAAAGAGATAAGATCAGACTAAGCCATCGATGGCTTAAACAGGATTTTCTTCTTGGAAGGCTTTTATTTCTTCCTAAATATCATCCTAAACATTCTCCCACTCCTCAGATCTAATAAAATTAGCAGGTTTTATCACAAGATTATTAATTATTATTAACTTGAGTTTGTGGCATAAAATTTTAAACAACTCACATATCTTTTGTGGTTTAGCAAGCTAATGGATCTTACAGTAAATTCTTCCAAAATCTCATCTATTAAGATTTCCGCCATTTGAGATTAATTCATTCTGAATTCCTTCAGGCCAGAGTATATTCATATATTATCAAGGGAGAAATTTTTGCTACAAGGTTGAGATTATGTGTAACCTACTTAGGACAATAATTTTAAATTCAGCCTAGCAATCCCTGATTCAACAATTAATTCAATAAGTGTCTGGTAAACTCAATATGCAGGAGCTGAAGACACAAAGACAAAATTCAATTGATAAATGAATATTTATTTTTTGCCATCTATGGACCAAGTGCTATGCTAAGTACTAGGGATGCAAATACAGAAATAAAATTCTATCTACTTTTATAAAGTGTATGTTCTAGAGGTTGGAGTGGGATGAGGGACAACTTGCATTCTAACAGGGAAAGTAATGATTTTAAATAGGTTTATTAATTAAATGGGTTAATTAATTAAATAACTATGTTATTTATATAAAATATATGTTATAATATATGTTATATATTACTATGTTATTTATGTTAATTAAATTAATTAAATGGGTTAGGTAGGATTCCAATAGGTGATACTTTTTCAGCTTATAGGGGAAGAAGAAAGGAATAAGCACCCACTAGGTGACAGTCATCGTACTAAATATTTTATAAATATTATCTAATTTGATCCATAGGATGCATTATGATATTAATTTAAGAATTAGATACCTGCATTCATGTCCTATATTTCTGACTTCTTGCTAATTAAAGTTAGTCCTCAATCTCAGTTAGTTTGTATCATAGGAGATTTATCATAAAAAACAGCTTCAGTTCATCCAGCCAATGAATGGTTTGGTAAGCTGGCTAATTAGCAAATGCTGCTATCCCAGTGCCAGGGGCCAGCCCACAGATGCCAAAGGCAGCTGACATTACAATGAACTTCTCTGCCTTGTGCACAGCATGGGCTTCACTACTCTGCTCCCCACGGCTCAGATCTCTTTCCCCTTATTAACATATACTCTCTTAACATGCTTAAAATACAACAGATGAACGTATCTCCCTCCCCTGTTCTGAGACACTGGAATTCTTTGCCAAAGCCGCTAATGACTCAGAGAGAGCCCTTAATGAACATGCTTTTCTCTCGTCTCTCAAGGCATCATTATTTTTAACTTTACATGGATAGAGTTGTCCTCCAGAAAAAAAGAGAGAGATCGAGAAGAAGAAATAGTCGACATGTACTTAAGTTTGATGAAAAATTACTGCCCAGGTGAATTCAAAGTCCTCTGTTGCAACATGTAGAAGAATAGAAGATTGTACATTTAGAATTAAAAAGGACATGGACTCTATCTAGTCCAACTATTTCCTTTTGTAGTTGAGGAAAATGAGTCTCGTGGAACCTTACCGTCTTACAAATGGTCACAAAAAATGGTAAGAAACAGGATCCTTGAACGAATCCAACCATTCTGGAGAGCAATCTGGAATTATGCCCAAAAAATTATCAAATTGTGCATACCCTTTGATCCAGCAGTGTTTCTATCGGGCTTATATCACAAAGAAATACTAAAGAAGGGAAAGGGACCTGTATGTGCCAAAATGTTTGTGGCAGCCCTATTTGTAGTGGCCAGAAACTGGAAAATGAATGGATGCCCATCAATGGGAGAATGGCTGGGTAAATTGTGGTATATGAATGTTATGGAATATTATTGTTCTGTAAGAAATGACCAGCAGGATGAATACAGAGAGGACTGGCGAGACTTACATGAACTGATGCTAAGTGAGATGAGCAGAACCAGGAGATCATTATACACTTCGACAACGATATTGTATGAGGATATATTTTGATGGAAGTGGATTTCTTTGACAAAGAGACCTAACTGAGTTTTAATTGATAAATGATGGACAAAAGCAGCTACACCCAAAGAAAGAACACTGGGAAACGAATGTGAACTATCTGCATTTTAGTTTTTCTTCCCGGGTTATTTATACCTTCTGAATCCAATTCTCCCTATGCAACAAGAGAATTGTTCGGTTCTGCAAACATATATTGTATCTAGGATATACTGCAACATATCCAACATATAAAGGACTGCTTGCCATCTAGGGGAGGGGGTGGAGGGAGGGAGGGGAAAAAAATCGGAACAGAAACAAGTGCAAGGGATAATGTTGTAAAAAAAATTACCCTGGCATGGATTCTGTCAATATAAAGTAATTATTAAATAAAAATTTAAAAAAAAAAAGAAACAGGATCCTTCCTCTAATTGGAGAGGATGTAAGGAGTTCCCCCAGATATTCCGTTTAAGGAGGGTGCCCAGGACAGCCATCTCTCCATTTCCCATCCCACTACAGTCCTCTGGACTCCTCTGAACTTCATCATCTCCAAAGGGGACCTTCACACGAGTACTCCTACATTCAATCTCTTTCTATATATTGTAACCTTCTTTACACTTTGAGATCCTTGAGAATTTTTGCTTCGTTATATCACCAGTGCTACAATAGGAGCACACTTGCACATAATAGGCAATTAATGGATGTTTATCAGTTGACTCCAATTCCAGTGAACTTTCCACAATACCAAGTTATCTTTTTAATTAATTAGAGATTGACTTATGAGAGGGCTCTTCATTTGTGGGGAAGCTATAATACTCTATCTTCCATCCAACTCAGAGGTTTCTGGGATTATGAAAACCCCTTTGGTTGGCCCGAGTTCCATTTAATTCTAGCATGGAGGTACTAAGAGGACCATCTTTTCTCTGAATGATGGGACTTTTTTGAACATCCTGAGAAAATTAATTAAAATGTAGAAATTCACAGATAGGATAGAGATATTCACCAGGGAATGGCCCGGATTGGGAGAGGGGCACGTGTTCAACTTTTTGCTAAGCCCTTACTATATAACTGGTTCTGCCTCCTTATCTAGCAATGAGTTGCCATCTTCCAGGCACCTGTGGCTTTCATGCCTTTTCTTCTTAGACTATCTCCCAGATTCTGTCATGCCCTGGTTTGAATAGTCATTTCACTTCAGACTGCCTATGATTTCCTCTCCCTCACCATGACTCCCCACACTAGGAACCATTAATGATTGTTTTGTAGTGAAGACATACAGCAAAGGTAAACGTGTTCACACTCATGTCCTGAAAAGGGAATTTCTTTCCATCCAGAATCTAGCTTTCTCATCAGAGATGGAGGATTTCTCGGGTAGTACCAATCTCAGGATGGCCTTATATAAGCCCAAGTTCAAGGGTTTGAAAATCTAGTCTTCTATTAAAAAAAAAAAAAAGACAACTCCTAAACATCAAAAATCTTAGAGAGAAAAAAAATCCTACAAAGAAAAACATATCACCATGTGTGTCTTGATGCTGCAAGGACCATTGTCAAGGGGCAAAAGTCACAATATGGAAAAACAATATGGACTTTGTATTTTCTTATTAAAGTGACAAACTAATTCAATACAAGCAAAAGCTTACAAATATGTTCTTTTTGGCTCATATTGTCTCAATTCAAAGTTTGTCGTGGCAGATGCTCAGGTAGCCACAGGTGTGGGTTAAAGTATCCATAGCCATGTGACAACTCAAGAATTTTTTTTTAAATGCATTCGTTAGGTACTGAACAATTTTTATTTCATTCCTAATAAAGTTTAGAAGATGCGCCAGAACCTATAAAATGAAAATAATATAGAAGAGATTCATTATAAGTAATAGTGAGTAAGTAATCACTAGTCATAAGTAATCAATGCTCCGCTTCTTCCTCTCTGTAGTAGGTTCTATTTTCCCACAGAATCCCAAAGTCCTGCAGATTCAGGCCCAGTTTAGGGTTTGGATTCCCATGGGTTCCTGTTTCATCCCACAGAGATTCACTTAGGGACTGGACGCATTCAGAAGGAAACCATTTGGAACTGCTAGACAAGCAAACCTCATCAGGACCACATTTATCCTTCTAAGTCACTATAATACAATAAAGTCCAGGTCCTGCTTTCCACTTCAGCTTGAATGTCCAGATAATGACAACAACCTTAGTCCACTATTCTAACCATACTAAGGCTTCCCATTGCTTCCACCCCCAAATCCAAATTTCTCCATATTCTCTCTTATCTTCCATAGCAAAATATATCATCAAGAAGGTTTTTACTTCATTAATTGATATCCATTCCATGATTTGGATTTTCCCCAAAGTTCTTATTTGACCTTCACAAAGCCTGGGAGAGCTTCCTGAAGGAACATACATTTGGAAGGGCTAAATGAGCGACTCCCAATCCCACTGGATCCACACCAATCACCAGGGTTAGTGCTATTTCAGCACGATCTCTAGGTCCTCATCATTCTAGTCAGCTTCTTCTGAACAGCCCCAATTTACAAATGATTTTTTTTCAAAAGTGGCACTTAGATCAGTACTATGAAATCCCTAAGGATGGGCAGGGGCAGGAGGTAGAGGAAGGAAGGAGGAGGAGGAAGGACAAAGCCCCTGTTTGGTCTAAGCTCACAGAATGATCCTTAAAGTGGATGATTTCAGGGATTTGCAATTGAGTAGAAGTGTTTAAAGTGGGTTTCCCTTACTACTAACCACCCACTTAGAAGGCTCAAGCTTGTCCCAGGCAGTAGCTTCCCACAATTACCTTTATTGGTACTTTTGCTGAGTTTTGTATTTAGCTCTGGTATCAAATTAGTCAGAGGACCTGAATAAAGATGGGGAGAAAGCAAACTGCAGCAAATTCAAGTCTTATCAGGGCTGACCAGTTTTCCAGGCTTCCCTCTATGGGACAAAGCCATCTGGGTGGAAAAAATAGCCTGCCTTCAACATCGTTTCCCTTGAAGCCCAATATAGGCACCAGTTATTAAAGCTCTAAATGCCTAGAAGAGGAAGTTTTTCTCAGCTCACAATGACAGTCCAGAGAAGGGCATTATGTACCTTGCATTTCCATTACAAGAAACAAGAAAATGCAAGTGTTGTCCTGATTCCAAAGAAAAATAACTATAAATACACGTGCATATATTTCATATATATAACATACATACATGCATAGGTTCCATATATAACATATACACATGTACTGCCCTATAAACATAAGGCATGTGTATGATGTACTTTTCTGTGCTTTGTGTCTATGTATTTGTGCATGTGTACATGCATGTGTATGTATATACATGAACACACATCACACACATCCTAGCCCCCCTGAACAAAGTCATTTTTTCTGATTAGAAGCAAGACCGGGTGCGACCATCCTAAATCCCAAGAGACATTAGCCCCGGTGCTGTAGTTTCCACTTAGAAAAAGCTGAGGAAGCTCTGGGGCATGGAGGGTTTGGGGGCTGTAGATAAGGGGTCAGTACCCAGTAATCAATCTCAATTGAATTCATACTACGTTACTGAATCCCAGGGCCCAGTGGAGCCCTTTTATCTATCCAGCAGGCAGTGAGCCCCATCACTCCTCAAATGACAAATTGCTTTATATCAGGCTTTTTTCCTGCATCTACCTGTAATTTTATTTAGGAGACATAGTTTCATTCTGTAGAAAAAAAAAAAAAAGTAAGGTGCCGTCATATAGACAGAGGGCTGCCTGGAAATCCAAAGTACTTCAGTTCAGTCTCTGACACATACTGGCTATAACACCAAAGTAGAAACTAAGTTGGGGCAACCAAAGCTTTTCCCCAGGGTGCTGAAGTTTACAGGGTGACCATGGCAACATTCCCCGGTAAGATGCTTCCTTCTACTCCTCCTCGAAGCAAGCTCCCCTTCCCTTCCCCTGAATTAGTCTCCCTGCCTGAAGTCTTCCCCCACTCCAATCCCTAACTACAAAGCTGGCAAGGTGATTTCCCTTAAACTCAGGTCAGGTCACATCATGGCCTCACTCAGTGGCTACGGATTATAAACTACTCTCATTGGATTATAAAGCTATTCACGGCCAAACCCCAACTTTCTTTCTCAGCCTCATCAAATATCATTACTCTATGTGCGCCTAAAGTTTAGCCAAGCTGGTTTTCTCGCTGCACCCCAGACACAGTTCTCTGAGCTGGTAAAGATGTTCTTAGCTCCCAAGGGAGCCTCTTCCAAAGTTCCCTTCCTCCCGTCAGAGATACCCCTGGTGAGCTGCCCCCCATTTACCCCCAGTCCTGGGTATAAAAACTCCTGGTGGACCTCTGTTTTGGGCTCTGGACTTCTCTTCGCTTTGGGCAGCTTCCTGTGATTCTGCCTCATGGGTGAAGTGACAGCCTACATCAGAGGAAGAGGTTTCTGTACTCAGTTTCCCACACCAATTAAATCATAGACCTGGACAGAAAAAAATCAAATGAGAGCAAAAACAGAGCAAAAGTTGACACAGAGACTAAGCACATGTCCTCATTAGTGCCGGGATCTTCCCAACCACGCTTATTGCCATAAATATCATTACTAGGAGATAGGATAGAAGGAGATAGAGGGATGCATTTAGGGACCTCATATAATGAGAACAATAACAGTCACCCCTTGTTCGGTCACCCAGGCAATGCCGGTATTGACCAATACAAATGTAAGAATGATGTTTTTAATAGCTGCTGTCATAATGAATATTTAAAGTCTTTGAACTTAGTGAAAGGCAAAACTCTAAATTTCTAGAAATGAGAATTAGAATGAAAATAATAGCAATGATCATTAATAATAACTGAAATTGATATAGTGTTTTTACGTATATATCTGTCTCATTTGATGTTTCCCACAATCCTCTGAGGTGTTAGTGGTATTCTTATTCCCAGGAAACTGAGATGGGAGAAAAACTGAGAAACTGAAAATTTCCTAAGATCCCAAAGATAGTAAAGGTCAGAGGCAGAATCTTTACCCTTATCTTTCTGGCTCCAAATCTAGCAGGTAAGAAAGGTTATGACACAAAATAGTCGCTCCTAGTGGAAATCGGAAACTTTACATCTAGGAATCTCAGGACAGAGGGAAGAGAAAGGAAAGTATGAGACTAAACAGACCTGGGATTGTGTAGAAGGCCCAGGTTCTGAAAGAAGCTCCTCATATACAGACATATGATCCTGGCAGCCATGTCTATCTATATTGGTTTTCAACTCACTTTTCATGGCAAAGAAGCCAACGGACCCCAATACCCCCATTCTACTTACTCTCTCTTGGGAGTTACCCTGTCTAATGTTTTTAAATTAAAAAGAAGGTTTCCCCATGGTTCGCCTTAAAAGAAGTACGTGTTATTGATTTTAATCTCACAATGGGAAAACAAAAGCTCTTCTAAAGCCAACTCATGTGGATACAAACACTGGTTGAGGAAAGTCGTGGAAATTGATTGCCATTATCATATCATCAGTCAGTAAAGATGGAGAACAGAGCCTGACCTATTTTGACTGAAGGAAAAAAGATGAAGGAAGAAAACCGGAGGACCCTGAGGATAAAAAGTATGAGTAAAATAGTCACTGATAGGGGAGAAAAAAAGAATCTGGACAAATTCCCTTGCACCACATCGTGCCTGGGGCTGACTGTTTTTGCTTGGTTGGTGAGTTGATTCTTTAACTTTCAACTGGCCACTGACAAATAGTAGTTATGCACAGAAGTATTGTCTCCGAGGCCGGCTCCTGTGATTTATGAGGACTCTCTTTATTTTTTAATACAGTCGACATGATTATAAAGTAGCTTATTTCCCTGAGGATTTGTGAATAGAAGCATTGCTATATTGGAAAAAGAATAAAAGGAAGCTTCTTAAGAGGGACACGCTCTGGGGAAGTGCTCCAGCCTCCAGGGACCAGGCATTTTTCCTCAGGGACCTTCTTAAATGAAAATATCTGAAGCAAGAATGAAGCTATTCAATCAAACCCCATCTGTGCCGGCTTCTACTTGAAAAGCCCGATAAATCATCCCCCCCACCATCACCACCCTTTTACATTTTAGTGCACTCTATGTCTCCTCAAATCAGTACAAGTTACAACAAAAAAGAGGGTCTTTAGTGGAACTCTAAGGTCTTCTTTGCTATACTCATAGATTCACAAGCTGCTTGTGATGGAAGCTCTCCAGTCAATTAGAGGGCTTCAGAGAGAGTTGAGTATAGGAGGGGGTTCATCTTCTCTGGAATTAAAAGAGTTCTAAATTCTAGCCCTGGTGAAGAAAATGGGAACTTTATCCCTCTCTTCATATCTTCATGTCACTATCAGAGCTAAGAAAATGAAACTGCTGTCAGTGGTCCAGCCATTTAATGCCAAGGTGGGCAGTGAACCGGAGCAAAGCTGGCTCTGGTGGCTGGTTCAACTAGAAGGAAAGCTTCTCATTTAGCTCCTCTGCCTGCCACATAAAACTCTTCCCAAACTAGCCCCTTCTTATTTTTCCAGTCTCCTTACATATTACCATTACTCACAGAACTCATCTTCCACCTGTCTGCGCCCATGAACTCCACAGAAAATTTAGCAAACTCACAAAAGACCAACAGTAATCTACATTAACCTATAAAGAACTAATAAAATCCTCTCTCTCAGATGAGCCCCACTTTCCTCAAGATTCCAAGCTTATAGATCCCAGGAGTTTGGAGGTCCCTTAAAAGGGAAACAACCTTCCAATTGTTTTTGTTAATAGTATTCTGCTTTTCCAAATATATGCAAGGATATATTGGATTTAACATATTTCTGTCATATTTAACATATATTGGATTCTATAGGGGAGGTGGTAGGAGAAAGGGGGATTGAAATACAAAGTTTATCAAGGGCTAATGTTGAAGAATCATCCACATATATGTTTTGAAAAACAAAAACTTTAATAAAGGGGGAAAAACCAATGTTCTAATGCAAGGTTAGTTCTCAATATTTACCTTTGCAAAACCTTGTATTCCAAATTTTTCTCCCTCCTTCCTCAAGACCACAAGCAATTCAATATAGGTTAATCACATGCAATTTTTCTAGACATATTTCCATTATTTGTCATACTGTGCAAGAAAAATCAGATCAAAGGAGAAAAAATAACAAAGAAAAACAGCAAACAGCCACAAAGGTGAAAAAATTATGCTTTGATCTACATTCAGTATCTATAGTTTTCTCTCTGGATATAGATGGCACTTTCTATCACAAATCTATTGGAATTGTCTTGAATTGCCTTGAAAAGAGCCACAAGTTTAGAATTGTTAAACAGATGCAGCCTCTTCCCTATTGGACCTGTATTGTCTAACTAGGTCAAAATCCAAGTCTTTTGTTACCTTTCTTCAATCTTTTCCCGCTTCAGGAGCTCAGCATTTGACTCTCAGAGTCTTCATTTCTTTATCTATAAAATAAAAAGTTGGACTAAACAAACTCTAATGTCCCTCAGAGCTGTAAATCCTATTATTCTGTCCCCCAAGATGCCTGTCAGATATATTGAAATTCATCAGCTTTATGTAAACTAAATTATGACCTATCACCGGGAAGTCAATCCATAAATTATCATGTTATCATTCTCAGAGAGGAAAAAATAACCTCACAGTTATAACTGTTTTATTTCCTATCATGAATAATTACCTGTCACTACTCCCACTCCCATCCTATTTAATTTCCCCCCACCCCCAATGAGGTGGAAGTCATAAAATAATAGAGGTAGAGAATCTCAGAGTTCAAAAATACCTCCAAAGCCATTTAGTCCAATACATATGTAAACAAAGATCCTCACTGTGCCATATCCAGTAACTGGTCATCCAACCTTTGCTTGAAAATGTCTAAGGAGGAAGCCATCACCCCTCGATACCTATCCCATCCCACCCCGACAATTTATCATACTTCTAGACAGATATCTCTAATTGTTAAAAAATTTTTTCTTTCTATTAGGCTAAATTTCCCTCTTTGCCACTCCTATCATGCTCCTGATCCTAGGGAGCCAAGCGAAAAAAGCTCTGAGTCACTTGACAACTTTTTCTACAAAGACATCATATTATTCCTAATTACTCCGGTCCCCAACCATTCTACTGCTTCCAAATACACCAAATTGTGTAGATCACATCTCTCCATCTCTTTCACAAGGCTAGCAAGGTAAAGAGTAAAATACTAAACTAAAATCTTGGTAAACTTTATCTACAACATATCTCATTTTCCAGTCCAGCAATCTTGTTCAAAAAAGTGAATAAAGCACAGTAAGAACGACCACTTCTTGACTCTTCCAAATCCCTAACTGGAGTGCTAAGTGCTAAGGACAGAAAATAGTCTCAGTTCCCTTATCTGTAAAAAGGAGCACCACAATCTACTCCCAAAACTGTTACAATGATAAAATGAGCTGATAGTCGTAAGATGCTTTACAAATCTCAAAGTGTTATATCAGTCTTAATTATTCTCATTAGCTATTATTGCAGGTTTTTTTCTGACAAGATGAAGAATGCCTGATAACCAAAATTCAATAGTCCTAGTACCTCATGATAGGTATGGGTTAAACTAGATTGCAATTAAGGTCCATTCTAATTCTCAAATTCTGGGCTGTGTGTCCTTTCCAACAATGGAGACTTCAACTCCAATGGAGATGTCACCCTATATGATATTTGTTCATGGTCTTCCATAATTCTAGTGGCTTTCTTTGGACATCAGGTGTCTACCAATAGAGTACAAACATCTTCTTTTTCTGTGAAGATATTGCATTTTTTTAAAAAAAAGAATTTTTATGACATGTTTCTTGTAATGTCTCTCGATGCCATTTTTCCAACTGTGTGTGTTCACATCATGTGTTTGTTTCACATTTAGATAATTCTCACAATATTTCAGTCTTTTCCATTATTATTCTACCTATCAATTATGATTAGAGATCTTTGATGTTATCAGGAATTGTTTTGGGGCACCACTAAATCATGCCCATGTAAAACAACAAACTCAATTGAGATATGTTTTATATGTTCTGACTGTTCCACTCTCTATCCCTCTCCTTGGACTTTCCTGTTCCCTGAGACACAATGATATTGAAATAAGGCAAATTTCAGGTAAAAGGAAATGTCGATCGATGTGGCAAACTTCCTTATTGCCTTGTTTTAAGAAATGACCACCATCACCCCAGCCTTCATCAACCACTCTGATCAGTCAGCAGCCATCAACGTCAAGGCAAGACACTCCATCAGTACAAAAGGTTGCAGCTGGCCGAAGACACAGATGATGGTCAGCATTTTTAATTAAAGGATGTACTTTTTAAAGATATAATACTGTTATACTAAATAGACCACAGTATGATATAAGCTTAACTTTTAAATGCACCAGGGGAGCAAAAATTCATTTCAGTTGCTTATTCATTTTTCAGTTGCACCCTAACTCTTCATGACCTTATTTGAGGTTTTTTTGGCAAAGACACTGGGAGATTTGTCATTGCCTTCTGAAGCCCATTTTACAGATGAGGAACTGGGACAAACAAGATTAAGTGACTTTCTTAGAATTACACAGCTAGTAAGTGTTTGAGGTCCTATTGCAACAAAAGAAAAGGGGTTTTGCTCACCTTAGGCCTGGAACTCTATCTGCTGCACCACCTAGATGCCCAATATAACTTAGTTTTAGGTTGACATTTGCTTTATTGTAGTAGTCTAGAACCAAATCCAAAAGATCTCCAAGATATCCCTGTAAATAGGTTGTCCATAAGCGATCCCTCTCTCTTACACAACAACCAGGTTCACCAGATAATTCTCTAACAGCATACTTTACATATATATCATTACTTAATTATACATTGAATTCTATTTAGTTCAATTCAATAAATAAGAAATAGATAAGTAAATCTATCAGTTCCACAGCAACCAGTGAAATGCCACATTACTAATAAGGACTACTCAAGATTTGCAAGATTATTTCGACACAAAGCATCTGGTAACGTCCACTAGAAACTCGAGCATCTGCCAAAGCCAGAAGGCACGAGAGAAATAAAGAAGCCTGTGCAGGTCCCTTCTTGCTTGCAGTGCGATTGATGTTTACATCACTTATTTCCTCTGTGTCCAAATCCGGGGGTCCCTAGCTATAGGATCTCCATGTTCTTTGGGGAGGGAGAGAGAGATGGGGGAGAGGAAGGAAGGGGGTGGGAAGGAGGGAGGGAAAGAAAGAGAAGGAGGAAGGGAAGGAGAGAAAGAAAGGGGGGAAGAGGGAGAGAGAAAAACCAAGAAAGGAAGTCTCCATCAATGTATAATGTATCTATTATCCATATCAGAGAGATTGTGCTTGCAGGAAGCCGAAAGGGCCAGCCCCCAAATTGTTCTGAGACTTCTTGGCCTGTATTTTCCTGCTGAGATCTTGGTTATTTTCAGAGTTTACCTGCATTAGGATCCTTTCTCTTGGCAGGTGGCAAAGGCTGGTCACTTGCCACTGCAAGAGGTTTCATCCCTGAGAACGCCTTCTGTCCTGATGCAGAGTTCTCCTCCTGGTTCCCAACAACAGCTCCAGAGCTCCTCCTACTGAAATCCTTCTCCAGGACCTGAACTACACAACCCAGGTCGGTCTGTAGCTCCTGCAGGTGGCTTGCTATGAGCCAAAATTCTATTCTTTTTTGTTTCCACAAGATAATAAGCAATGAAAGCTAGAAGGAAATTAAGGGAAAGAGGTAAAAGAGAAAGCCAAAGTTGCTTGGGAATCTGGGGAACTGGAAAGGGATGGACTAGATCTGACCCCCTTCTCTTCAACTCCAAAACACACTTTGTTGCTTTTCTTCTTTGGGGTGTTATCTAAGTTCCTGGGGTCCAATTAGGCTGAAATTTGTATAAATTTCCTGATAAAATCTGAAAGGAATTCTGTCTCATTACAAAGAGAGACAAGGAGATCCGGGAGAAAGGATGATGGATTTAGAGCCAGAAACCTTAGGTTCAGATCCTTCTTTTGACACTTATTCTTGGGCAGTTAGCAACTTCTCTAGATCCCAGCCTTATCTTCTATACAATCAAGGGGATGGATTGAATAATCTCAAGGTCCAAAGGACACAGTTCTAAATCTGTGTTCTCTTGGGGTAGCAAAAGGAAATTCTGAGTTTCAGTCAATGGAACTGGATTCTAATAGGAGGTCTGCCACATGCTATCTGTGGGACCTCAGAGAAGTCCCTCAGATCCTCTGCATCTCTACTGGCCCATCTATAAAATGCAGGAAGTTGGACTAAGAAGTCTATGAGATCCTTTTCAGCTCCAGAAATGATCTCATAACATTTTCTCTTTAATTTAACCTCATTCCTCTCTCATCTTTGCTCTCTAATGCCTTCTCCAAATCACCATTACTAAGAGACTTTCCCTCCATCTTATAACTACCAGACACCAGCTACTACAAATGTGAACTCATTTTATGAGTACTGTGCTGGACCTGGAGCCAGGGAAACCTAAGTTCAAATCTTCCTTTAGCTGGGTGACCATGGATAGATTCCTTAATCTCCCTGATCTTCAGCTTCTTCCTCTGTAAAATGGAGATCATAATATTTGTAATCCTTACCTCACAAGGCTATTGCAATGGGATGAACTTTGACATATTGTAAATGTCAGTTATTTTGATGATAAATATCATTATGATGATGATAAATACTATCATCATCATCATCATCATCATATCCTTAAGATTCTATGGTAAAAAGTACATCGGAAATTTCTGCTGATTCAGTGCATCCCATAAATGGTTGTTGGTTGGTTGGTTGATTGATTCACCTTGATCACAAAGAGGTTAATAACAGGAACTAGAAGTTAGGATACCCAGAATCTGAGCCCCTAGAACTTGGGTTTCCTCTTTAGGGTGAAGATTCTTGTGCTAAAGATTGCTGATAATGAGGGAACTCTTCATGAGAGCCCATAGCTCAGCCCTCCCAGACTCAGGACTAAATTTAGTAAAAATAAGATAGGTTAAAGCTTGACATTTGGGTCTTTGGGGGTACTTTGCATGTTAAAAACTTTAAAAAACCCAGAATTTCTGGAGGTTTTTGGATACAATAAAGGGAGCACTGGATTTGGAGAACTTTGGTTTGAAGTCCATATCTTTTTCTCACTATTGATGTGACTTTGGGCAAGTCACTATATCAGAGTTCTGGAAAGTGAGGGAGATAGAGTAGAATGATTCTGAGTCCTTCTACCTCTAAATCCTATGGTTCTGTGACTTTCATTGGTCCTGAAACTGAGCTCCATGGCAACTGACTCAGTTTACCAACATAGGTTCTTTCCTTCCCCTGAATCCTTAACATTAAGCTCCTAGACTAGAGATCTGGAGATTCTATCATCCTCAGTGGACTACCTGGCTACCTCCCAAAAAAGGTGGCCACTAGACTAGAGACCTGAAGATTTTATAAACCTTGGTGGACATTATTAGCTAGTTACCCTCCCAAAAAAGGTGGCCACTAGATTAGAGACCTGAAGATTTTATAAACCTTGGTGGACATTATTAGCTGGCTACCCCCACAAAACGGTGGCCATTCTTCTATCTTGGTAAATTTCCCACATTTGAGTCACACAACAGCACACTGCTTATAAAACATGTCCCCCTGTGCTGACTGGTCCATCTGCACCAAAGAACTTGGAGAATGTTGGCTCTAGTTGTTATTTCATAACAACTCTTGATAAATAGAGATAGTATGAAAATTACTAGGTCTGTGTGTAAATCTAATGGGTATAAAATGTTCTTCCCATCCCTCACTCAGTGATCCTTCTCAATTTAAAAAAAAAACATCTAGAATTTTTTAAAAAATTGTATGTACTGGGAATGTTGCCAACGAACACAAAACTCTGTCCTGGAAGAGTTGAAATAAATTGGAAAAGAGTTTGTGAAATTATTGCTTATTATGGAACCTTCTCACATGATGCACACTAGTATGTTCTGTCCTGAGGATGTTATGGGTAATGATGAGACTTTGTGAATTTTTTAGAGTGGACGTGGAGATAAGGATTGATTTGTGACGTGTGGGGAAAAAAAGGAAAAGAAAGTATCCAAAATGAAGAAAGTGTATGAGCTTGGTTTTAAGAGTAGTGATTATAAAACTGGAGTCACAAGAATAAATACAAGGGGTCCAGGTGGTTGTCCATCAGCAAGCATTTGTAAAATACTTAATATTGTGTCTTTAAAGATAATAATAACACCTCAAGTTTGCAAAATGTTTTACATAAGTGTTATCTCATTTGATTATCAAAATGATCCTGTCAGACCAGTGCTATTATTATCTCCAAATTACAGATGAGGAAATTAAGGGAGGGATCACACCAATAATAAATGCCTGAGCCAGTCAACATCAGCTTTCCTGACTCTTGGTCCAGTGCTCTATCCACCATGACACCCTCTAGTTGACTGTGATTGTCTTCCCATTATGTTTTGGTTCTCTGAGGAACATAGGGGAAAGGAAACTTCAGTCCTGTGTACTCAGGAGGAAAGGAAGCATTTATTGGACAAGTTTTCCGGTGGTTTATTCATTGCAGCCAATATTGTGTGAAAGTGAAATATTACCTTCGGGGGAGAGTATTTTATTACAGAATTGCACATTTTGGTCCTTTAATGTCCCTTGCGCTGCAAAATTGCATAACATAAGAATTGGCTGTAAATGAAGAGCATAAATTGTCCTCTTCCCTCTTGCTACCCTGTTATTCCTTAGGGGATGACGGGAGGAGACACTTGCAAACAGTTGGTTGGTCAGGATTCAATGCTTCCCTGCAAAAGCCCTCAGCAAACACAAAATGTATTAAACATCTCGAATGTAAGGGATCAAATATACAGAGACCATTCCAAAAGATGTCCTTGCAGCGGGGTTTTAACATTTTTATGTCATGGGACCACTCTGGAAGTCTGGTGCATCCCATGGATCCCTTCTCAGAATTAAAAAAAAAAATTAAAGGAAGGAAATGATCATTTTCAGTTAGAGGTTAATAAAAATAAGGAAATTTTCATCCAAATTCAAGGCTTCCCTAAAATAGGTTAAGAAACCTAGTTCTAGAGTGATGTTTCTAAGGTTAGAAACTTACCACAAACAATACACAGTAGATCTTGTTTCTGAAAAAAGAAGTCCAAATGGGGTGAGTGAAAACCATAGAATTGTATCAAGGGTCTTAAGGCCAGTTTTTTAATAGAAATGGCCATGATTGCCTGCTTTAATCAACTAGGAATGGGACATGGTAGAAAGCTTTGTACATTTTACAAATGTTGCCCTTTCTTCAATGTCCAATTCCAGGCCCATTTACTTAGAATATAAACCTACTGAGGGCAGAACTTATTTTCTTTTTTCCTTATAGCTACATTGGAGGTTCTTGCCCCATCCTGACCCAGAATAACCATTTAACCAATGCTTGTTTTCTCGCTATCCAGAAGAACATAGGATCTTAGATCTAGAGCTGAAAATCTGTCAAGATTCAGATTTTACCCCTTCCTCTGACTGGGGCAGGATTGCCTCTGCCAGACTCTCTCCTCCCTCACGTTCCTCTTGCTTCATGCCTGGGATTCTCAAGTGTTTGTGTCATCTTGATTTATTTCTTAGTTATTTTCCTACAACACACCTTCTCTCCCCTTCTAACTCTTGCTGGCGAGCTCAGCACTTGGGTCAGTACCTCATACATACCAGGCTCGTAATCCAATCCGCTCAGTTCTACAAAGTGTGCTTCGTTGGGAAGATCTGAGATCGAGTCCCACCTCTGATACATCAGGCCTGTGAGACCTTGGCCCCCTCTCTCATTTCTCGATGCTTTCAGCAACTCTCTGAGACTCCAAGACACTGAAGAGTCAATGATCTGCATGGAGAAAGGGAGCTGCCTTTCCCTATATCAGTGAAATCACAGGTTTAGTCCAAAGATATGGGTGAAATGGGAGACCTATTTATATAAAATGTCCCAAAGAAGGTTCTTCAAGACTCAGCCACAGGTGAGTCTGAAAGTCTTCCCTTTCCTGATGTCCAGGTAACATGATTCTTCACTCCCTCTTCCCATTTGTCATAGAACTTTCTCCTATATTATAGACATACACACCTGCACATATACACACATACGTATACACACATGTAAAATTATTCAAATTATTTCATTATTCTGGTCTTAAAATCAGTATGAAATAGTGGATAGGGCACTGCACTTGGAGTTAGGAAAATCTGGATCCAAATTCTGCTTCTGACACTAGCTGCGTGACCCTAGGCAAATCAAATCAAGTCACTTCACCTCTCTGTGACTCAGTTTCCACATCTGTAATATGAGGAAATTAGAGCTGATGGCCTCTAAGGTCCCTTTCAGGTTTCTTTTAGGATAACCCATAATTTTCCTGCTTCCTGAAAGTATTACCCCACTTTTGTGGATCTCTTAAAAGGGTCCAATCCATTCTGTGATGAAGAGAGCCATCTATGCCCAGAGAGAGGACCATGGAAGCTGACATAACATAGCAACATAGCATCTTCACTCTCTCTGTTTTTATTTGCTTGCATTTTGTTTTCTTTCCCAGTTTTTTCCCTTCTTGATCCAATTTTTCTTGTGCAGCAAGATAACTGTGTAAATAGGTATACGTATATTGGATTTAACATATATTTAAACATGTTTAACATGTATTGGACCACATCTAGGGGAGAGGGTGGGGAGAAAGAGGGGAAAAGTTGGAACAGAAGGTTTTGCAAAAGTCAGTGTTGAAAAATTACCCATGCATATGTTTTGTAAATAAAAAGTTTTAATAAAAAAATCTCAAAAAAAAGGTGTCCAATCCTCCCTGAGAATCATTAGAGGTGTAAGACTGGGATGGACAATAAATATTAAAGGAATAAAATATAAGTTGTAAAAGTTCTTATGGGGTAATGACTTATTTTTATAGGGCTATTTTACAAAGACTCTTCCCACAGTTCTGCTGTGAAGAAGGAAGACCTAGCTTTATTATCTCCATTTCACAAATGAGAAAAGTAGAGGCACAAAGAGAAGGATATTTTGCAGATTTCACAACAACCAAAATGGTGGAGCTGACATTTTTATCTTGGTTCCCTATGCCCACTGAAGGAAACTAAACCACAAAACCCTGTTGGCTTTTTCTCAAAAGTAATGGAAAAGGAAATCATTTATTGCTTCTCATGTGCCACATGCTGACCCAAACACCGACGATATAGATTTAAAATCAGCATAGTCCATGCACCAAGGAGCTTACATTCTAATTAGGAGAGACAACACATATAAGAGGATTTAGTTTCAGAGAAGAATGGAAAGACAGGATGGTCTTTAGAGACTAAACAAAATCCCAAAGTCCTCAGGGTACAATAACAGGTCAGAAGGCAATGCCCAATGGTCCAGAGGGCATGGCAACGGGACCGATGGCAAGGCTGGTGGACTTCAAGGAGCTAATAGCATGGTAATGGTAAATTGGATTTTAATTGGTGAACACCTGCTCATCCAAACATCATAAATAATACATTCCTTACCAATAACTACTGGGAAGGAGGACATGATTCTGAAACTAAGGGTAGGGCAGGGTATTGACTTGAGCCTCATCTGAACACAAGAAAAAGTATTGGGTGATAAAGGGAACATGGAATAGACCTCCCATTTGTAAGAGACACAACCTCCTCCCAAATCATAGGCACTCAATCAGTAATAAGTGATTAATCAGTTAAAAATCAGAGGAAAGACATAGATTAACAGGTTGTCAAGTAGAATAAGGATAGAGTCAATTCCGCTGTTTCCTCAAGGGAAAGTGATGCCATTTGCCCCATGGGGATTGCCAAAAAAATGGCTAAAACCTGACTTACTCTTCTGAGGCTGTTGAGATTTTTGAGATACCATTCATGGTCGGAGATAACAACAATATTTTAAGGTTGATTTTTTCAAAGCTTATTTTTGTAAGCTTAATACTCCAAAATGAAAGAGATATCCAAAGCTAATGTAAGGTTGGATGTTTTGTTAATTCATAAACAATTTTGAATGTCCATGAATATTTGATGTGAAAAAAAAATCACATGAAATCTAAGAAAGAAATCTGAATGCTTTTAGCACAAAGAAGAAGAAATTGCCCCCCAGGTAATTCTTTAAGATCATAAAACCCAGAGGGGCTGCTGAGTACAGAATTTCCAATACCCAGACTCCCCACATCAATGAAATAATAGATCTAATGAAAAAGATGGTGGAGGAGGAAGAGAAGGAGGATAATGACGACTTCCTAAAAATTCGGTAGATTTGGCCAAATATGGGATCGGCTGGTTTTGGAAGGCAGGAATTCCTCCTCCCTGGAGGCCTTTATGCAGAAACTGGATGGCCACTTAATGAGATCCTTGTAGAGAAGATTCAGGCTTCAATCATGGGCCGGGCTTTGAAGTTTCTTCCAATTACAGCTTTTATAGTGCCTTTCAGCCACAGCTCCAGAAGGAATCCATATATATGTGGAAGATAAAAGATGTTTCAAGATAAGAAGCTTCATTCTAAACTTGGATAAGAGAAAATAGTGGGCATAGCCCAAATAATTGGTCAGAGGTAAAAGTAGATCATGTAGGAAATGGGGCCGGAGGTAAAGGAGCATGTCTGGTATAGGGGCATCCTAGGGATAAGAGTTGAGGGTATTTCTGGAGTAAATACACAGAGTCCCTGTAAAAGGGGGAAATAGAAAGTCATCATTTTCAGAATCTGATACCAACCATCATGGATGTGGACAAACTGCTCAAGGTCGATCATTTGTTCATTAAGATGAGGGCCACTACAAACACATCTCTGGAGAATAATGACATTTCCCTAGCATTGTCTGGGTGCTAAAAGAAGTGAAAAGGTCACGGATGGAACACAAATGAGATATGGTGGTGATACCCTTTGGAGGATGCGTGCTAGTTGCCTAACTAGGCCCATGAAATCTATACTTATGTCAAAAAACTGGTCTCTCCCTGCCTTAGAATTAGGTAGCAAGACATTGAATAGAAGCCTGTTTCATGTAGCCGAGTGAATGCATTTGGAGTGGATGAGATAATTTCTTCAATTATGTAACACTTCAAGTGTTATTTCCAGGCAGAAAGTGCACATGGAATTAACAGCTCTTTGAAGCATCTCTACAATAGCTCTTTTCCTCAGCGGATGCCTGTGTGTTCACGTGAGTGGCTGAGTCTGTGGATGGTTGTATAATAGTTCAGAGGTGGTCAACCAACCTCCAAGATAGAAGCACAGTCCAAAGTGCTGTGCCCAAATAAAGGACCAGAAACCAGATGAGAAAAATGTTTAATATTTAACCAAGTGATAGAATTATATTAAATAGAATTAGACAATTAGATAAAAAGAAAAGCAAAAATAATCAAACTGTAGACCTTTCTTTCAAAGAGTGTCCATTTTTATAAGAGAAACAAGCTGTAAATATCTGGAGATAGATAATAGACAGAAAGATAGACAGATACATGGATAGATAGAAAGATGTAGAGAGAAAACAGTGGTAGAGATAGATAGCCAGATGTAGAGAGAAAACAGAGGTAGAGATAGATAGATAGATGGATACATAGACAAACAGACAGACAGATAGATGGATAGACAGATGTAGAGAGAAAACAAAGGTAGAGATAGATAGACAGATAGATGGATAAATAGACAGATGTAGAGAGAAAACAGAGGTAGAGATAGATAGACAGACAGATAGATGGATAGACAGATGTAGAGAGAAAACAGAGGTAGAAGTAGACAGACAGATAGATGGATAAATAGATGTAGAGAGAAAACAGAGATAGAGGTAGATAGATAAACAGACAGATAGATGGATAGACAGATGTAGAGAGAAAACAGAGGTAAAGATAGATAGACGGACAGACAGATAGATGGATAGACAGATGTAGAGAGAAAACAGAGGTAGAGATAGATAGATAGATGCATACATAGACAAACAGACAGACAGATAGATGGATAGACAGATGTAGAGAGAAAACAAAGGTAGAGATAGATAGACAGATAGATGGATAAATAGATAGATGTAGAGAGAAAACAGAGGTAGAGATAGATAGACAGACAGATAGATGGATAGACAGATGTAGAGAGAAAACAGAGGTAGAGATAGACAGACAGATAGATGGATAAATAGATGTAGAGAGAAAACAGAGATAGAGGTAGATAGATAAACAGACAGATAGATGGATAGACAGATGTAGAGAGAAAACAGAGGTAGAGATAGATAGACAGACAGATAGATAGATGGATAGACAGATGTAGAGAGAAAACAAAGGTAGAGATAGATAGATAGATGGATAAATAGACAGATGTAGAGAGAAAACAGAGATAGAGATAGATAGACAGACAGATAGATGGATAGACAGATGTAGAGAGAAAACAGAGGTAGAGATAGACAGACAGATAGATGGATAAATAGATGTAGAGAGAAAACAGAGATAGAGGTAGATAGATAAACAGACAGATAGATGGATAGACAGATGTAGAGAGAAAACAGAGGTAGAGATAGATAGACAGACAGACAGATAGATGGATAGACAGATGTAGAGAGAAAACAGAGGTAGAGATAGACAGACAGGTAGATGGATAAATAGATGTAGAGAGAAAACAGAGATAGAGGTAGATAGATAGATAGACAAACAGACAGATAGATGGATAGACAGATGTAGAGAGAAAACAGAGGTAAAGATAGGTAGATAGAAAGACAGACAGATAATATATATGAAGATAATCTCAGAGATAAGTGGAAAGTGGAGAAGCAGGGAAAGATTTACTGCTGAAAGTAGGATTTCAACTAAGTAGAAGGAAGCCAAAGAAACTGAAAGGCAGAGGTGAGAGGACAGAGAACTGCAAGCATGGGGGACATCCACTGCAAAGGCCAGGAGATGGGAGCTAGCATTGGATTTAAGGAATTACTAGCAGACAGAATTGCTGGCTCATAGACTGTGAAGAAGTGGCAGCTAGGTGGCGCTGCATTGGATAAAGCACTGGACTTGGAATAATAAGGAACACATCTTCCTGAGTTCAAATTCAGCTTCAGATATTTACTAGCTGTGTGATTCTAAGCCAGCCATTCAACTAATAACAACCAAAAAATGTGTGGAAGGGGGTAAGGCATAAAATAATTGGAAAGATAGCAAAAGCCCAAGCTATAACAAGCCCAAATGTCAACAAAAGGAAATGATATTTGACCTGGAGTTAATGAGGAGCCCTTGAAGTCCCTTGAGCAAGGGAACATAGATGTACACACTACTACTAATCAGATAGTAGTAGTAGAGAAGATTCAGGCTTCAATCATGGACCGAGCTTTGAAGTTTCACAAAACACCTTCCTCTATGGGCCTCAGTTTCCCCATTCATTAAACTACGTCATCTCTAAAACTCCTTCCAGCTCTAATATCCTCTGATTCTATGAAATTATTCACAGGTACAGAGAGTAAGCTCAGGAGATGGTATTGTAATCAGGACAAAATGAGATTTTTATAATTGCTACATCTCATGCAATTTTTCTAAGCTCAAGGTTGATTGAATTCTTTTTATTGGGGCAGAAAAAAGGGGGGCCAAGAAATTAATGACCCAATAAAAAGCCCATTGTAGGAGGATTTAATGAATGTTCTTGATTATAATACATCAATCCATCCTAATTAAGTAGCATTTAAGGCTGCTGTTTTTCTTAGCTTTTCTGAAATAAGCCAATATATTTTAGACACTTGGGTAGGTGGCCAAGCCTCCTAGAATAGGAGAATGAAAGGGGGATCATTCATTCATCAGAATCCCTCAGACTTAAAAAGGCTTCCAGAGTGATAATAGGCGAGAACAGGGAGGAAAGAGCAGAACAGTGCTCCGTCTGCTTATAGGATTTAATTTAATTCAATTCTACAGATGTTAATAAAGGTCTACTATAACATCTTGTCTGCTGGGGATTAAAAGAAAAAATTATGGCAATCCTGCCTTCAAGGAGTTTACATTCTACTGAAGAAAATAATATGTATACAATTAAGTAAATACAAAGTGATTTGAGGTAAAGGAAGAGCCATAACAACTGCTCTAGGTGTAAAATTCCATTTTGTGTGACTTTGCCCTAATGCTTAAATAAGGCTGATAGTTAATCAGGGTATAGAATCCAGCTTTATTTCACTTCCTTCAGCAGCATCAATAACCTTTCTTTACATCAAGCTATACTTGTAATCAACCTATTGCTTCTAGTCCAGCCCTTCCTGGTCAAAGTCAATGTCTCTCCCATATGACAATCTGCCAAGTACTTGAAGGCATCTATCCTCTCCCCTCACAGCTCCCAAATTATTTTAAAAATAAATTTATTGCTCTATTTTGTTTTTCTATTACCCAGATTTCCCCATTTCTGTCTTTTGTCCCCTCATTCAGCAAATCATGCTTTTTAACAAGAAATATTTTACTAAAAAAGAAGGAAAAATTTCTACAAAACTAAAGCAATACATGGACATTAGATGCAATGTGACCTAACAGTGGATCCCCTACTTCTGCAAAGGAATGGCTAAGAATTTTAAACCATAAATCTCTCTACAATCAGGATGATAATTTCCAGTCTGGATAGCATTGATCACTCCACCTCCCAAAAAAATCCTCTCGTGATCTCAAAAAATATTGGAATTTATCCAATTTTAAAAGGCAATATGTCATACAACACTTTTAGGAAAATGGGCTCAGCATATAGCAAGTTCTCATGGAGGGCGTTGACTTAATTAATTAACATGGCCTTGGATTGTGTTCTAAAAGATAAGGAATTACTGAAACTCTTTTTAAAAAAGAATAATGAATCATGGGAAGTAGTTATACTGGTAGAAAATTAATGATGAATTACAAATCACTTAGACACATTGCTTGAATCTAAAGTTCTTATACCAAGATCCTCTATCACTGGAAGAAAATAGTGTCTCCTTTTTCATAGCCATCACAGTCTGTGAAGGAATGAGTAATCACTCCTTGATTGTCTTTCCATTCCTACAATGATTCAGATATTTTCTCTTCTGTCAATTGAGGGTCCATATCGTAAACATGTTAAATCTTACAAAATCTTGGAGTTTGAAAAGAATTCAAAGTCTCCCTACTCCAAACCATCCCTAATCAAGAATTCTTTCCACAACCTTTCCCAAAGGGCTGTCAAACTGTGCACACTCTTTGATCCAGCAGTATCCCTATTGAGCCTGTACTCCAAAGAGATCATAAAAAAGGGAAAAGGAGCCTCATGTGCAAAAATGTTTGTGGCGGCCCTCTTTGTAGTGGCAAGAAAATGGAAACTGAGTGGATGCCCATCAATTAAAGAGTGACTAATTAAGTTATGGTAGATGAATGTTATAGAATTTCTTATAGAACACTAAGAAACCACCAGCAGAATGAATTCAGAGAAGCCTGGAAAGACCTACATGAACTGATGCTGAGTGAAATGAGCAGAACCAGGAGATCATTGTACACGGCAACAAGATTATGTGATGATCAGCTGTGTTAGAATTGGTTCTTTTCAATAATGAGGTGATTAATGCCATTTGTGATGGAAAGAGGCATCTCTATCCATAGAGAGGGCTATGGGAACTGAATGTGGTTCCCAACACAATACTTTCATCTTTTTTGTTGTTGTTCTTTTCTTTCTTGCTTTTTTCTCTCTTGTTTTTCCCCTTTTCATCTGATTTTTCTTGTGCAGCATGATAAATGTGCAAATGGGTTTAGAAGAAGTGCACATGTTTAAATTATATTGGAAAGGGGGGTAAAGGGAGAAGGAGGGAGAAAAATATGGAACCAAAGTGTTGCAAGAGTGAATGTTGAAAACTATCTCTGCATATATTTTGAAAAATAGAAAGCTATTACAAAAAAAAAGAATTCTTTCTACATCATATACTACAAGAGTAATCAAGTAAACCTCTAGTAAAAGGTCTCCATTACTACTGCAAAGGATAACTGATAACATCTGCACAATGGAAGAGTAATGAAAAGGGAGACAGTATTCTCCTCCACTGCTCTTTCCAATGTATCACAAAGATTTCCCAGTGATATTAACCACTACTAGAAATAGCAACAAACAAGACAAATATGATGTCTCTTCCCTTTGACAATCCTTCAAATACTTGAATGCATCTATCAGGATCCCACCAAAAACAAAATCTTTTAAAATAGTCATCATACACGGCAACAACAAGACTATACAAGGATCAATTCTGATGGACGTGGCTCTCTGCAACGTTGAGAAGATTCAAACTAGTTCCACTTGTTCAGTGATGAAGAGAGCCATCTACACCCAGAGAGAGAACCATGGAGACAGAGTGTGGACCACAACAAAGCATTCTCACTCTCTCTGTTGTTATTTGCTTGCATTTTGTTTTCTTTCTCAGTTTTTCTTTTTCTTCCTTCTTGATCTGATTTTTCTTGTGCAGCAAGATAACTGTATAAATAGGTATACATATATTGGATCTAACATGTATTTCAACATATTTAACATGTATTTGGAATATCTGCCAGCTAGGGGAAGGGGTGGGAGAAAGGAGGGGAAAATTTGAAACAAAAGGTTATGCAAGGGTCAATGTCAGAAAAATTACTCATGCCTATGCTTTGTAAATAAAAAGCTTATATTTAAAAAAATAGTCATTGATATATTTTGCTTTATATTGCACAGATTTTCTTCTGTATCTCTCTCCTGTCCTCCCTCCCAGGGAGCCATCCTTTATGGTTTTTTTAATGAAAGAAAAAAAAGGAAGAAGAAAAAATGACACAAAACTAAATACATTGGAAAATATAACATTATATATAATGTTACATATCTGTAGACCACCCCTATCTCTGCAAAGGAATGGATAGTGTCTTCTAATTTTTACCCTGTCCCAATCTTGTATATAGATACAGGCAGATGTGTCTAAAACATACAAGGACTTTGGATCTAATGATCAGAAAAGAGAGTCTGAAACCATCACCTATGGATAAACAGATGTCTTTCCTTCCCATCCCACTCCTCCACCTGCTTATCATGAGAGACACTTCCTTTTGCCCAGAATTGGCAACAGTGCTCAGAACATCCTAAGAATGCTTAGAGAAAATGCCATCTCTGAGTTGAAGAGTGCTGAGAAGAGTCTTCACAGCAAAAATAGAGTATCTTCTACCTGAAATTATCCATGAGAAATGGCAAGATTGGCTTTCTTTGGGTATTGAGAACTCAATCCTTTGTTCCCTGATGAAAATTCAAGTAACCTAAAGAGAAGATCATATAATAAGCCTCATGACCAGCTAAAACTTTCTATGGTGCTTTCTGGTTAAAAATCTATAATCCTTTTATCTTCAGGAGAATGAACTTGAAAGCATGGCCATAGGTGATAAAGGTCCAAGGAGGCAACGTGGAACCGCTGGAGGTGAGAGAAGACCAGGATTTGGAGTCAGATTAAGTTTGACTCCTAACTCTGATATGTATAATCTCTGGGTCAAATCACTTGCTCTGCTGTTTGATATCATCATATCTTGAAAAAGTCTTTTAGGATCTCCGGGTTTCACATTTTTCCTCTGTAAAATGAAGGGACTGGATGATAGCACTTTCAAAATTCTTGCTAGTTCTAAATTTATGAGAGAGAGAGACAGAGGGAGACACACAGAGAGACACAGAGAGAGACAGAGAGACAGACAGAGAGAGAAAGACAGAGACAGAGAGAGAGAGAGAGAGAGAGGGATAGACAGAGACAGAAATACAGAGACAGAGACAGAGAGAAAGAGACAGAGACAGAGAGAGACAGAGAGAGAGAGAGAGATGTGCATGTGCATATATATGTATATATGTATATGTATAAGTATATATAGGTTTGTGTAATATATATATTTGTGTGTACACACATGTATGTATATATGTGTGTGTATATAGATACAGACAGATGTAGATATCAATTTAGACACAGCTGATAAAGTTTTTTGTTTGAAAATAGATATTTCTTTCAAAAGGTTTTTTCTTTTAAATTTGAGAAAGGTAGAAAAAGAAATTCTTCTTCAAAGAAAATAAAAGAAATCTAAGTTCTAAGATTAGGTTCATTATCTGAGATAAGAGCACAAGAGACAGGCACAGACATATGTCCAGGAGCAGACAAATGGCTCATCTTGCCTCCCGGACTCTGTAATGTGGTTCAGAACCCACTAAATTGTGCAACATCTGGACCAGGCCCGGGGTGAATTGGTTTCATGAAAACATCAGCAACGCCTATGAATGCACTGCTTGAGAATTCAAAAAGAAAAATATAGATGAGAAAATATAGATGAGAACAAATATAGACAGAAAAATTGCAGATGAGACATGACTATTATGTCAGTGAGACTTTTAAAATTTCTCAAAATCAAGAGAAATGTGTCTATCCTGATTTAAAGGACTTGTAGTCATTCCAAAGCCCCAATTAGTATTTCCTGGATGAATTTATGGAGATTTTTGCTGTCACCATTTTGAGGATTAAAAATACTTGACTTTCTTTGTCAATTCATGTATCCTAGTGCCACCAACAGGCACGACATGGAAACAGGAGTTTTACTTTGGATGGAAAGATTTTTACCTTACGGGCACCTCTAATTTGCTGGGGTCTGTCTCTAGCAAAGGTACTAGAGTGAGTGGTTTGCCGTTTCCTTCTCCAGCCCACTTTACAGATAAGGAAACTGAGGCTAACAGGATTGAGTGACTCGCCTAGAATCACACAGCTAGCATATGTCTGATGCCAGATTTGAACTCATGAATCCGCCTTTCTGATTCCAAGTCCAGGGTTCTATCCACTCTGCCCTCTAGCTGCCTCTGGGCTTATGAGCTTAGGTTTCAGTAAAACTTAATTCCCACTCCTAGAACCATCCAGGTGCACAGTATGATTTCTTACTTAAGCTTCCATTTCCTGATCTTTGAAATAGGAAGGATAATAGCATGACCTACTTCACAGAGCTGTTGTGTGAGCTTATGTGCTAAAGAATTACCCAAATGCACCAGCCCTGAAGTCAGGAGGACCTGAGTTCAAATCTGTTCTCAAAAACTTAACCCTTTCCTAGCTGCGTGGTCCTGGGCAAGTCACTTAACCCCAATTGCCTCAGGAGGAAAAAAAAATACCCAAATGTCAGTGATGCTTCAAAAAACAACAAAAAAAAAAAACCCAAAACAAAAGCAGGTTGATCTGTGTTATGCACTTCAGTTTCGTTTGTTTACATACTAAGTCAACACTAAATGTAGAACCCCCCCAAAAGATCTGTTGCTTCCCAAGGATCCCACCACAAAAAATGTTAAAAATCTAAACTAGCATCAATTCCTCCCATTACATCTTTTGTTCTATTTTTTCCCTGAGGCAACTGGGTTCAGTGACTTGCCCAGGATCACACAGCTAGGAAGTCTTAAATGTCTGAAACCAGATTTGAATTCAGGTCCTCCTGACTCCAGGGCTGGTGCTCTGCCCACTGCGCCCCCTAGCTGCCCCCTCCTACTACATCTTTAGAAACAAAAGGGAACCGGCACTGACCTGCAATTGTAAAAGTTTATTTCAAGATCTTGTCTTTTTTTTTAATTTTATTTTAATAGAAAACAAATAAACTTTGTTCGTTTTTAGATAATCTTGTTTGCTTAAGTCTTTGAGCTCCTTACCCTCCTATTCAGCTTTTAATAATCATGTTCGTTCGGAGCCAGAGTCTTTTTGGTATCATTGACATTTCTCAAGCTATGTTGATGCAAGGAGAAATACTGCCAGAGGGTTCAGAACCAATCAGCACCAGGCTGGGGACTGGCAGAAATTAGGCCAAGTTTAAAATAAATCACTGGAGTCCTTTTTTTTTTTTTGAAGCTGAAAAATATAACCCATAGCCCTGGGAGGCCCTGTCCTTCCTGAGGACACAGATTTTTCATCACCATTGGATCACTGAAGAACTATTTTCCATGAAGAAAGACTGGGGTCCCCTGGATGTTTTGAGAAGGGGTTTCTGGGAACTTGTGGGCTCATCAATGATAGAGCCAGAATGCTATCCAAGGAGATACCATCTCATCCCAAAGTTTTACCACCTAAGAAAACGTTTAGCACCCAAAATGTGTGTGTGAGGGGAATGCACATGTGCATGTGGGTAAATGTGTTCCAGACCTGTTTTTTGGAGCTGCACGGGGACTCTAAGTGTAGAAATCCCTACTATTAAGTGCATGAACTGAAGCCCTGAGAAAATAGATGATTTGCTGTTGATAACCTGGAACTGTGAGGTCCCTCATCCTTCTGCTGCTCTGCTATCACCATAGTCTCTCTCTACCAAAGGTTCTTCTTTCTTAAAAACACATGACTTTTCCATACCCTCTATAAGAGAATAGGATCATGGGACTTAAAACTGGAAGGGACTTTGCAAGGAAGTTTATAAATTATTATACATATATATAACCTTCAAGGAGGTTTATAAATTATATACACATATTACATATCAGTCATTATATTATGTATAAGTTATTATTATTATATTTTATTATTATTTATATAAGAGAATAAGATATAGTCCCTGACTATCCAGAGTTTACAAGATACATATGAAATAATCTGTTGTTATTCAATCATGTGCAACTCTTTATAACACACAGTCCACACTTTCCATGGGGTTTTCTTGTCAAAGATACAAGTGGTTTTCTATTTTCTTTTCCAATGAATTAAGATAAGCAGAAATAAAATGACTTGCCCAGGATCACGCAGCCAGAGAGTGTCTGAGGTCATATTTGGACTCAGCTCTTCATGGCTGCAGAGCCAGCGCTCTATCCATTGAGCCACTTTGCTGTAGCGGAACAATTTCTGGAGTTTGGGAGTCAGATTTGGGGTAGACTAAATGATTTCTAAGGGTGGCCAGGTGGCACAGTGGATATAGCAACAGACTTGGAGTCAGGAGAACTTGAGTTTAAATCTAGCCTCAGACACGCACTAGCTGTGTGACCCCAGGTAAGTCACTTACCCCTGTTTGCCTCAGTTTCCTCCCTGTCAAATGAGCTGGAAAAGGAAATGACAAATTACTCAGGTTCTATTAAGACAATCCCAGATGAGATTACAAAGAGTTAAACATGACTGAAATGACTGAACAAGACGACTTCTAAAGCTCTGAGCTTGGAGTTGGAGTGGGGAGATTTCAGGACTGAAAATATAAAATAAGACACAATTAATCACTGGCTGAGAAGTGTAGATGAGTCACTACAAGGGCTACAATTCAGTGATTGGAGGAGATTTCCAATTAAGCAGGACTCTTGCCGGACTCTGAGGTGGGCTGAATTTGTTCAGATTATAAAGGCTGCCTGTGATCTCTAGGAGAGAATACAATACCTCTCTTTGCTATTCCACAGCATGATCCCACTCAGTGTTTCCTGACTGATTTCGTATTCACGCATTTCCCACCACTGTGCTTTTATATAGACTGTGCTCCATCTCTGGGACAGTTTCCTTCATAGCTTCTGATTCTTGGAACCTCTCAAGACTTAGCCCCAAGTCAATCTCTTACTGATGTCCCTCCCCCAGATACATATAAGTGCTAACTCTAAGCCCACCCAGCCCCAGCCAGAATTATTTTGAATAAACTCTATCTGCATTTTGTACATAGATATCTGTGTAGATGTGGACTGTTAAAGCAGGAGCTTTAAAGCTTTAACACTTTAAAGCAGGATCTGATACATAGTAGGTAGTTATTGAATTAGACAAAAGGAAAAGGGAAAAAACCATTCCTATGAATGAAATTCATGAAATTCAGGACGAAGAGTGAACTCTATTGGCTGAAACGGGAGGTTTCTCTTGGACAGGATTGTTCAACCAGCAAGGCCGTTACTGGGAAATCATAAAGGAGGGAAAGGACCCACATGTGCAAAAATATCTGTAGCCGCTCTTTTTGTGGTAGCAAAGAAATGGAAAATGAATAAATGCTCATCATTTGGGGAACATTGAACAAGCTGTGGTCCATGAAGATAATGGAATATTATTGTTCTATAAATATGATGAACTATCTAATTTTAGCAAGACCTGGAGAGATTTATATGAACTGATGCAGAGTGAAAGAAGCAGAACCAGGAAAACATTGTACACAGTAACAGTAAGAGTGTTGTGGTGATCAACTTTTTGAAAGATTTGGTTCTTCTTAGTGGTTCAGTGATTCACGGCAATCCCAATAAAGTTTGGATAGAAAATGCCATCAGAGGGCAGCAAGGTGATAGAGTACCAGTCCTGAAGTCAGGAGGACCTGAGTTCAAATGTGACCTGAAACATTTAACACTTCCTGGCTGTGACCCTAGGCAAGTCACTTGATCTCAATTTGCCTCAGCAAAAAAAAAAAAAAAAAAGAAAAGAAAAGAAAAGAAAAGAAAAGAAAAGAAAAGAAAAGAAAAGAAAAGAAAAGAAAAAAGAAAAGAAAAGAAAAGAAAAGAAAAGAAAAAAAAAAGAAAAGAAAAGAAAAGAAAAGAAAAGAAAAGAAAAAAGAAAAGAAAAGAAAAGAAAAGAAAAGAAAAGAAAAGAAAAGAAAAGAAAAGAAAAGAAAAGAAAAGAAAGGAAAGAAAAGAAAAGAAAGGAAAGAAAGAAAAAAAAAGAAGAAAGAAAATGCCATCTACATCCAGAAAGAGAACTATGGAGATTGAATGTAAATCAACACATTCAAGTTTTTTTTTCTTTTTTAAAAATTTTTGACCTCTCATGGTTTTTCCCTTTTGTTCTGATTTTTTCTGTCCCAACATGATTCATAAAGAAATGTGTATTAAAAAATTAACGTATATGTAAAACCAGAAAAAAGATAATAAAAAAGAAAATAATATTGTTCAAAAAGCTAGGTTAGGACAAGATTGAGAGTTCTAAAGTGGTGTGTTGCATCGGAAAGAGACTTGAAGGTCAAAGATTTTTCATTACTATTTAATCACTCAATAGCAACTGTCCACACAGAACCATGAAAAGGGTGGGGTCGCCCTGGTGCTCAGAAGGTGGTTCTGGGAAATCAAACTCATAAACGATGGAGCTAGAAAGCAACTAGCTTGAATTTTAGTCCTGCCTTTGTTAATAGCTAGCCCCCAGACTAGGGGCAAATATGATCACATCTGGACCTCTTCTTCTTCATTTGTAGAATAAAGGGGTCGGTCCAGATGTTTTCTGGAGATCCAATTACATTTAAAGTTCTGTGAGTCCTCTTGCCTTTCCACTTCCATCTTTCTAGAAAAGTCTGCCAAATTCCAGAAAGCTGTTTTGTCCACAAGGAACCCAGTTTCTTCCTCTTCTCATACCTCTAAGCACCTCAGGCTTCCTCATTCTTTCTTAAGTCATTCTGGACTGTCCCGATTTGAAGAAACCATTTAGCCATCCATGGATTCTCTGTTCCCGTGACAGCAGAATCTAAGTCGGATGGCAATAGCTCACATTTTCCTCCAAATGACCATCTGAGGTAAGCTAGAACTTTGATTTCTCGCCCTGTTTCACAGATGAGAGCCTGAGAGTGCTGGAGTCACCCAGGTCACTCACACAGCTGGAACCTGAATGGACGCTTCTAATTCCAAGTTCTATAACATGGGTGTTTCCTCTTCGGTTCAGTTAATAGAAACAAAAAGTTATCTTGAGGGAAAAGGAGAGATTCTGCTATTTCCAGAGGGCAGAGCCAAGGCTAATGGGTAACAGCAAGAGAAAGGCAAGTCTTACAGTAATGGAAGGAAGGATAATTGATTAATTAGAGCAAGTGAGCTCTCTGTGATTATAAGTATTCAAATCAAGCAAGCTGAGCTTTTCTCAGGCATTCTCTGGAAGGAAGTCCTGCACGGTGCAGCAGGATTCATTAGATAACGCCTAACGTCTTCTTGCCGATTCTATGAATAAACTTCAAGTCTCTCAGATATAATTAACAACCTGTCTGGGTACTACTGTTGCTAAGCCGTTGGATAATTAGGAAGGACTCAGTGGTGCTTTTTCATAGCCAGAGATGTAACTTGGAATTTTTTCTATCCAGGACGAGTAACAATAATGGTACCCTCTTTTGAGGGGGTTACATGGTACAATTGGCCTTGTAATGCAAAGATAGAAACCCAGGCCTTACAGGACAGGTAAGGATGCTGCTGGTGGAAAGGTCGGGGGCAGATGGGGGACACGGGACAAGAAGTCACCACAATACAACAAAAGAATGCAAGCGCCCTCTTCATTTAGTTATCATTAGAAAAGCACACTGCAAAATAAGCACACTGGAGCAAAGGCCTACTCATCCCACCCTAGTTAAAGTTCTATTTTTCCCCAAAAAAAGTGATCAAAACTTTGTCACTCCTGACTCTAGGATCAAAGTGGCTTTCACTTCCTTAATTTTTAAAACCATTGAAACATGTATTTAGAGCTTTCTTGTTCTTTATTTTTTTCCCTGATTAGTCTTAGCTGAAAATAAAACTAAATCCCCATGGAAACCATATATTCTATACTAGCATAGCAGAAAGTGCCCTTAGTCACTCACACTAGACTGAGTTCTTTTGGGAGACAAAACTGCATCATGAGGTTCAAGGTCTCACTGGAAAAAACTCCATGGTTAGGTCTCAGAGTGGAAGAGGTAAACAGGCTTTGAAATTATGAATCACCAAGGATATTTTTATCTTTTTATTTTATTTCTCTCCAACATACTAGCTAAGAAATGCTGTATTCAGGTGAGGTCATCATCATTTCCAAATATATATGTATATTTTATATATATACATATATATGTATATATATATGTATACATGTGTATATATGATATATATTCCAAATATATATGTGTATTATATGTATATGTATACATCTATGTATATATGTGTATATATATATATACCAACCATATATATGGCATATATTTCAAATATATATGATATATATAGATATATATGTATACATATATGTGCATATGTGCATATATATACATACACACATGCATATATGTATGTGTATGTGTGTGTGTTGGTCTAGATAGCCCCTTTGAGGTATGGATAGGGCTTTGACCCCACTACGATTTTCTTGGCAAAGATACTAGAATGCTTTACCATTTCCTTCTCCAGCTTATTTTACAAATAAGAAAACTGAGGCAGTTAAGTGACTTGCCCAGAGTCATACAGCTAGTAATGACTGAAACCAGATTTGAACTCAGGGAGATGAAATCTTCCTGACCCCAGGCCCAGCACTGTCTCCATTATCTCTATCCATTATCTAATTTCTCTAATGATTGGGGCTTGACAGACACTAAGGTCCCTTCCAAATCTCAAATTCTGTGGACCTGTGATATCTCTAAGAATTCATTTAAATTTCATCAAAAATCATCGGAAGCTTCAGAAAAATACATTAAAGCTATATCTTTCAAGAAACATGAAAAAGAAGGAAAAAATGGCAATGATGACCTTATAGCTAATTGGATTTTAAACTTCAAATCTCTGCTCTCCGGTCTATTCTTCTGGAAGGAAGGACCAACAATTCTCCCCATAGCTGCCAACATTATCAGCTTAAAGCCATGATGCTCCCCTGCTCAAGAATCTCCATGGCTCACGATCTCATTGTCTTTAGAACAAAACATAAAATCTTCAACTTGACATTTAAAGTCCATTACAACCTTGCCCTAGCCTACCTTTTTAGACTTGTTTCATATGACACCCTTTCACACATTTGAAATTTCAGTCCCAAGGGCCCTTTTGTTCCTCCCTGAACCCTTCATTTCATCTATTACCCAATTTGCCTTTGTATGGCACATCCCCCATGATGGACATGCACTCAAGACATCACTTCAAACTCTTAGAATCCCAAGCATTGCTCAAGATCCAGCTCCTGAGTTATCACCTATGGGAAGTCTTTCCTGCTCTTCCTGACCATTTGTGTTCTCTCTGCTTGCTCAGAGAATCACATAGTTAAGATTAAATGTCTGAAGTCCTATCCTGACTTCACGCTGGTGCTCTATCCATTGTGCTATCTAGCTGCCCTTTCTCAATCATTTTTTTTACATGTTTACCTAGTTAAATAATTGTGTCCATTAGATGCAAGTCCCTTGAGTGGAGAGATGGGAAACTCAGAGTACAGAACATCATGGACATTGTCATTTACATTCACAATTTGGATTGTTTTTGTTTATCTGATTTTTGTAATTGTTGTAGACTTCCTTTCCAGGATGGCAATATACAGGGTGTAGAGGGAGGAAAGAGCACTTCCCCAGTAACCATGATGACATAGTTTTGCACTTATGATCAATATCATATTTCTAACTCTCTCAAGGATGAGAGAAGTGAGATGAAAAAGAATTTTGAACTCAAAATGTTTTTAATGAATGTTAACATATTTCATATAATAGGGAAATATTTAGTAAAACAAACAAAATATATCTTTTTAAAGTGACATTGCCAAAAACCAAAAAAGCAACAATGAACTTTATTTTAGAATAAATATATAATAATACACATAATAAAACATATAATAATATAATATATAACTGAGGGAAAATGAAATACTACTTAAAATATGAAATAAAATATAAATAACTAAATGTTTATTTAACTAAAATGAGTAACTGTAGTCTCAGATAGAAAAATGCTCCAAAAAGGGAGCTAGGGGAAACCAAGCTCCATGCCAACTGTTTTAATAAGGGAATTCACTAGCTTGATGATCAGCTACAGAAATTGAGAAGCATACAAAGAAAGCATCCAGAATTTTCTTCTAGGATATAATTTGGAAAAATCTGTTGAAATTTTCTTTTTGTAATTTCTTTCTCTTGTTCACACTTAATTTCTATGATGGGATGGTGGGATAAAAAGACATATTCTTGGCCCAGAATGTCAGAGCTAGAAGGGTCTATGCATTCAGGTCTGTTTTGCCTCTAGCCAAATACTTGGGGGGAGATGTTGGGGGTGAGGAAGTGAAGGGGGAGGCACAGAATCCTTCTCACTATAATCTATGAATTTAGTATCCTCTTGATTTAACCTTTCTTAATCTCAGCTTTTTCACTTGTAAAAATGGGGTGATGATACTTTTACAGTACCAACCTCTCAGAATCATCCGGAGGTAAGTGCCTCATTTAAAGCACAACAGAAATAATCTAATTCCTTTTTTAAACTCCATTGCTTCTTCTTTCAAGGGAAAGTGCTTCCTTCCAAAGTGTGAAAGGTGATTACTCATGTTTTCTAATGAATAATTTTCCCTTCCACTAAGAATGGAGAAGCCTCATCATTTATCCAAATGGCTTGCCTCCTTCCTGGGAGGGGACCATTAGACTGAGAAATCTAGAACTGAGCCTGGGAAGCAACTTTTCTTGTTTTGCCTCAGTTTCCCTATCTTTAAATTAGGAAAGACATTTTTCTCTTTTCTTTGGATATTTGTGGATATCCTTGGGTAATTATGACTTGCATATTTCATCCTGGGGTGTATGAGATAGTAATGAATGCATTAATGTCCTCAGTCTGAGATGAGACTTCCCCTCATCTTCTGCCTTATTTAGAGCCTGATCATGCTCTAAGTTTCCATTCCTGGTGCAGGTGATGACTTCAGGAGGGAGGGGAATGCTTGTGACTTGAGAAGGTTGTACTGGGAGATGATGAAGATTCCCCTTATTGACTATGAAATGGAAGAAATCGATGACTCACTAGGTCTACAAAAAGAAGGAACCTTCTTGCCTTTTTCCTTTCTGGCTAGGAATCAAGGAGAGAATCTTTAGCTACTTCCTCATAGTTGGGTAGGGGAAAGGAGGCTGACTCTCTTCCCTCACTCCAGCTTCCATGTGGCCAAAACACATGTCCTGCTTTGACAAGTCCAGGACTGGGTTTGAAGGGCTGCCTCGTTGTCTCCTTTCCTAATCTCAGGCAGATAAGTACCTCTTCTGAGATGGACGTATCCAAGCTCAGAGGCAGCCTTGATGGTTTGAGAGATCTCCAATTTCTGAGCTGCATTTATTTCATATGTGTTTTCTATGGGAAGTACAGTGAATGGAGCTGGCTTTGGAGTGGCTTAGCTTAGTCACATGCTGACTATGTAACCCAGAAATACAAGTTATATAATATATATATATTTTTTTCATTCAGTCATTTAACCTGTCAATATTAAGAAGTTTCAGAGTCTATAAGTGATGGGGAAGGTTCAGATCTTCATTGGAAAGGGTAAAACCTCATGAGGAAGAAACTTTCTCCACTGATGAAATCCCCATCTGTTTTCCATCCAAGGTACTTCTTTATACATGACTCTTTCTATAAAATGGAAGTTACTCAAGGGCAAGGACCATTTCACCTCTGCCTTCATATACCAATTGTTTCCTCATGGATTAACATGCTTATTGATCTTTGATTAAATAATCATGGATCTAGAAATTCAAAAGTTCAAGAGCTGACAAAAAGTTCAATCTCCCCATTTAGCAGATGAGAAAACTAAGGCCCAAAAAAGAGCAGGGGCTTCCCCACCAGGATGACAAGACTGGAATTCTTTCTCAGATTTTTTGATTTTAAGCCCAAAGACACATTAAATTTTCTGGCACCACTGCCAAAGGCCTCATAGTGAACTCCTTGTTAAATATCGAAAAATGAAAACTCAATTTATTTACAAGACTATAATAACACTGAACAGCAATGAAAGTATACTTTTTGTAGACAAGGATCACTAAATCAAATCTTCTCATCATTTTAAGCTTATTATTTAAATTAAATCCATTTTACTTCCAATAATTCAAACTCATCCTCTGCAACATCTTCTTAGCTTCCTGACAGGCTCCAGAGAAGATCATTTTTTATCCATGAGTGGCAGGAAGCCAAGGTCTCAATAATTAGTATTATAAAAATAGCACTTATATAGAGCTCTGGGGTTTAAAAGGTGCTTTATACATGATCACATTTGATCATCACAATAACCCTATGAGGTAGGTGTCCTTATCAGCCTCATTTGACAGATGAGGAAACTGAGGCTGAGAGCAATTGAATGACCTGCTCATGATCAAATGTATCTAAGACTGAAGTTGAACTCAAAACTTTTTTGACTCCTGATTATTATTATATATTATTATAATTTTGTTTATATATGTATTATTATACTAACACATTAAACTACCTTCTACCTGCTTTGCTTTTCTGGACAGTAAATCCTCTAACCTCCCATCCATTCCATATCCATTGACTCTATTTCTCCTACAAATTTCATCAACTTTCCAGATGAAATTAAACGAGGAGGTAGGAGTGAGTATATCCCCACCGACTTGAACCCCACCTTTGGGTGGGCTGCCAAAAAAATTCTTCTCACCTCATTTTTTCCTATGTTACCAAAGTCAAAGAAGTTGGATACCTTATTTATAAATGTAAGAACAAGGAACTAGAAATAGTCAACTATGGGATCCCTGTGCAATTATAAGAAGTTGAGGCCAAAGGGGAGACTAACTTCCCATGAATGTAGTGTTTTCCAATGTATTCTTCAGCTGAACTTATGGAGGGGGAAAATGAAGAAGGAGAAAAAGGGAGGGGGAAAGGGAAGAGGAAAGGTAAGAAAGGAAGAATAAGGGGGTGGAGGAAGGAGAGAAAGTGAGGAAGGAAGAGAGAAAGGAGAAAAGACCCATTGCCTTTTAACTGATCAATGAGATGCATTCACTACTTGATAGGAAGATAAAGGAGGAAAAAAAGAAAAGAGATTTTCATTGGAAGAAAAAGGAATTGGGGAATGCAAAGCAGGTGGGAAGTAGAGAGGAACAGAGTGATGGTCTCCATGGCCTTAAGGTTTCTCTCAGCTCCAGCAGACCCACAGTCTTACAATCTGGTAAATGTTTCCCTTCAGATCAGAAAGGGTGAATGCCTTTCCCAACTTTAAACTATCCACAAGGGGCTTGCAAAATGCTTTTTCATCCTGAAAGGCACCATAGCAACTTGGTAAAATGGAATTCATCAATTAGCAATTTTGTAATTAGCCACTGATGAATTAGCACAGCAGTGATTAAATCAAAGTGGGTCTGCAAATATTAAAAAAAAAAAACCAATAAATAAAGTCTTTGGATATTTTTTGTTAAAGATTTGATAATCATGCCCCGGATGATAGAAAGACTGGGTCTGGATCCCAGGGCCGTAGGACCAAGGCTATTTGGAAAGGTCAAGCCTTTGTCCATTTGGCTTTTCTTTCCTTCACACTGATTATTTCATTATCAGGAAGGCCCTTTTCTGCCAGCCCTGGCTGGAACTGTAATCCTGACTGCTGTAGGATGTCTTAATGGACCAAGTCCTTTCTCTTAGAAAAAAACAACAGGTCCACCACAGCACACAATGTTCCACTCAGGGTAATGGGGAAAGGACCCCCTCCCAGCCCCACTTGAAAGAGAATGTTCTTGCTCTCTTTAATCATTAACAGGATAAATGATGGCCCTGAAAGGTTAGAGAATGAAGTCTCCTTCATCTTGAGCTCCAATGATAAAATCTCCTGTCCTTTCAAAGAGGGCTTGTCCAACATCTGAGCAGCCCCATTAGCTATTAACCCAGATATGTGACTGATAACCTCAAAGAAAACATCAAAGCCATGAGAGGTCTCTTACAATGCCAGCAAATCCTGAATCTCCCTTTCTGATGTTGCTTAAGTCACACCAGTGAAATGCCGGAAAGAACTTTAGAGTTCAATTCTAGTTCAGCTGCTGAATGAATACCCATGTCCCCTTGGTAGGGCCTTGATTCTGAGAACTTAGTTTCCTTTTCTGTAAAATGAGTGGATTAGACAATAACAGCTCGAAAATCCCTTCCAACTCCCAAACCTCATCTCCTAAGGCAACCTGACAAACATGGAGTCAGAGCACCTCATTTTAAGGATGAAGAAATTGAATGCAAAGAAATCGCTCACCCAATGCAAAGTTTCTGAGCTGGATTGCAGACTCATCTAACTTCAAATCCAAAATCCAACAATCTTAATTTACAGATGAGGAAACTGAGGCTGGAAATATTTTTCTCAAGTCACAAATACATGTCTCTCACATCCAAGGTGGCCTTAAGGAATGGGCAGAAGTCTGGAAACGCAACCACAGACATATAAAGTGCAAACATAGCTGGCCCCAGTTTGGCTCATCCCTGGATAAAAATCACAGTTGCTTTTTATGTTTATTTTTTAAGATTTATTTTATTTTCAATTCAAAGAACAAAACAAAGCTTTTGATACTTCTCCAGATGATTTTTAAATAGCTTTTTATAAGACCCTGTCTCTAAACAGAAAGAAGATGCCACACAATTGGAAAGATGTTAGGAATCTGACTTTGGGATCAAATGAAATTGTATTTGTAAAGAGCTTAGTAGGAGCTTAATAGGTGCTTATTCTCATTCCCCATAATCTCTCCCCCTTTGGAGATCATAGGATGTTAGACAGAACTGATGGGCCTTTAGAGTATTTTTAGATGAGAAAACGGAGCCCCAGAGTTCTCTGGGGTCACACAGGTAGCAAGTAGGCGAGCAGAATTTGAACCCACCTCTTCTCCCCCCAAATGCAGCCCTCTTTCCATCCCCTATCCTTTTCAAGTTTCTACAGCATCCAGTCCCAGGTTTTTCCTGGGGCAGCAGGTTGGGATCTTAAGGAAGGTACCTGTAAGGCATGCCGGTCTCTGCCCGCACGGTCTCCTGTAGCGAGAGCCCGTGGGCCCTCAAGAACTTCTCCAGATGTTTCCGTTCGGAGGCTCCACTGACCCTGCCAGGTCGGCACAAGGCCGGGGGTCGCACCTGGGGCCCCACCGGAGGCCGCTTCCCCTTCAAAGTTGAGTCACCAGATTTTGCCAGCCCCAGCTTGGGGCTGGGAATGTCTGCACAGGCCGGCTTGTAGAGATGCATCCTCCTGGACCTGCAGTCGGAGGCAGCTGGGAGGGCACCTGCTGTGGACTGTGGGGACCGCTATCTCCCAGGCTTCTTTGTGACCAGCTTGTGACCATTAGGTGCCCGTCAGCGCCCGGGGCTGCCTCCACCGCCAATCCCTGAGGCCTCCTGGCAGACCTCGTGGGAACATCCCCCTAAGCTTTACCCTCTGGGTCCTGGGCAAGGCTTCAGAGGCCAGCCCACATACACCCTGGCAGACCTAATCAGAGTCGATCTGAAGCAAAAGCAACTATGTCTTGGCCCTGGGGAAAGAGCTCGGGGCTCTTTCTCATATCTTTCTATTTAGGTAAAAAGCAACATTGGTCTAGGCTTGGGGCCAAAGTTCCTATTCCCATGATGTATTCGTGACTCCACAGTGGACTTTTTCTAAATCACTGAGCTTTCCCATTCTGACTTTTTTCAAAAACAAGCATCTGGGTGCAGGATGGGGCAAGGTTGACTTTGTCCAATGCCTGCAGATCTCTAGCAGGTAGTTGTGGAAAATCAAAGGCAATTCCTCCCATCAAGGACCATCTATATGATCTGGTCCCATCTACATTTCAATATTGAACAGGAATGGTGATAGTGGGCAACCTTGTTTCACCTCCGATCTTACTGGGAATGGTTCCAGTTTAGCCCCATTACATATGATACTTACTGGTTGGTTTAAATAGATGCTACTGACTATTTTTAAAGAAAAATCCATTCATTCCTCTATTCTCTAGTGTTTTTAAAAGAAATGGATGTTGGATTTTATCAAATGCTTTTTCTGTTTCTATTGAGATAATCATATGATTTCTGTTAGGTGGGTTATTGATATAGTCAATTATGCTAATAGTTTTCCTGTTATTGAACCAGCCCTGTATTTCTGGTATAAATCCTAGTTGGTCATCACGCCTACATTTCTAACTCCATCTGACATTACTCCTTTTATATGAAGATTGCTGAATAAGTGCTTGTTAATTGAGTGCCTATTGCTTAAATCCCTCACTCTGATCAGACTGGTTCTGCTTGGTGGCCTAGTGGATGAAACTTTTAAAAAGAACTGGATTCAAATCCTGACTCCGGCACTCAGCAAGTCACTGAAGATTTTAGACTCAGTTTCCTCATTTGTAAAATGGAGATAATACTATCTCTACTTCAGACCATTAGACCCAAATGGGACACTGAATGCAAAGTGCTTTGCAAACTTTAACCAACTTGCCAGTGCATGCATTATTTAATCCAGGCATCGCAACCACCTTGGGAGTTAGAGAATACATGTGGTGTCGCCATTTTGAAAATAGCACATAGAAATGTGCTAATTTGTTCACTCTCACGTAGCTAATAATGATATTAGCAAAGAGATCCCCTGGATAATACACCATGATCAAGTAGGATCGCTACCAGAAATACAGGGGTGGTTCACTATTAGGAAAACTATTAGCATATTTGACTATATCAATAAGCAAACTAACAGAAATCATGTGATTATCTCAATAGATGCAGAAAAAGCATTTGACCAAAAAAACCATAGCTAATAATGGTTAGAAGAGGAACTTGAACCCTGGTCTTCTGAGAATAGTCATACTCGAATGACTAAACCCAACACCCTCCTCTCAAGTCTTACTTTTCTAGACCTCCCAATAGTATCTAACACTGTTGACCATCCTCCCTTCCTATTTCCCTCTGCTGTCTGCGTTTTTTTGACATTGCTCTCTCCTGGTTCTCCTCCTACTTCTCTGCCTGCTCCTTCTCAAACTTCTCTGGTGGATTTTCATCACTGTCAAGCCTTCTGATGTCCCGAAGGTGGGGCAGGGGGAGAGGCGGTACCTCATGGGCTCTGTCCTGGGCTCTCTTCCCTTCCCTCTCATTCTTTCTTTGCCTTCTTCAGCTCACATGAATTCAGGTATTAACTTTACAAGATGGCACCAAGAGCAATATTTTCAGGTCCCGTCTTTCCTCTAAGCTTCAGTTACAAATACCCATTAGACTTTTAAACTACATGATTCATAGGTATACCGAGTTCAGTTTTTCTAAAAGAAAACTCATTATCTTTCCCATAAAAGCCACCCATCTCTGACTTCCCTAACCTTTGAACACTTAATTCTTCTAGCCAAACATGTTCATGTCTTTAAATCGTCCTCAGCTCTTCAATCTCCTGACCAATCCTGGGCCAGTTGCCATGTCTTATCCATTGCCAAGATCTAGTTCACCTCCACCTATGTGTTCATGTATTTTCTACTTCAGTAGAACGTAAGCTCTTGGATGGTAGGAACTATCTTTTGCCACTTTGGGTATTCCCAGTGTTTCCCATAGTGCCTGACATATAGTAGGTGTTTATATTAATTAACTATTGACCCTCTTTGGCCCTGGCTACTTTGGGGTACAGTGAATTTCCCATCATTTTGGTAGCTTACCCATCCTTCTATGCCCAGCTAACATCTCACTTTCCCTCTAAACCCTTCACTATCCAATCAATTTTAAAGAGAACAATTGGTAGGGGATTGAGGGCTCAGGGAAGTCAGGAAGACCTGGATTCAAATCCACATTTAGATACTTACCAGCTATATGACATTGGGCAATTCATTTAATTCTGTTTGCCTTACTTTACTTAGCTGTAAAATGGAGTGATAAAGGTGCCCATTTGCTAGGCTTTTTATGAGAGTAAAAATGAAATAGCATTTGCAAAGTGCCATATGTATTAGCTATCATTATTTTTAATACAGCAAAATTTTCTTGAGAGGATGGACCATTTTATTTTTGTTTTTTCATTCCCCTGAATCAAATCCAAAGTTTTCAACCCAGTAGGCTTGTAATTGATGCTCATTTAATTGGATTAAATTGAATTGAATTGAGCCCATCAGTATGGAGTTTTTGAACATGTGATAGACCTTTACTCCCTCATAAGTCATTTAATGTTTGTTGTCCCCTCTGGGAAGGGAGAGTCTAGATCTGAGCTGGAAGAGTGGGGGGACGTAAAGCAGACTCAGTTGGTCTTTCTTAACAAAGACGAAAGGCTGATGGTAAAAGGTCCGAGAACCAATTCCAGGAATAACAGGAGAGTTAGAATCTTGGACCAATGCCCCATCCTGGATGGGAGAAACTGTTTTTTCCTCTTTTGAGTATTCCCAGCACTTCCCACAATGCTCACACATAGTAGGTGCTTATGTCTATTGACTCTTGACCCCCTCCCTTTGCCCCTGGCTATTTTGTGAGTACAATTCTCCACTCATTTAGGAGGTCCATCATCTTGATATCTTTCAATGCCAATGGATCAATAAAAATTGATTAAGCACCTACTATGTGTCTGGCACCTTGCTAAATGTGTGAAATATAAAAAGAGGTAAAAACCTCTGCCCCCAGTGGTAGAAACAACATACAAATGTACAAACAAGCTACACACAGGAAAAGAGAAAATAACTAACAGAGCATAGGCAAGGGAATTCAGAGGGACTTTACTGATACCTCCAGGAAGCCAGGGAGGTCAGTGGTCAGAGCAGAGGAGGGAGAGCTCTTGGCGTGGGACGCAGCCAGAGAGAAGGTCCAGAGCCGACGATGGAAGGGCTGTATCATTTTCCACACCCAGAGCCCCATCGCCACCCACTTTCAAGTCTGTGACACTGGCCTCCTGGCTGCTCTCCTCCCAAAGTTTAGCTGAGCTCCAGAAACCCAGACAGCAGACAGGAGGGTAATGGCAAGACAATGAGCCAAGCCTGAAAGGCTTGGGAGGGGAGAGGGAGAGGGTCAGCCAAGAACAGGGAGGAGTTTCAGGGTTCCAACTTGTCTCCACCAAAGCGAGGGCCTTGTGGCAACCAGTAAGAAGTGAATTAAATACATTTTCAGTCATCACTTCTCAACACAAGACCTGTTTTCCCCCTAGATTGTTATTTTTGGAAAACTCCAAATAAGTCAGAGCTTCATTTTTCAAAGTACTCAAGCCCATAACTAACTTTTTGCACATAGTGTCCTAGCTTTTTTGTAATGTCACAGCCCCTCAAAATGATTTCTCTGTCTGTAATTGAGAACAAAGGCACAGAAAAGTCATCCAGTGCCTTTCCCACTTACTTAAGAAAGATCAGGACATGTTCTTCCAGTAGTCTCAGCAAGTGGAGACCTGGGAACACTCCTGGGGTCTGGACAGGGAACATTTGGGCAGAAGAATGTGTGGAACTGAACTATTCTTTTTCATTTAGCTTTACTAAGTTTCCTTCATATTCTGCCCCTCTCCCTCTCTCTCTCTCTCTCTCTCTCTCTCTCTCTCTCTCTCTCTCTCTCTCTCTCTCTCTCTCTCTCTCTCTCTCTCTCTCTCTCTCTCTCTCTCTCTCTCTCTCTCTCCCCTCATTTTTTCTTCCTCTTCTTCTTCCTCTGCCTCTTTTTTCCTCCTTCTCCTTTTCATCTTTTTCCTCTTCTTTCTTTTATACTTTCTCTTCCTCTTCCTCCTTCTTGTTTTTGCTCTTCTTTCTTCTTCCACCTCTTCTTCTATTTCTTCCTCTTTCTACTCTTCTTTTTCATATGTATGCTTATTAAAAGCTTGTCTGCTTACCATGTTTAACATGTATTGGACTACTTGCTGTCTAGGGGAGGCCATGGGGAAAAGAGGGGAAATTGGAACACAAGGTTTTACAAGGGCTAAAATTGAAGAATTGTCCATGCATATGTTTTGAAAAATAAAAAAAAAACTTTTTAAAAAGTTTATCTGCTAAGCAAACCTAGAAGCACCCCAGCAATGGCCGGTGACCTGACTATTATTAAGTCAGCACTTGATTAATGCTTGTTCATTTGGCTTGATGTGACTTCCCCATTTGGAATGGTGCTTCCTGATCCACCATATTGTTTGACCATCTTTTCAAATTCTCCGCTAAAGAGGAGGCTCTCCATTGCCTTTGACATCAGCCTGGAGAGGTACATACACATCTTTAGGTTCCCAATAGAACCCAAATTATCTAAGTCTAGACCTAAGTCTAGACACTAAAGATTTGGAGAAAAGACCCAATGGAAATTGGTATTACAGATGTTGTCTAAGGGTAAATCTGGCTCATGTTCAGAGTCTCATCACCAAAAGGACGGCCACTGGGAGGTGAATGTATTTTGTCCCTGGAAACTTGCCAAAGTATAGTAGGGTGGTGATCTGCATTGATAGAGGGAATGGTTATGCTGGGGAAATAATGGCTCTGGGAAGATATTTTAGTATTCCCTAGGGACCTCAGGAAGCATTCCCGGGATGAGAGGTCACTGAGCATGGAAGAGGACCTTTGAGATCTTCTAAATTGGTAATTTCTATTTAGTGATTCATGCACCAGTTTGAGATAACATCCAAGGGAGCTAAAAAATGCATTAATGAGTCCTTAAGCAGTAAATAATTGCCTGATTGTGTTATAAATATGTTCTTCCTACGTGACGAGAAGCATGTAAATGTTTGGAGCATTATACGCTGGCGTTGCACTCATTTCAAGCTTGAACATGAGGACTCCCTGGAAAGCTGAGAATACACTGAAACTGAAAGGGAGGGAGCAAAGGGGGAATTGGGATCCTGGACTTCTAGCAACAGACTGACCCATTAATTGCCATCTATTAACTTATTATTACATTATTAATAATGATATTATTATATTATAATTAGATAGATAGATAGAAAACTTATTAACCTTAAGACCTCATCTTTCAACTCGATTCCACGTAACTGAACAAATATTTCCCAGTGTCACAGAATCTCAGAGTTGGCAGGGACCTTGGGAGCCATCTGGTCCAATCCATGACTGACCAAGGATGCCCTCAATATCTCAGTGGACAAGTGGTCCTCCAATCACATGTGAAATGCTCCATGAAAGAGGAACTTTTTTCTTTAAAGACTTTGAGGTAAGAAGCTTTGGGTGATCGAGAGATGGGGAAGATGAAGAACGCTCCCCCTCCCAGTGAGGGTCAACACTTCTGAATCTAAGAGACTGATCTGGGTACTCACAAGGATTCAGAGGTAGCTCTTGAACTCAGGACTCTATTCACGATTCCATATTTCTTCCCATATTGTGAGTGAGAGAATACACGAGTGTGGGATGTGTGTGTGAGGGTGAGTATGTTTATTGAAGCATTCTACAATTTCATTTCCTGGTAAGGAACTTTTACCAAAGCAAACGGGTACCTCCTCTGCCATTCTGGAGCTAAATGACCTGTGTAGGGTCTCACAGTGAGTATATGCAAGAGGTAGAATTTGAATCCAGTTCTTTCTAACTCCAAGCATGGCTCTCTATCATAGCATAAATAACCAGTGGGTACAAACACCCAGAGGCTGGAAATGAAAATGTCACAGTTCTCGGTGTATATTGTATTAATTGATTATTAACTGTAATTAAATATAACTGAATCTGCAGCTCATTGGGACCACAAGGCACAGAGTTAGGAAGATCTGAGCTCACTGTTGCATAATCTTGAGCAAAACATGTCACTTCTGTCTGCCTCAGGTTCCTCCTTTTAAAATAATTATAAAGCCTTTACCCCCATGGTTGTTGTGGGGATCAAATGAGATAATACACAAAGAAAGCGCTTTGTAAGCCTTCAAAAACTTTATAAAAATTAGTGGTGATGATGATGATGATGATATTGCTGGTAGAAGTCACAGTAATAGTGATAATAGAGAGATGAGGAAGGTACTTACATAATTACATGTGCTAATATGTCATGTACACTGAGAGCTCCAACAGAGAACCAGGAGAAGTTGAAGGAGAGAGCCATCATTTTTACTGGAAAGGACCAGGAAGAGTTTCCTACGTGGCATCTGAGCTGGGCCTTGAAGCTAGGCCATGATGGGGGTAAGGGTGGGGAAGAGGAAGCAGTGTTCACCAAATACTCAAAGGAAGGAGAAAGCAGCAAGAGATCAAGGATCATAACAAATCAATCAATCGATGGACATTTATTAAGTACCTACTGGATGCCAGACACTGTGCCAAATAAGTGCTTAAGTTCAATTTTTTAGAGCACAGAGTGTTTGAATGGGAGTCACCTGGAATAAGTATGGAAAAGGAGGTTGATTCCAAATGTTGCAGGGCTGTAAATGCCAGGCTAAAACAGCAGTGGGGAGCCACTGAAGATCTGACAGTGAGGCCTTATTGACTCCAGGCCCAGACACCTCACCTCTGGTTATTGGCACTTTGGCTGAGCTTTCATTTCTTTGTCTATAAAATGAAGATAAAAAGACTTACTCCTAAGACTTGGGAAGTCAAATTTTACGTGCAATTTTTTTTTAAAGAAATAAAGCAGTATGACCTTATTTATTCAAAAATTTTGAGTTTTCTGTCACTTCCTGAATCCACAGTAGACCCCAACTATCCACTTTTAGTTCCATCCCATATGTAGCTGTTATTTGAAAAAAAAAAAACTAGAAAAGTTTGACCTCAACCTGTTGTTCCAAGGATGGTGGGGAAGGTGGGAAATCCCGAGTATACCCTGGGAAACCAAGGCAAAAAAAAAAAAGGGAGGGATCAGGAATGGGGGTAGGAATGACTCAAGGGGGGCTCAGAAGATAAGGACTTTAGTTTCAGTCAATGAATTTGAGATCTCTCTAGGATATCTAATCTGACATATCCAATAGACAGCTAGAGCCAAGGGGAGAAACTCTAGGAGATAGTTAAATTCATAGATCATAATATGTGGAGTTACAGATGAGAGGGACCACAGAGACTGAGTGGTCCACCCCTTTATTCCATACACAGGGAAACTAAGCCCCCCAAAATTCAGTAACTTGCCCAGGATCTTTCAGGGAGTAAATATCATATGGAATATGAACCCAGATCATTTCAGTTTTGAGCCGGTGCCCATGGTAAGTGTCAGGCTGCAGTTCTAATGACCAACTCTCCAGCTCTTTCTGGAACAAATAGTCTCTCCTCTCTGCCTGGGCTTCCCAGCCTGTTGCCTCCTTTCAGCCTGCTGGGGCACCCAGACACTGCCCACTGTTGCATCCATCTGGTACCCACCGTCCCCTGCTTATTCCCAGCATCCTCTGCCCTTCTGCTATCAGCTATCTAGGGAGACAGTTACTTCTGCCAATCGTTGACATTCTCTGGCTCCAAAAACACAGCTGTCTGACTCTCCTCCTCTGGAACCTGCCCCTGATTAGCTGCCAGCTGGTTTGCCCAGCCTGAGTCCCAGTCTCTCCTAGTCTGCCCTCTCCCACTGCCACCTGAGCCCCGAGACCGATGCCCCTGGTCCAACATTATGCAGTGAGCTTGACCTGCATCTAAAGTATTAATTAGTCCCTTCTGGACACTATCCCTTTCACTGACTTCTCATCTAGCGCTGACCTTGAGGTCACTGTTCTTTCCTATTCAATTCACCCTAAAGCAAAGCCTAATTAAATTTTCTTGCAGCTCATCAACTCATCAGCAGAATTTGGATTTGGAACCACAAAGTACTTCCAAGACCAGAAGCCTCAAATATGAGACTGCAGGCAGCTACTCTAATTGAGAAATACTTAACAAAAGAAATAAAAATGCAAAAGAACATAGATAATGTTAATATGTCGTTTTCTAATTCAAAATGCAGCCTGCAGGGATCCTTATATATAATGAACCATTGTTCCCATTTCTTTTTTAGTCGGACACCCCTGATCTAGCTCTTGTGCTTAATTTTTTTTTCAGAAAAAGAAATCATTGCCCAGAGAGTTTAGTCATTGATAAATGTCCCATTGCTAATAAGTAGCATAGCTGGGATTTGAACCCAAGACAGTCTCATTTTTGATCTTGTATGGCCAATCCCCAAGCACAGTGTCTGGAAGTATTGGGTACTTAAGAAATGTTTGCGTATTTAATGACTAATTCACTTCAGATCTGCTTTCTCAGTCCTTGGAGAGAGAGAAACAACAACAAAAAGATCCATTTTGTTCTGGGACTCAGGTCCAACCCTCAAATTGAGGTTAAAACCGCTATCCTAATATCCATGCCTCAGTTCATTGACTTATTTTCCTAAAAATTTCCTTCATTAGGTTCTCTCCCCATCTGTTTTGGGTTCAAATCACTGACCTGAGCCAATCAGAGTTAGAAATCTTGACTTCTCCCCAGCTCTCATCTGCTTAGAAATTTTCAATTAAGCCAAAAGACTAAAACCACCTCCAAGTTCCTTTACAAATCTCTCCTTATCTCCCACCAGGCTCCAGTCAGGTATGGTCATCTGGGTTCCTAATCTCCTAGCAGAGTCAATAATTCCCAGTCAGGGAGTGGTCCTTGCCTGCTCTCTGACGCATTAGGAGAGGCAGGGACTCCTTTACTGGATGGAGGATGACTCTTTGGTCCCAGTCAGAATCTGTATCCTTCTCTAGCCAAGATACATTCAGGTCAAGGAAACAAAATGGCGGAACTTTGACAGTGGGGGAGAAAATCTGGCCTTGGGGTCAGTTCTATTGATATCTTGATTGATCTAGACTGGTGAATAAAGAACCAGCTGGTCCAATTTGTAGGTCACTCTGAGTTGAGCAAATGGGCTAGTGCTAATCCTCTCAAATTGTGCCAGGAATCAAATGGCTGATGACCTTGATAGATTGGAGAAATGCTCCTACCAACATCATTCATTTAAGACAACTACTGACCGATGTAATGTTATCAAAAAGAAGGGAAAAGATCGGGAAGCCTCAAATAAAGACAAATGAGACATTGGAGTTGGGAGAGCTTTTTTGATTACAGACTGAGCGTGAATCAATGACAGGGCATCATGGGACAATTGAGTGGCATTTTAGAATACTCTGGAGCGGGTCTTGGAGGCAGAAGAGTCAGTCAAGTCTTATCTCTGAAAAATATGTGCTGCTTCCATTTTGTAGGTTCATACCAAGAGAGTTCATCTTTTCTTTTTATAGCCCTCATGTCCTACTCCAGTAAGGGCTGTATCTCATAAGCAGACTTGGTGATCCACTTATCCCTCACCTGTCTTCTTTGAGAGAATAAAGTTAAATCCTTTTTCACTTTATTTTTATCTCAATAACATTTTATTTTTCCAATTTCATGTAAAGATAAGATTTTGAATTCCAATTTTTTTCCTCCCTCCTTTAGACAGCAGGCAATAGGTTATACATTACAATCATTTAAAACATATTTCCATATTAGTTGTGTTATGCAAAAAAAATCAGAACAAAAGAGAAAAACCATGAGAAAAAAAGCTAACAAACAAAAAGGTGATAATACTATGCTTTAATCTACATTCAATCTCTATAGTTCTCTCTCTGGAGATAGATGGCATTTTTCATCCCAAATCTATTGGGATTGTCTTGGATTTAAGTCCAACACAATTGATCATTGCATAATCTTGTTGTTGCTGTGTACAGTGATCTCATTCTGCTCATTTCACTCAATATCAGTCCATGGATGTCTCTCCAGATCTCTCTGAAATCCTCCTATCGATCGTTTCTTGCAGAACAATAATATTCCATAGCATTCATATTCTATAGCTTAGTCATTCTCCAATGGGCATCCGCTCAGTTTCCAGTTTCTGGCCACTACAAAGAGGGCTGCCACAAACATTCTTGCACATGTGGGTCCCTTTCCCTCCTTTATGATCTCTTTGGGATCCAGGCCCAGGGGTTCTTGTCTTTAAATCCTTGAAAACAGGTCATGTCCTCCTGAGTTTTCTCCTCTCCAAGAAGAGTGTTCTCAAATCCTTCACCAGAGTCTCCTATGACATGGTCTGAAGGTACCTCCTCATACTGGTTACCTTCTGTCCTAAAATGTGCTCCCTGGGACTGAACATAACAGAAAAGGGAGATAATAAAGAGGAGCTCGACTCTGGAGTCAGAGAGCCTGATTCTGGTGCTTAGTACTTGGGTAACGTTGGGCAAATCCCTGGTGTCAGTATACAAACATATAAAAGAAGGGGGTTGGGCTAGAACCTGAGATCCCTTTCAACTCTAGCTCCATGATTCTCTGGTATATGGCCATGAGAGAATACAGCCAAAATACCCTTTTTTTTACGTTCCTTTGCCTCCCCCACAGTGGCCTGCTTTTAGGAGAGGCAACAATAATAGCCTGAGGATTTTTTATGGCTAAAAACCAAAGCAAATGTGCAGGTCTCTTAGTTTCCCTAAGTCTCAGGTTCCTTTTTTGTAAAATGAGATTAGTTGAGCTCTGGAGTTACTTCTGGACCCGGATTATGAGATATGAACTCATCTCAGTTAAATAAACAGGTATTAAGGGCCTACTATGTGCAAGGCACACAGTGAAACAATTGGTCCCCAGGTGCAGAAAAAAATAAGGCAAACAGACTGTTTCATTGAGTAGCCAAGATTCAGAGAGAGAGAGAGAGAGCTTGAATGAGAATCCTGTCCTCCATGTTAAACATGCAAGCAAGCAGGCCATTGAGTTTCCAGGTACGATTTCTTAAAAATTAACCAGCCTTTCATGGCCCTGTCAATAATAACCCAGCTCTCTTTCTAATACTCTCTTTCAATCATCTAATAACAGACTTAATGAGAAATTCAGGATATTACGGAAGCATGGCCTGAAATAATCCTCAAATCTCTCAGAGCAGATGAACTGGAATTAATCTGCTGTAAAAGATTTGAATTTTGTCTTCCCGAGGGGGCAGTTGGTTTCTGGAGCACTCCTGTTTTTTTCCAGTTCTCTCTCTGCTCTTTCTTTCTCTCTCTCTTTGTCTCTTTCTCTGTGTGTGTCTCTCTCTGTCTCTTTCTCTGTGTTTCTCTCTCTTTCTCTCTGTCTCTCTCTCTCTCTGTTTCTGTCTCTTTCTCTCTCTCTGTCTCTTTGTCTCTCTCTGTGTGTGTTTTTGTCTTTCTGTCTCTTCTCCCTCTCTCTGTCATTGTTTCTCTCTGTCTCTCTGTCTCTGTCTCCGTGTGTGTGTGTCTGTCTGTCTGTCTGTTTCTGGCTCTCTTTGTCTCTGTTTCTCCCTGTATGTCTCTTTATTTCTCTCTGTCTATTTCTCTCACTGTGTCTTCTTGTCTCTGTCTCTCTGTCTCTCTTTCCATCTCTTTCTGTCTCTCTGTATCTCTCTCTGTCTCTCTTTCCATCTCTTTCTGTCTCTCTGTATCTCTCTCTGTCTCTGGTTCTGGTTCTCTCTGTCTCTTTGTTTCTCTCTGTCTATCTCTCTATTTCTCTTTTTAGTTTTCTGTCTCACTGTGTCTTCCTGTCTCTGTCTCTGTCTTTATTTCTGTCTTCATCTATCTCTGTCTGTCTTTTTCTTTGTTTCTCTCTGTCTCTGTCTCTCTTTCTCACTATCTCTCTGTTTCTGTCTGTATCTCTCTATGGGTGTCTGTCTCTGACTCTCTCTGTCTCTCTGTTTCTCTATCTATATCTCTCATTCTCCATCTCTGCCTCTGTCTGTCTGTCTCTCTCTCTATGTATGCATGTCTCTCTATCTCTCTGTCTCTCTCTGTGTCTCCTTGTCTCTCTCTGTCTCTGTCTATCTCTCTGTCTTTCCCTATGCTTGTGTCTCTCTGTGTCTCTCTCCCTACCCACACCAAATCACAGAATGCTGGAGCTGAAAGGGATCAAAGAAATCACCTGGGCCCAAGTCACCATTTACAGGTGACGAAACAGATTCGGAGAGAGAAATTTCCTCCTACATTTGGATGGGACCTTAGAGGTCGCCTAGTCCAACCAGGACCTCCTCCAGATTCTCCTTTGCAGCATAGCCTACAAGTAGCCATCTGCTCTCTGCCTTCCTGATTTGCTTCAATTCAATGTGCACTCATTTTTAATGTTTCTAAATGGATTTTATTGAGATCTTCTGCTTCTACATGGCATAGATTTACCCTAGTACTCCCCTTCCCCACCCAGAGAATCATTGCTTATAACAAAGAAATTCTTTTTTAAAAAAGAGAGAGAGAAGAGAAGAAAATTTAGCAAAATATCAATATATCAAAAATAAGAATATTTGATGCCCTGTTCTTTGCTTTTGAACCTTACCTCTCCATCTTAACCAGAACCACCACAGATAAGTGGAGAGAGGTGTCTTTTCCCATTTATGCTTAGACCCTATCTTGCCCTTTAAATTTTCACCTTTTCTATGGTTTTGTGGTGCTTATTTTTCCAGCTTATATCATCATGAACACTCTATAATGCTCTTCAGGCTATGTTTGTTTGAATCTGCTTCAGTGGAATGTAAGTCTTTCCAAGCTTCTTCCCCATGCTTGTCTTTTCTTCCAGAGGTGTAAATATTCCATTACATTCATGTACCCCAATCTGTTTAGCCGTTCCCCAATCCATTTGTTTCTAGTTCTTTTCTACCACAAAAAAAAAATATGACAACAAACATTTGAGTATATTTGAGGGCTTTTCTATTGTCAATGATCTTCTTGGGACGTGATTAGTCATAGAGTCAGAAAGTGTCTATTTAGTCACTTTATTTGAGATAGCTTTCATCCACATGTTTTGGACTTGTTGAATCTCAGATTCCTCTAAGCCCTCTACATGGAGCTGTCCAGCCTTCGGGAACCTCCCAATCCCATCCCACTCTTGGTCTTTTGTAACTAAATCTCCCATCTATCCAGAATCTGTCTCTAGAGCTTCCATTGGTGGTTCCAAAATTGGCCCTCAGCATCCAGCAGAACCAGATTGATCCCTCTTGCATATGATATAGTCCTTTGAAGGCTGCCATAATTGCCCTACATATGATCTTATTGAGTTGTTCTTACCAAAAGCCTGTAGACCTAGGAAGCCCAAGAAACAGCAGAGTACTGACCAGAAGCATGTTGTTAAATAAAAAAGCAGGAATTCAAATCCCAGTATCTTAACATCGTCCACTATTTTCTCCCCTACAATACCCTTCCTTCTAATTATATGCTATATTTTCCTGACCATATTTCTATCATCTACTGGACCATCTTGTCACAGACAGACATAGCATCCAATCCAATGTTTTGTTCTTACTTTAGTTGGCTCAATTAGTTTATTCATAATAGTAACAATGATGGCTAGCATTTGATAGAATGTTTGCAAAGGACTTAACAAATATTACTTCATTATATTTCACAATAGCCCTGAGAATTAGATATTTTTATTATCTCCATTTTACAGATGAAATTGAGGCTAAGAGAGGTTAGCTTACACATGGGTCACACAGTTAAAAAATATCTGAGGCTCATATGACCTAGTCTTGAGACACCTCACTCTACTGGTTATCCATTAAGATTGGATTTGAACTCAAGTCATCCTAACTCTTGAGGCAGCTAGATGATGTAATGAATAGAGTTCTGGGCTCAGCATAAGAAAAAGCTGAATTCAAATGCAGCCTCAGAAACGTCCCAACTATGTGATCTTAGGCAAGTCACTTAACCCCTATTTGCCTGTGAATCAGTAAAAATCTTTGCCAAGAAACCTCCATAAACAGCTTTGGTGTGCTGTGGCCAAAAGATCGTGAAGAGTCAGATATGATTGAACAATAGCAGCACCCTCTCTCTAAGTCCAGGATTACTTCCCACTGCTCAGCTTATCTGCTGTGAAAGAGAGAGACAGAGAGAGACAGACAAAAAGAAAGAGAGATAGGAGAGAGAGAGAGAGAGAAAGAGAGAGAGAGAGAGAGAGAGAGAGAGAGAGAGAGAGAGAGAGAGAGAGAGAGAGAATGAATGAATTCCCTGATTTTCTGAGCAGCATAAAGACATAGCTGGGCAAGGAAGGGATTTTCCCAATGAATGCAATTAGTTCCAAATGAATAGAAAGTAACTCTGTGTTCAAGTATTATACTGTGAGGTAGACAAGATGAACTGTTCTTCCCCCTACTAAGTAAGATACAGACAACATCATTGCAATCAAGGAAGACTAGTATGGTGAGCTTTGGAAGCCATTCATTCTAGATCAGTGATTCTCAAAGTGTGGCCCGGGGAATCCTGGGAGTTTCTGAAACCCTTTCAGAGGTCTACAAATTCAAAATTATTTTTTGTTTCTAATATAACAACATGAGCAAAAAACTCTTTGGATATATTCTTTAATATTTAATAATATAAAGATATTGAGAATAAAAGTTTGAGAACTAAAAACTACTATTCTAGATTATACAGAACTTGATCCTTCTTATTAAAGGAAGAAATTTTTAGAAAGAAAAGGGAGACAGGCAACAGAAATGTGTATATGTAGATAGATAAATTAATAGATAGATAGATAGATAGATAGATAGATGTGTGTATATCTGGAATCTATCTATAGAGCTCCCATTGGTGGTTCCAAATTTGGCCCTCAGCATCCAGCAGAACAGGTTGATCCTTCTTGCATATGACAGTCCTTTGAAGGCTGCCATAACTGTCCAATATCTAATCTTACTGAACTGTTCTTACCAAAAGCCTTGTAGACCTGGGAAGCCCAGGAAATAACAAGATGTTGACCAGAAGCATGCTGTTAAATGAAAGACTTTCATATTTGTATTTTGTATAAATATATGTGTGTATCTGTGTGTGTACATGTCCAGGATGGCATAAGAATTGATCCAGAGGTCTGGAAGTTTTTAAGGTTCAACCTTAATATGAGCTGGCTGGGAGATCTGAACAAATCCCTTAACTTCTCGGTGCCCTGCTCCCCAGTCAACTCTCTCCATCAGACTATAAGTTACAGAGAAGTTGCCAATTTGAATTAGCATGGGGGGGGGCAGAGCCAAGATGTCAGAGAAAAGACAAAGACTTGAGTGAATTCTCCCCCAAACCTCTCTAAATAAGTATTGAAAGTTCCTCACTAAGAGCTGCTTATCCCAGTGATAACACAGGTTCAGTCAAAAAATCAAAAACCAAAATCCAGCCACGTGTTCACATATATTTCATTGATCCTGGGGCACTATTAATTGGACTTCTCATTACACACACAAAAAAAATTAAAAAGATGACAGGAGACAGAGGAAAAGATAGAGACAGAGAGATGCATGAGCAAAAATATAATATACAGAAATATGAATTGTTGCAAATAAAATCTTGAAAGACTAAGTTTCTGGGAATTACTGGTCAATTTATTAGTTAAGCTAGTCAATAATCATTAAATCAATAACCAGTGATTTCTCTAGGTAATCAAAGACAAGGAAGGGAAACAAGTGTTCCTTTTGATGGGGAATTCCCCTTGCAAATTAAATTTAATCCTGACTTTTGGATGGAAAGGTGGACTAAAAACTCTCCAGCCTTCCCAATTACCACATCATTGACAGGAATGGAGGAGATTAGCTAAAAATATGGCCTGGTCATGAGTTTTAAACTCCCTCCACCAATCTGGGAAATCCAACTGAGTTCTCTCCTTCATGAACTGGATTGCTCTAAACTCTAATGAAGGGGAACAAAGACAGAAAGTCTTTCATCTGAGGAGTGACCTCATCCAAACTATATCCTGTTTATACCTTAGACAGAAATCAGGATTTTCATTGGGCAGAGTCTTGACCAGTTGCCTTAAGACAGACTGGAATGCTTCTGACATTCTTTAGCTGGGAAGGAGGAGCCACTCTCTTAGCTAGTCTTTTTACAGAGAAGTAAATATTATAAGTTGTTATTAATAACCAAATGATACAGCATGAAAATTAATTAATTAATTGATTAAAATTAATTTCTCTCAAAATATACATTTTTTCTTCCTAAAAATTCTTCCAATCTAGGATGATACCTGTTAGGAAAGGCAAATGTATAGAGAAATTGGCTACATTTTGGCCTGTGGGTCAGCAATTGTCTAGTCATGTGGATATTGGATTCCCCAAAAGGCACATCTCTTGGTCAATAGTCAATAAAAGGAAATGTTATGTAAGGAACCATTACTGGAGGTTCCCTTTGCCATTTAACTTCTTTTCCAGAGACTTATTTCATAATGGATTTATGAATCGGGGCTTAAATGTACAGTTCCCATCAATGGCAATCTCATTGAAGCTGCCCCTGAATGGCACCATCCAACTTCAAGTCAGCTCCCCAGAGTCAGGTGAATTGCTTCTTCTCTGCTTAATTGTCATTTTTGCTTCTAGCCCATCACAAGTCTTGAAACTACTCCATAATCAATAAAAGCTTTACCTCATTCATTTTCTTTTTTTTTTCATTCATTTTCATAAATAGGTTTTTGTGAATGATGAAGGAAATCCAGATCAGGCCATTCCACCAATGCTTTAGTAAGGAGACAGTGAAAGTCTACAGTTTAATCATTTTTTTAAAGTTTCCAACTAAATAATGTTTTCATTCAGTTGCTAAATAAACTTTCTTTAGTATCTTTTAATAGTTTCCCAATTGGTCTCACTACTCCCAGTCTCTCCCCACTTCCAATTCATCTTTCCCATAGCTGCCAAATCACAGGTATGACAATGCTCTTCTCCCATTCCAAAATATTTGATAGCTCCCTATGACCTTTATGATAAAAGTCTTCAGCTTAACCCCTTCATATTCTGGCTCCCACCTTTCCATGAGACTTTCATTCATATATCATCCTTCTCTCCACAATTAGCTTCCTAACAGTTGTCTGTGCAGAGAATTCTTTCTCTCACCTCCCTGCTTCTGCCTAAGGTGATATATCTCATGACTTGAAGGTACTCTTCATGGAGTCCCTAGCTTTCTTCAAAAGATAGTTTAAGCACCACATTCTTCAAGAGTTCCTTCCTGGGATCCCTCATTGTTGGTACCCTTCCTCACCTGAAACTTTGTATTCTTTGCACTTACTTTGTAACTACTTATACATGTCTAGTATTTCCTTCCCCCTTCCTTATCCTCTCCCGACTTTTAATATAACCCATTGGATGATTTTTCACTTTTCTCCTCATTCTCAGCTCCTAGCCCAGTGTCTTGCCAAAGTAAATGCTTAGTAATACTTTGTTGAATCTAGTCTTCTCCGTATTGGAAATACCTATCTGAAGCATCCTCAAGCAGTCAGACAGCTTTGCCACAGAGAATTGATGATAGAGCTTCAGCTCAATGAGGGAATCTTCATCATGGACTCCTTATACTACTTCTTTGAAAGAGAGTTTAGCATGTTCTACCCATTTTATTGGAATGATTCATTTCTAATCAATTTTCTAAAACCTTTTAAGAAACAAGTTGGCCAGAAAGTGGTGATTTTTTCTGACCATGATATTTCTTAAACCCTACTGCCTAAGTCATAAGGGGCCTGCCATCTTCATTCTTAAGAGGGGGGAGTACACACACCAAGCAAATCAAGAATTCCTAAAGCAAATGACTAAAAAAAAACCAATGACTATTCTAAGTCATTATTTCCATAAAATTATCTGTACTCCTAATGAAGATTTCCTGGGAATCAAACGAGAGATACAGACTACCAGACCATTACCTCTAAAAACCCTTTAAATTCCAGTTACATGTTCCTGGGATATACTGACTCTGGAAACAAAGGTATTGGGTTCAACTCCTGAGCAAGTCCCTTAATGTCCTTAAACTGAGATTCCACATGTATAAAATGACGGGATTGAGCTGGATAGTCTGAGGTCCATTCTAGCTCTCCATATGGGACTCTATGTATGATCTTGAACAAGTCGCTTCATCTGTGTGAACCTCACTTTTCTCCTCTGTATACTGAAGATGTTTTTAGTTCCTTCCAGACTTCATTTTAGAATTCTATGTTCCTAAGTCAAGGAGCATCAAATTCATTTTCTAAATATATCTCAATGACAGAATTTCCCAAGCTTCGTTCATGTGCTGTGCCCCAATGGCACTTGGGATTTGTGAAACCAGTCTCATCTTGAATTATTTGAAGCCAGCCTGGGAAAAGAACTGAAAGGAATACTGCAGGGATTTTTCTCTACAGTACCTATGATTTTAAAAAATTGACTTTCTCTCCTGACTTCTGAGTGTGTTCTGAAATCTAATCAGTCCTGGGTTAGGGCCACACCAGCAGTCCATGTTTTGTCCACATTGTCAGCAACAGTACATCCATTCTACAAGTTGGCTGCTCAGCTCCTACTCAAGAACTACAGATGTGAAAAGGATGCGACCAAAAAATCAGCAACAGGAAACCAAATGGATTCTGTTACTGGATCATTGAATTAAACCCGGGAGGAACCTTAGAAGTCATCTTCCTCCTCATCACCTCCACCACTACCTCTCTATAGTCTCAAAATAAAGAAAGGAGGTGAACTGAAAGAGGATTGTTTGTTTTATTTAAATTAAACATTTCCTGCCCTAGATATAATGCCTTTAATTCTTCAGCTATTAATAAAGTGAAATCTTAATGGGATACAGAACTATAGAATATCTTCTCCCACCTTCCCCCCAGGAATGGCAGGGGAATAATAGAGGTTGTGCTATTTGTCAGTTTCTCCAAGTTCCTGCTCCCCCAGCCCACCCCCAGTTTTGCCTTTTCTAAAGTGTCACTCACTTAGAAAGAAATTAGAACGGATAGAGGGTGGTATCATGATAGGGAAACAAAGAAAACCAACCAATTTGAGTGAGTTGTACTTTTCAAGTTTTTTTTTTTCTTTAAAATGCCTTTCCAGGAGGAATAACAGGAAAGATGAAAAGAATCTTACCTATGAGGCATTCCAGTCGTGTGGGCGACAGTGTGCTCAGATGACAGGTCCCATATTTTCAAATACCAGTTCATTTCCAGTTCACGTAGTAGAGCCAAGCGCCGGGCCCTGAGCTGGCTGGGGTCTGAGGTACTGAGCTGATTGTCTGTTGCATTTTCCGGGGTCCTCTTGGGAGATTTGTCTTTGCTCCCTACAGAAAGCACAGATTGTTTCCGTAACTTAGCGCTCTCTTCAGAGATCTTACTGCCCACAGCCCCGGTCCTGGCTGCGAGCATGGTTACCAATGGTGTGTCTGTCTTGCTGGAGGGAAGCTCTAAGTCACTGTCATCAAAGTAATTTGAATTGATTTTCTGCTCCTAACTGCCTCCACCCCTCTCAGAGCCTCCTTCCCCCATAACCTTCTCCTGGCCACAGAGCTGTAATTAGATCCATGTCTGTGGGGCTCAGCATGATAGGATAGCTGTAAGCTTTTCATGGCTATATCTGTGGCAGCTGCTTACCTGGGAGGTACTGGGCCACATCGTTTGTTTTTAATAAACTCTAATTTAATAATCTTCAGGTTGATCAAGGTTATCTATTTCAAGGAGCTAACCTTGCTGCCATCCTGGCTATAACTTTTTATATACGGCATCAGTGACGCTGGAATTCAATTATCTTTGATCTACATGACAGAGTTTTATAACTAACTTTATAACAAAAGACTTCTTATGATAAAATATTCCCTCTCTCCCATTACTTACCCACACCAATCTACTCTGAATCTTGGTAGGATTTTTATTAAGGTAAATTTGATCAAATTAATATATCATTTGAAAAATCTATAATAATTTAAAGGGCAGTGGGTCATATCTTTTGTGTATTCTCAGAATTTCTACTTTAATAGTTTTTTATATGATCTGGAAGATAGACTTGTCCAAAAATCAGTGAAGCTAGTCACGGGTTATATGTACTCTATATTCTTATTTCATTATGAGATTCTCATTTCATCTTTATTCATTGACCCTCCCAAAATTGGAAAGAGTGGGACTCCGAATCAACATTTGAAAACTAGAGAACTAAGATGAGGGATTTGAGCTACTTAGGCTCAATTTGATTCTATATGCTCTTGCCCAATGGAAGCATTTTCCACTTTGGGGAGGAGAAAAGAAATGAGGAATGAATGGTGTGTGTGTGTGTGTGTGTGTGTGTGTAGGTGAGAGAGACAGAGACAGAACAACAGACAGAGACAACACACAGAGAGAGGCAGACAAACAGAGAATCTCTCCAGCTCTCAAGAGCTGTGAGAGTAAACAACTATTCTGGATGAATTAGAAAATCATAAACTAGGGGTGTTTTCCCCCCGAAGGAAAAAAAAAGATTTGTTTGCTTGGGAGAAGAATGACAATGTGAAGAATAGTCTGATATTGAGTATAGATATGGACAGGATGGGAGGTGGTTCTGTCCCCAACTCTTTAAGGTTGAGGGGAAAAGCAGACCCAATCAAAGGAGCACCATGAAAACATTGTTCTGGGAGAAGACAGTCTTCTCTCAATATCCGTGGAACATCAATTTCCACCCTATACAGATCCCTAGAGAAGGTAACAGACCTACTTATGCTGTGACAATAACCTGAGATAAACAACAAAAGACAATAATAAAGCAGAGCAAGGTAGAAAGTACTTTGGAAGATCTGGATTCAAATCACACCTTAGATACTTACTAATTGTTTGGGCCTGGTCATGTCATTACCTCTTTGGGCCTCAGTTTCCCCATCTATAAAACAAGAGGATTGAACTCAATAGAGTCAAAGATCCTTTCCAACATTTTATCAGTGATAGTATGAACCTTAAAACTTACAGCACAGAGATGACAGCTATATAAAAATTACTTGGGAGATGGAGCCAAGATGGTAGGGTGAAGGTGGGAACTCCCCATGCTCTACCTCAGACCATACCAGATTCCTTTGAATGATAATTCTAAAGAGATTTTGGAGTGTCAGTATACACAAAAAACAGTAGAATAGTTTTCCAGCTGAAGACAATTTAGAAAGTTAGCAGGAAAGTCTGTGACACCAGGGTGGGAGTCCAGCACATGTAATCCCATAGGTTGCACCAGTACAACCCCAACCCCAGAGTCAACAAAGTAGGAATTTGTGGCAGCACTGGTGGCTTCCAGACCTTTCAGGCCATAGACACCAAAGATGACTTGGAAGCTAACCAAAAAAAAAATTGTCAGTAGAGTGAAGGGGCCTTGGGAAACCAGCATACCACCAGCATGAGCAGCGGTGGCAGTGGCAGCTTCTGAAGGTCTCACATTACAGGAGGTCGCTTTACTAGCATTGAGAAAAGACTCTGTTGCTTTAGCACACTAGATCTTATAGCTAAAGTGGGGCAGTTTCAGGGAAGAAAAGAAGGCTTATGGCCAGGTTTCTAGAAGGATCTCTGAAAACAGCTGTACAAAACCCCTGAAGTTTGGGACAGTGCACCCTCCACCCTGGAAACAGAGACCAACTTTAACAAAGAGTTAAAAGCTGAATAATAGGGTAGGAAAATGAGTAGACAACAGAAAAATATTCTGACCATAGAAAGTTACTATGGTGACAAGGAAGAAGAAGATAACAAAGTCAAAACTCCTAAATCCAAAACCTGTAAGAAAAATGAAAATTTATCTTAAGTCAAGGAAGATCTCAAAAGGGATTATGAAAAGTCAATTAAGAGAAAGAGAGGAAAAATTAGGAAACATATTAAGAGTGGTGAAAATATAAAAAGCTAATAATAAAAGAATGCCTTAAAAGCAAATTTGGCCAAATGGAAAAGGAGGTCCAAAAGCTCATTGAGCAAATAGAAGCAAATGATTTTATGAGAAATCAAGATCCAAGAAAACAAAATGAAAAGAATAAAAAATAGTGGGGAGGGAATGTGAAATATCTCATTAGAAAAACAACTGACCTCATAAATAGATCCAGAAGAAATAATTTTGAAATTATTAGTCTACCTGAAAGTCATCATTAAAAAAAAAAAAACCTAGACATCCTCTTTCAAGAAATTATTAAAGAAAACTGTATTTTCTTCTATTCCAGAAAGCAATAGAGCTAGGATTACACCCAAGAATCACCTACCCAGAAAAATTGACTATAATTCTTCAGGGGGGAAAGGTGGAAATTCAATGAAATAGAGGACTTTCAAGTATTCATGATGAAAAGACCAAAATAGAATAGAAAATCTGATTCTCCAATATAAGACTCAGGAGAAATCTAAGGAAGTAATCAGGAAAGGGATACTGTAAGGGACTTAATAAGGTTAATCTGTTTACATTCCTATATGGGAGGATAATACTTGTAACTCATTAAATTTTTCTCATCATTATGGCAATTATAAGGAGTATATACATAGAAAGAGTGAGAGAGAAAGGGCACATGTATGACTTGAATATGAAGGGATAATATCTTTAAAAAAATAATAAAGTTAAGTGGTATAAGACAAATGTACGGAGAAAGGGAAAAGGAGAAATGGAATGGTGTAAATTATCTGCCATAAAAGAGGCAAGAAAAAACTTCTACAGTGGAAAGGAAAAGGTGGAGGGAAGAGAGAGTGAGTGAACCTTTCATCAGAATTGGCTTAAAGAGGAAAGAACATACACACTTAATATTAGTATAAAAATCCATCTTACCCTGCAGGACAGTTGGAGAGGAAAACAATAAAGGGAAAGGGAGAGAGTGATAGAGGAGAGGGCATATTGGAGAGAAAGTGGTCAGTAGAAAAACACTTTTGAAGAAAGGGTGAAAGGAAAGAGAAAATAGAATAAATGGGGGGAAATAGTCTGTAATAGTAATAGTAATTGTAAAAGTAATAGCAATAAAAAAGTAATAAAAGTAATTGTAATAGTAATTGTAAAAAGAATTTTTGAGGCAAGTTTCTTTGACAAAATCTAATTTCTTAAATAAATGGGGAATTTAATCAAATTTGTAAAAAAAAAAAAAAAAAAAAAGCAGTACTCCAAATAATAAATGATCAACAGATATAAACTATACTCAAAGAACTATAAGTCCTTTGACCTAACAATATCATTACTAGGTATAAATTCCAAAAGAGATTTTTTTAAATATGTAAAAACAACTTTTACCATTCACTTTAAAAAATTTGGAAATTCAAATTCACTCCCTCCCTCCCCTCCTTTCCTCCCTCACTGAGAAGTCAAACACTTTAATATAGATTATGGATATGCAATTATGCAAAATTTGTTTTCATATTAATCATGTTGTAAAAGAAAACATGGATTTAAAAAATAAAAGAAAAATGGGGGTGGCCGTGTCTTTTATGTATGCTTCAATCTGCATTTAGACTCTATTCGTTTTTCTCTAAAAGTGAACAGCAATTTTCATCTCAGGTCCCTTAGAATTGTCTTGGATCATTGTATTGCTGAGAACAGTTAAGTCGTTGACAGGTGGTCATTTTGCAACATTGCTGTTACTATGTACAATGTTCTCCTGGTTCTGCTAACTTCACTTTGTATTGGTTCATGTAAGTCTTCCCAAGTTTTTCTGAAAGCAGTCGATGAAAAATGTTAAAAGAAGAAAAAGCTATAGAGAAGGGAGAAGTGATAAATTTGGAAATAAAGATGATTTTGTTGTTATTATTCAGTCATTTCAGTCACATTCAACTCTCTGTGATCCCATTTGAAGTTTTCTGGTCAGAAATAGTGGAGTGGTTTGCCATTTCCCCCCCCCCAGCTCATTTGACAGATAAGGAAACTGAGGCAAACAAGATTAAGTGATTTACCCAGAGTCACACAAGCTCATGAATGTCTGAGACTGAATTTGAACTTAAGAAGATGAGTCTTTTTGCCTCTAGGTCTGGCACTCTATCTACTGTGCCTCCTAGCTGACCTATAAAGGAGATATTAAACCTAAAAAAAGAACTAAATTAAAATTAATAACAAAAGAAATAGGAATCATCTCCTCCAGGAAGGATTTGACTACATTTGATATATTTAGTTATGAGGATAACATCCCTAGGAAGGGGAGAGCCCAGCCAAGGTTTCCCTGCCCTCTGCCCAGTCTAAGTATTAATAATATACAATGAATCTGTTAAACCTTAAGATACTCAAAGTGGAAAAGGAGACATTTTAATGGGACGTCATATTTCTGAGGAAGGAGAATGAGTGAGGTCTTTGTTGACCAGGAACCAGTCAGTCTCACCTGAATGACTCTAATGATATTGATGCCCTCAAAAAATGTAAGCTCCACCAGGACTCCTCCACTGGCTCTTTCAGGAACACAGAGGCATGCTGGGGAATGTTATCAACCAGTTTTTCAGGGGAGAAATGTAAATTCAACACACTTTGAGTCAAACCTGCATCCTTTCTCCATCACTGTTTTTAATTCAAGACAATCCCAAAAAACAAAACAACCCAATAAATCAAGCCTTGATTTGTAGCATGTTTTCCCGTAAAAACTTTAACAATTGGTTCCACTCCCCTCACACACACATCCAGGTGAATTAAACTAAGTAGAATGGTCTTTTTGCCCTAAATCCTACAAATTCATAAACTTATACCCTCCGGTAAACTCTGCTTGCTAATGTCAGCAAGTAAGCAGATCCACTTTGTATCTGGAAAGTCTCTGAATATAAAAAGGGAGTGTTTCAAATAGCATACTTAACTTCCTGGATTCCTTGAAGTCTCAATAAAATCTCACCTTCTCTAAGAAACGTTGCCTCATCCTTTCTAATACTAGGATTTTCCTTCTGAGATATCCTCCTATCTATCCTGTATATGTCTTGTAGCTCTACCCAGATCCCCTAACACGGGAACAAAGACTTGTCTCTGCGAGAAGACGTTTTGTGTTCTTCTACCTTATGGAAGGTCAGCAGACTCTTTCCATTGTCTGCAGAAACAGAACAGTTGGGTCTTTAGAAGACCCTGGGCTAGGACGATCTCTCTTTCCACCTGCATCTTGTTTACCTATGGCAGAAGCACCATGTATTAAGCTGGATGTGGCAGGAAAGGCCACCTGTCCATGTCCCCACTTTCAGCATCTGGCCAGAGAATCTGAAAACCGCTTTTAGTCTATTTTATCCTTTTTAGGTCATTTCATAGACAGTGGAATCCCAGGACCCAGGAACTTGAGCCATAGTGTCCTTGGAGTCAGGGCTCCAGGACAGATGTTGCCACCATCAATGGTCCCCAGAAGAGATTCCCTGAGAAATCAGTTTCAGGACACACAATTTGGTGTTATGAAGCTGTATAAAAACTGAATCAAACTAGGAGTCTAATCCCCCTTCCCTCATCAGAGACCAAGGTAGGGTAGGGATGATTATTTGTCCCAGGTGTTGGAGGCACATGTGTCTATGCTCTTGTTATGCTTTTGAAGTAAATATTCCTTTCTAAAAGATAATCTGCTAAATGATTAATTTTTAAATTGGAGTGCTGGAAACACCTAAAATTAGGTGAATGCAATTTGTAGGGATTAAACCAATGGCAGAGTAAAGGATGCTAGAGAACCCTGCAGGGATGGGGGTGAGTGGGAGGGGTAAAGGAACAAAATATTCGCTGTTAAATACGTTCATAGTTGTTTGAATGCAATTTCTCCCTTTGAAATGTGAGCTCCCTATGGAAAAAGTCTGTTTTCGCTTTTCTGTCTCCCCAGCAGTGGATACAGTGGAAGCTGCATTATAACAAATCCTTATTGAAAGATAAACCCCAGCCTCAGGGATGATGTGCATGTTATTCGGCGAGTTGCCACTAGGTGACAACTCTGTTCAATTTAGGCAGCATGGAATTGTGGTCATTTCTTCTACTTCACGGTCTTTGGGGAGTCCACAAGCATCCGCTTGTTATAAAGTTGATCTTTATGGCTTTTTAGGTCTTCAAGAGATAACTCTTTGTCATCATTACAATTAGCTGCTGAAAGAAAAACTTCTGGAGCAACCCTTCCAAGGAACCACAAGACGAGGTGACTTCTCCCTGGACTCCAACTCCATCTTTTTGACTTTACAGAGCCAAAGGAATCTTTCTCACAGTTCATAAGTAGAAGTGAATGTTTTATCATGGAAATTAAAACCTTTCACTGTAAGTAGTTCACTCTCCCTCCAAGCAGAACAAACTTGTGGAGGTTTGTGATAGACTCAATCCAAAGCTCTAACCATTTTCTCACTAAGGTTAAGTAAAAAGCTCATGAATTTTTGAAGGGGGAGCTAAGACAGCAATTAGAACTAAAAGAAACTTCCCTGATCACTTTCATTAATAACTGGTTTCTATTAAACCCAACCAGTAGCTGAATTCACTGTGGGAAGGCTAATCACCCAGATCTTACTCTCATGGAAGGAAACCTCCTTCTAACCAATCAAAGGGCAAAGAGGAACTTCCCTGATTTTGTAACTATTTTCTGTCCAATCAGATCAGAGTCAGATTTTGGAGGAAAAAACATGTTAAAACAATTTTTTGACATTTTCTTTAAAGTTTTGAGTTCTAAATTCTCTTTCTCCCTCCCCCCACCTCTTTCCTTCCTGAAAAAGCTAGCAACTCAATAACATATACTTTTTAAATAGCCTATATAGGAATTTGCTTTGCTGTGTATGTTTCTTACTTGACTTTTGTTTTTCTTCTTTTTTAAGTGAGAGAAAAGGTAAGAGAGAAATTTTTCTTGTTATTTGAGAACAAAATTAAATTCACCAAAGGACAACTTTAAGACATCTGTTAAAAAATAGCAAAGTGAGCAAGAATTTATTAAGCACTTACTATGTGCTAAGCACAGGAACTAAAAAAAAAAAGTTTAAGTTTAATTTTAAAATTTTAATTTTAAAGTTTAAATATAATTTTAATTTTAAAAAGCTCTGCCTACTGAATAAAAGAAGGATTTTTGTTAAATATTGTGTGTCAGGCACTTTCCTAACAACTAAACAGAAATACAAATGAGACATAGTCCATGCCCGTGAAGTGCTTATGTTTCATTAAGGGGAGATAACATACAGAGGGAAGTTGAGTCCAGTGAAGGGAATTTTGCTCTGGGGAGTTGCTCCATAGGGTAACTGAGTCACAAAGTCTTTCCAGAATTTATAGCCAGTTTGCTTTGATTCCTGTGCCTAGACCTGGAAATAGAAGAGGAGAGGAAGAAATAATGACAAGTCTGGCTGAGTACGGTGAGACACGGCCATGTCAGAGGTCCATCAATAAGCATCAAAAGCTCCAGGAAGGCCTGGACTCAAGTTCTATTCCTAACACATCTTAGAAAGACCACTAAAACCCTCAATACTCTAAACTAACATGCAGTAGCTATGGGTAGCAGAAACACTCCCTAATATGGACCAAGACAGATTAAACATAATTGGAAAATATTTAATAAAATATAGAAAACATTTCAAGTCAATATACGGTCCACAGAGATCCTTATAAATGGATTAACGGCACTGGTTTCTTTTGGAGTTTGATAGCATTGCCTAGATGACTCTATAAGACACTAAATTGCAGCTCGGTTGTCAGTCTGCACTGGTGAAAGGACTTTCCTCACCTAGGAGTTTCTCCATCAATTGCTCTTCACAACAGTATTCTTACATAGATATTATTATTATTATTGTTATTATTATTATCCCCATCTTAGAGATGAGGAATCTGAAGACGCACCAGGATTATACCACTAGTTAGTAACTAAAATGTGGTGCAGTGGAAAGAATTTAGTTTGCTGAGTTTGGACTCAAAAAAATTCGAGTTCAAATCTTGCATGGTCCATTTACTGTCTGTGACTTTAGGGAAGTCACTTAAGTTTTCTCATCTGTAAAATGAGCACATTCGACTAAACATCTTCTAAATTCCCACTCTTTATTTCTCTCCTTTTTCCCCTGCTCCTCCCCCTTTTCCTCCTTCTCTTTCTCTTCTTTTCCTCCTCCTCCTTCTTCTCCTTTTCCTCAGTTTCCTCATCTGTAAAGCGAGCTGGAAAAGAAAATGGTAAACTGCTCCAGTTTCTTTGCTTGCCAAGAAAACCCCAAATGGGGTCATGGAGAGTCAGGTATGACTGATAAGACTGAATCACTGCCTTCCCAGCAGTTTTTAATCTTAACCAAATCATGAGAAACTCCTAAATCCAGAATGAGAACAGGGGACAGTGGATGGGTTAGAAGAGGTGAATCTGGAGGAAATGAGGTGTTTGGCCTTTATGACAAGGCCCTGAATGCCAACTTGATAGGATTCTCCTGTTGCACTTCTCATTTCAGATCCTAGTTCCCTGTTCCCTGATCCCCCAGTCAGACACTCTGCTCCCCATAGAACTCACCTTCCCCCAGCTGACCTTCCTCAGCACCAGTTCTTTGCTCATACCCTCTGTGTCTTCCTCATTGCAATCTAGTGACATCGATCTCCTTCCATTTCCTTGCATATAAATCCCCAATTTCTAATTCCTGGCAGTTTTCCAGCTGTCTCCCCAGGCCTGGAATTCTCCCTCTCATTTCCACCTCCTGGCTCCCCTGGCTTCCTTCAAGTCTCAACTAATCCCAGTTTTTCAAGAACACTTCCCCGTCTTAAATCATAGCTCTTCTCTTTGGGATTACTCTTTATTCACTCATTTTATAAATGTTTATTAAGCACCTACTGTGTGCCAGTTCTATATATGTAGTTTATACATATATGCCTTCATATTGCTTCCTCTATTAGAGCTTAAGCTCCTTGAGAGCAAAAACTGTTTTAGAACCCCTTTTTGTATACCTAGTGCTTAGCCCCTTTTTGTATACCTAGTGCTTAGCCCCTTTTTGTATACCTAGTGCTTAGCCCCTTTTTATATACTTAGTGCTTAACCCCTTTTTATATACTTAGTGCTTAACCCCTTTTTGTATACCTAGTGCTTAGCAGAGTATCTGACATATATTAGACACCAAATGAGTTCTAATTGACAGACTATTGGACTTAAAATTCCCTGTACCCCAGCCATCACCTCTTCTCTGCTCCCTACCCTCAGGACAAGAGCTCTGTTATGATTCATCACCCCTCCTAAGAACTCAGTAAGCCCATGCCAGCCTCCACCACCACCCCCATTTTTTAAAAATAGCTAATCTTACAAAACATAAGTCTCAGTTCTTTTAACATATTGTTAAAGCCTCACTAGGAGCTTTTAATAACTGTGCAAGCTTAATACGTCATTTTACGTCTATAGTCCTCAGTTTCCTCCCCTGTAACATGAAAGTCCCTTCTGGCTCGAAATCTCCGATCTTATGATTCCAAGCCCAAGAGCCAATATTCCTATCTAGCCAAAAGGTGCACATTTTGTTTCTGAAAAAAAAATGTCTTAGGCAGAACAATTTAAAATTAGAAAATCGATCCAAAAACTAAGCTCTGATTTTTGCAAGTTTGGTCTTTTAGAGTTTCCTTTGAACTTCCAAATGTCACGCTTCGGATCCTACAGGCTCATCCACAACTTTCTGTATATTCCCAGCTCCAAACCTGGCTCCCTGCAGCCACTTAGATAAATGATAGAAAAAAAAGCCACGCAGAGATCATCGTTCTTTCCGGCCTCCATGCAGGCTCTCGGCTGCCCAGCGTGGTCCAGCCACCTCCATCTGGACCACCAGGGAGAGATCCTGCCTTAGCCTCCCTCCGGTGATAAGAGTCATCTATGATCCCGGGTTGGTAACAGCAACCCCGGGGACCTATGAAAAATGTACAACGTGACCACACCAGATGACCTTCTTCCTAGAAAAGCAATCCCATCCTCGTTAAACATTTATGTCAAGGTTCTCCTCTTGCATTCAGGCCCTTCATTTCACTCTGGGTCAGTTGATGGTGGCGGCGATAAACAGAAGTCTGCATTTTTCAGATGGGCCCATTTGCCGGTACCGCCTCCCCTTCTAATTACTTTGGTTTTACTTATTGATGAACATGAGATAATATAAGCAAACCTTAAAGGGCTATTAACACGTTAGAGCCAAGCTTGAAGCCTGGAAGAGCTGGCTCCAAATCTACCTTTGATATCCTGGCAAGTCACTTAACTTCTGAAGGCACCAGAAACTCAGACTCGGCTTCAGAGGAGGAATCTGGCCTGTTCTGATAGGGAGACTCTCTTTACCTGAATGGTGTCTCCTTCTCCCCTGAAATCACAGGTTTGGTCCGTAACCCCATAAGCTCCTTAAGGACTTACTCTGTTTCATTTTGTTGTTGTTGTTCCACCATAATCCGTGTGCCTGGCCAATAGCACTAAATAAAAAATGCTTGGTAAATAAATGAATGAAATTTCTCTCTCAGAAAAAAAAGATGCATAATTGTAGTCATTGAGGTAATTAATAGGATTAATAATAATAATAATAATAATATCCAATAAAGGTGATGAAAATTAGCAAGGCCTTTTGCCAAAATGAATGCTCAAATGACTCTGTGATCTCATCAAATGGGAAATAGTTTGCCAGCCAGCCATCCTTGCTGATCGGATACAACTTTTGTCTGCTTTCCCCAGTTTTCACCATGATTCATCTGCTCAATGTGCTAGAATTCTTCCTTCTTTTTCCCAGCATCACAAGGATGCTGGGAGATCATCCTGGCTCTCCCTTTGTGATCTTCCCCAACCCTTGCCCTATGACCAAACCATCTCCTCTTCCTCTTACTCATTCCTTGATGGCATCCTTTATTCTTGACCCTCTGTGACATCCTTCATTGATTGTTTGTTGTACTTTACTCACACTCACCACATCTTTCCCAGTGCCCTCTGTATGATGTTCACCTATAGAAGCAAGGATGTTGTGGAACATAATATACAGCTAGGTGCTATGTTGTCAATGAGAAGATGAACCTCTGCTTTCATATGAAACCCAGATTCCAGCAACAGAGCTTTGTAATTTCCCGAAAACAATTCAACTTGCTCTTTCCTCCTCTTCTATTCAATTCTGGGCCCATCTGTACAGTCAGTGTGTGTGTATACATATGTATATATATATACATATGTGTGTATAGTATTGGCTCAATAGGATGGCCATACATCTATAATCTTAAATTATACCACACTATAATTAGTTAATTAAATGATATATAATTAAATTAAGCTCTACTATGATCCTGAGGGTACAAACATAAGTCAAGACAAACAAAAACAGTCCTTCTCTCATAGATCTTACTTTCTAATGGGGGATATACAGTAAGTCAATTGACAAGGATTTACAGGACAATATGGAAAGAGAAAGAACTCCTAAGAACCCTCATGAGGAACTCAGAGAAAGGTAGGAAGTACTTTAGGAACCAATGTAGAGTGGAATCAAGAGAAGGCATGTGATCATGACAGTCATGTGAATCAAAACAACCAAAAACTCAGGATAAATGTGGCAACCGATTTTGGACCCAGAGCTCAAGGAGCTAGCGAAATCTTCTGACTTCAAATCCAATGCTTTTTTTCATCCTATCCATGTATCCCACGTTATATTTCTAGCTTACGTTCGTGTGTATTTAACAGAGGAAGGTCTCCAGCATCTTGGGCAGTTTCTATGTGGAGAATTTAGGGAAATAAAGAGACCAAAATTGCCCAGGATGAGAAGGCATTTGGGGTGTATGGCTTTCACCAGCAGAAGGAACGTTCACTTCAAGGATGGACATATTTGGTATTAATGTCAGCATATGTCTAACAGTGCTCTCAAGCTGAGAGCTGATTTACATAATCCTCAGTGGCTCACGGAGCACTCTCCCGACAATATTTCATTTGAACCAGATGCAAGGATATTATTTTCACTTCACATACAGTGGCAAACAGACATCAAGGGCCACCCAGCTAGGATGTGGTACAATTGAGATTCAAACAGAGAGGACTGGCGAGACTTACATGAACTGATGCTGAGTGAAATGAGCAGAACCAGGAGATCATTATATACCTCAACAACGATACTGTTTGAGGATGTATTCTGATGGAAGGTGATCTCTTCGATAAAGAGAAGATCTAACTCAGTTTCGATTGATCAAGGATGGACAGAAGCAGCTACACCCAAAGAAAGAACACTGGGAAATGAATAGAAACTGCTTGCATTTTTGTTTTTCTTCCCGGGTTATTTCTACCTTCTGAATCCAATTCTCCCTGTGCAACAAGAAAACTGTTCGGTTCTGCACACGTATATTGCATCTAGGATATACTGTAACCTATTTACTGCTTGCCATCTAGGGGAGGGGGTGGAGGGAGGGAGGGGAAAAATCAGAACAGAAGTGAGTGCAAGGGATAATGCTGTAAAAAATTACCCTGGCATGGCTTCTGTCAATAAAAAGTTATTTAAAAAAAAGGAATAAAGGATGAACAATAACATTAAAAAAAAAATTGAGATTCAAACCAAGAGAGGAAAGTGGAAAGAAGAGATGGTCCTGACTCCAAATCCCACATTTGTTTCTCACTAACTGGGATTCAGGGTGGAATATTTACCCTTTCTGGGGCTGAGTATCTTCACATATAAAATGAAATTGTTAAACTAGATGATCTCTCATGAATTTATGGCCCCAGCTGCAGATTATCAGACTTCATTCATGGCACCTCCTCTTCCATGCAGCCTTGATCGCCCCCCCCCTCCCCACACCCTTCCCAGAACTCTCCTTTCTTGATCTTTTCTAGGCTCTCTGTGTGTATAACTTGTTTCTCCATTAAATAGAGCATAACCCCCTTGAGGACGGGGCTGGTTTCATTTTCTATCTTTATCTACCCCGACTATCTAGCTTCATGCCTGAAATGGATAATGTGATTAACAAAAGTTTATTGCATTGAATTGAAGTTGGCTACAAATATATGTGCTGAGAATTAAATGAGAGCTTTAGCTGAGAGGTGCAATAGGAGATCAAAGATGGCAAAAATCACCATCATCTGGAGGGATCACACCTTTTCCCAGAGGCTGTAGGATCTGAGCTTCATGAGCAATCATTTTGGCAGCTCATTTAAAAATAATTGAATATTTAATTTTTTTTTCCTTCGGCAAGAGAGAAAGCAGCATTCCAGGTGGGAAGGGATGATAGGAATAAAGGCCTGAGGGTGAGAATGAAGGTGACATAGTATCACCTGTGCAAAGCACCTCCTCTTGCCCATCCTCAGTATCCCCATCTGCAAAAATGAAAATCATAACAGAGTTAGTTAGAGGCACAATTTATTAATGAGGGATCTTAGCAGAGTGCTTAGAAAGTCTGGGTTCAAAGATGGCTACAAAACCATTGAGTCATTACCTCCTCCAAATCCCTGCTCTGAAGTGATAACTTCATGCTCTGGATCAGCCCCAGGAGCCCCCTTCACTGAAGAGAAGAAAAAAGAAATCTGGCAGCACTGCCTGGTGGTTAGAGAGCCTTAGAAAAGGGAGGCTTTCCACTGGGCAGTCTTTATACAAATGAAATCTCTTCTAGACAACAATAATAACAAATGTGCAAATCATCTTTTTTTTTTTTTTTTTTTTTTTTTTGCTAAGGCAATTGGGGGTTAAGTGACTTGCCCAGGGTCACACAGCTAGGAAGTGTTAAGTGTCTGAGGTCACATTTGTACTCAGGTCCTCCTGACTTCAGGGCTGGTGCTCTATCCACTGCACTACCCAGCTGCCCCATAAATCATCTTCTTAAGGGGAAAATATAAATTCTACTTTTCTAACTAAACTAGAAAAACAAACACTGATAGTTTCCAAAACCAAGAAATCTCAGATTGAGAGCCAGATAAATGGTGACATTTCCTGTTTATTAAAAAATAAGATTTGAAACACAAGATTTTGCAAGGGGGGATGTTGAAAATGATCTATAGCATATGCTTTGAAAATAAAAAGAAAAAAAGAAAAATGAGGACACGATACCGACGATGGCTATTAATTGTCCAAAGACTCATTAAAAGTATGCTTTCATTTCTTAAAATCAGAAATGTCCCAGATAATCTGGGATGTATAACCTTTGTAACACAATATGCTTTATCACAACTGCAGTGGGAGTATGACCTGGAACAAATTTTCCTTCCAGGAAGTCTTCTTGACCCAGGTAAGAAGTTTGGTTCAGAAACAATAAGAGTGGTTCTTTCTTCAAAACAAAGACATGCTTATATAACTTGGGTATAGTGGTCTGAGCTTTGCTCCAGGGCAATGAATTTAGAGACATCTCAGCAGAAAAAAAATTAGTGCTAAACACTTAGATTGCCAGAATAACTCATTAAAGTAAGGTGGTCCTTGCTGGGCCTTCCCCCTTCAACTGATGCTCAAGATTTGCTACTCTGGGAGCTCAGGCAGAAAAAGAATCCCTCCTGCTCCTAATTAGCTCTATATCCCAAGGAAATTACAGAAACTCCTGGAAACACTATTATTCATAATTAGATCATAGATTTAGAACTGAAAGGAACTGAGATACCCCCTCATTTCACAGATGAGAAAACTGAGCCTGAGAGAGCAGCTAAGTGACTTGGTCAGGATCACATCATCTATAGATGGCAGAATTGAAATGCAATTCTTTCTGACTCCAAGCTTACAAGCAAAACATAGGTCCGATGGCCGGGGAATATCTGGACCACCTTTTCTTAGGCCTCTAACTTTATGAGTGTAGGATTTCATTTTCTGGCTTGATTCTCCTGAATCCCCAGTGTAAAAAAAAAGGCACCGTAAGATGAACGTCAATGTAGTCAGAAGCCATCGTCTCAAAGAGCTGCCTGAGACACAGAAATTGAATCACTTTGTCCCAATTCCTACAGCCAGCACGTGTGAGAAGTGAGACTTATTGACACTAAGGCTGAGTCTCTATCCACCAGGCCATCCTGCTGATATTCATATTTGTAGAAATTTAATGGAAATATCATTTTGTATATAATATTATATAATTTTATAGATTATATAATTATATCAAATAATATAAGATATATTAATAATAATTGTAAGAATTGCTGAACATGGAGAACTAAGGAAGGGTCACATGAAGTTCTAACCAAATAACCCTCAACTACAATGTAAACATGAAGACAACAGGAAAGAGAGGATAAAATTCAGGAAAACACAGTGTACAATGTGGTGGCTCAGTCTCCATATAAAGTACATATCTTCCATTTCTTCAGTAATCAACAAAACTGCAAAAGTAGATTGAAATAGATGTTCCTATTTTTACACACAAGCATATATATATATACATGTCCATATACACCTATATAATAAAGAAGGGATGAGCAAATAGATGGGAGATGGATAGAGAGACAGATGAAGGTGGATGGACACGTGTATATATACATATACACACATCATATATAATAGAAAGAGAATGGGTAGATAGATGGGAGATGGACAGAGGCAGATGAAGATGGGAGATGGATAGAGACAGATGAAGATGGATGGACACATGGATATATACTTATACACATACACATGTCATATATAATAGAAAGAGAATGGGTAGATAGATGGGAGATGGATAGAGAGACAGATGAAGGTGGATGGACACGTGTATATATACATATACACACATCATATATAATAGAAAGAGAATGGATAGATAGATGGGAGATGGACAGAGGCAGATGAAGATGGATGGACACATGGATATATACTTATACACATACACACGTCATATATAATAGAAAGAGAATGGGTAGATAGAGGGGAGATGGATAGAGAGACAGATGAAGATGGGAGATGGATAGAGACAGATGAAGATGGATGGACACATGGATATATACTTATACACATACACACGTCATATATAATAGAAAGAGAATGGGTAGATAGAGGGGAGATGGATAGAGAGACAGGTGAAGATGGGAAATGGATAGAGACAGATGAAGATGGATGGACACATGGATATATACTTATACACATACACACGTCATATATAATAGAAAGAGAATGGGTAGATAGATGGGAGATGGATAGAAAGCCATAAAGATGGATGGATGGATGGATTGATAAATAGATAGAGGACAAACAGATGGATAAATAAATGCAAGTTAGAAGAAGAGGGAGGAAAGAGAGGAGGAGAGGGGAGAGAGAAAAAGAGAAAAGAGAGAAGGGAGAAAAGGAGGAAGAAGAGGAGGAAGAGGAAGGAGGAAAGGAGAGAGAAAAGAAAGCTGTGTTATTAAGGGCTTAGTGGATACCAGGAACTACATTAAGCCCTGTCAATACAAACCAAGTAAACAAGACAAGTTCTTGCACTGAAGGAACTTACAATCCAAGAGGAAAAGACAAAACTGAGGGTTGCTAGAGCACTGAGGTATGTGGAGGGAACCAGTCAGGGAGGACGAGGCAAGGCAAATGACCGTCAGTTAGAGCCGGGGGACCCCGAAAGGACAATTGACTTGCCTCAGTAACAAATAGATGGAGGGCCAAGTCTTTTGACTCCAAATCCAAAGTTCTTTCCAGTGCACAATGAAATGGAACCTATTATCACCTTCTTAGGAGGGTTCACTTAACTGTCTTTAATGAATATTCTTTGTGGAGAATATTATCTGTACTGGAAGGCCCCTTTGAGGCTCTCCCATCCCACCTCTTGTTTGGGTTTGAATCCTTCGGGTCAAAAGAGAAGGGTATTAATAAAAAGTTAAGGGCATTGAAATAAATTGTGCAAGAACACTTGGGAAAGAGCAGCCCTCTCAGAAGAAAGCTCACGGCCTGACCTTATTTGAAAGATGATCCTGCCATCTCCTTGGGAAGAGCTGAATAGCACGCTGTGAAATCAAACAAGCTGTAAAGTCAGTTCAGATTTCCTCAGGCATCCAGCCCCTTTGGGACTCAGCCTCTGGTGCCCCGTGGGACCGCCTGCCTCCAGCCATTGCCCAGAGTTTGTGTGTGGAGGGGTAAGGGGGAGGGGGGAGGGCTCTGGGGTCTGCAGAGCCTTAATAGACTTGGCTCAAATACAAGCACAAATTCTAACACAAAGCCCCTGCACAGCCATTTGTTAGTAGAACTTGCATTACATGTGTTTTAAAAAGAAATTCCCTTGTAATCTGAGAGAGAACAAAGTCTCCTGGGAATTCCAATGGAAAAGAACTGCCCCTGAATCCCTTCCTCATCTCTCAATGATATTAAAAGCTACCGAGGGCCTGGTGAATATTGCCTCTTACAGACCTGTAACCTGGCACACAATAGGCACCTGATAAATGACTCTACTGAAAGGTAGAATGAGAAAAGTTAGAGTTGCCCTTGAGTTAAAGGCTCCCTCCCCTCAAATTCATTCACTTTGTGCTCACCTAAACTCATAATCTCACCTCAACTAGGAAGTTATCACTCACTCATCCCCTTGCAGGTTCATGTGGTTCAAAGAATAAATGGGTTTATTTACTGGTCAATGAAAATAAATAGAGATTCTGCAGATCCCTCGGAGAATGGGTCAGAGCCAAAGGTCTGCTCACAACAGCATGTACAGCTGAGGAACGCGGAACCATAAAACCTCTTATCCGTTGCTTCTTATTTGTCCCCTTACCCAAACCCCATCTCGCCTGATGACGGTATCTCCCTAAAAGTCATCCTTTCTCCTTATCTGAATCAAAAGCTCTTTTCTAATCCTTTTTTATAATTTACAACCTTGTAGGCCATTAACCTTCTTGCTCAGCCCAAAATTTTCAGTGTATAAAGCTCTCAAAACTTCCTCTAATTGCTTGAGTCCCTTAAAGACTATTCTGTCAAATTCTCGTGTGACTATAAGAGAACCTCTTTGAATTCTTTCACATTAATTATCAATCATGACTTTGCACACTTCAGTGGACCTAGTAATATCTGCATTCACCAAGGGATCTGCAGAATCCCCATTTATTTTCATTGACCAGTAAATAAACCTGTAAATAAATCTGCCTAGAACCTCTAGACACTGGACAGCCTCCAGCAGGTATCCTTCGTACTTATCTCCTACCTCAGTAGATTTCTTGGGCGGAACTCTGGAGGTGATTTTCCTAAAGCAAAGACCTGACCATACCCTTTCTCTATTTAGTAAACTTCAGTGGGTCCAATTCCTCTAGAATTAAATATTAACTGCTTTTGTAAGCAGTTTAATCTACCCCTCAGTCCCCTTGATTCATGCTACAGACTCACCAAATTGACTCCTCCAGTACAGGCTGTTCTCCATGCTCGGGCTCCACACATCATGACCTCCTTCTCTTGGAATCCTTCGCTTCTTCCAAATCTCAGGGGTTCCATGATCTAATTTTTAGGGCTTTGAGGAGGTGGCCGCCCCTCCACCTACTTTCTGTTAGTATTCCCAACCTACAGAGCTCATTGTAAAAAGGAAACCCACCCCAAGTTAAACTCAAGCTCTGAGAATACCTCCCTGTTCTGAATTCAGTTTTAAGTCACTATCTTACCTTGCTAAGAGGGATGTTGATAGTTAGAAAGAACTGTGGCTACCTTTGTTAAAAGGGGGGAGGAGAGAGCCAATATCATGCTGATGAAAATGCTTTCCAGTCTGAAGACTTCCTGATTCTCTCTAAAGGACTGGGATGATTAAGATGATTGAACGGATCTCATAGGCTACTTAAGCCAACATCTCGTTTTACAGATTAGGAAACTGAGGCCCAGGAATGATCAATGACTTGCTCCATGCTACCCAAGTGATAAGCATCAGAAGCCCTTCAAAGCAACCTGGTCCAAATCCCTCGTTTTACAGATTGAAACTTGAAGATTATAGATGGGTAAACTGATGCCCAGAAAATTTAAACAACTTGTCACCACAAAGAGTGTCAGAGTTGATATTTGAACCCGGGTTCTCTGAATATGGAGACAGTATTCTTTCATATATCTACCCAGGTACCCAACCAGGGAGACATGAGATGGGATGGAAATGGCTCCTTATTCTACTTTTATCTTCTTTATGTAAGAAAACTGCTGAAACTTCATCTCATTTCAACTAACTTCAAAATAGAGTAAGACCGTCCTAAGACTCTCTTCTCACCAGAGCAGCAAATCCTCTGGGAGCATATACAGGTATTTACTGGCCTGCCTGTTCCTTTGCCACGGCCTTATTGTATATCTCCAAAGCACTCCCAAGTCTAATAACTAACAACATCAGTCACTCGAGAGCTTTCAAGAGCTTTAGTATATTTTTTGTGCATTCAAAGCACCATCTCCTCCCTCGAACAGCCTTCCCCCCCTCGCCCGCCTCCCCGCCAGAGTCTTCAGGGTTGACATTTTTATGAAATGCAATTGTGGTTTTGCTTTCTGGGCTATAATTTTAATTACTGTTGGGGAATGCATTATTTGTTTTATGCTTACAAACCAAAAGACAGCTACTATGGGGGCGGAGGTGTACGTAAACAAACAAGTTTGTGTATAGAAAGAGAAGGAACAGTCGAAGAGCATCCCTGTCCCACCTCATCCTTCCACAAAGCACTGCCCCTGAATCTCATGCCCAATAGTGGATAGAGTGCTGGCCCTGGAATCAGGAAGACGAGTTCAAATCTCGCCTCAGACACCTGTGTGACCTTGGACCGATCACTTAATCTCTGTCTCAGTTTCCACAATTATAAAAAGAGGATAATAAGAACGATACCTTCCCCCCAATTGGGGCTGCTGGAAAGTTCAAGTGAAATAATGGTTATAAATCAGTTAGCTCAGTGCCTGACAAATAGTAGGTGTTTAATAAATGTTTATTTTTTCTCGTGCTCAGGTGCCACATTTCCTCCGGATGAAAGTGGTTCCAATTTCTTAAAGCCATTTCTTTGTACTTGGAATTAGCTACTTTGGACTCCATTTGTCTTTCATTCTTGAAGATGACCATAAGATCAACTGAGAAGATCTGTTCTAGATCACCAGTCTCACTTTCTCCTCTGGAACCCCCAGGGTCCAGCAGCCACATATAGATCAGGAGGACTGGAGATCACCCTTTGCACTATATTTGTATGTGTGTTTTTAATACTGATAGTCGATAGAAGCTCCCTGAGGGCCAGCCTACAGAACTTTATCCATCTTTGTAGCCTCTAGAACTAGCACTTCATACACTGGGCAAGAATAGAGACTCCACCTGTGACTAGACCAATATGGAGAATTTCCCTGGGGAGGAACCTTTTTCTATCAATGCAGCTCCAGGTCTTCAGTGCCATTTGTTCTCTTGGAACCTACACTACAAGTGACCAGGCCACAAAGCCAGTGTCAAAGGCCAGAGTTGAGTTTCAGAGAATCCTAGTTCTGAAACCGGCTCTCTAGCCCACTATGCCATGATGTCTTGCACATAGTAGGTGCTTAATAAATGTTTACTGAAAAAGTATGCATATCCTTTGACCCAGCAATGTCACTATTGGGTCTGAATCCCAAAGAGGTCAAAGAAAACAGAAAATGACCCCTAGGGACAAAAAGACCAATTCTCATTATGGAAGCAAAGAATTGGACATTGAGAGGATGCCCATCCATTGGGGAATACCAAGTTATGGTACATGATTGTGATGTAATACCATTACACAATAAGAAATACGAGCAAAAAAACCTGGGAAGATTTACATAAACTGACACAAAGTGAAGTGAGAAGAACCAGGAGAAGAAAATACATAGTAACAACAAAATGCAGGATGATCAGCTGGGAAAGAGTTGGCTATTCTCTGCAATACAACGAACCAGAAGTATTTCAAAGGACTTATAATGAAAAACTGTTATCCAAAGGCAGAGAAAGAACTGGGAGAGTCTGAGTGCAGATCGAATGCGCTTTTTTCAAAATTTTTGTCTGTCTTTTCTTGTGCAGCATGACTAATATAGAAATATGTTTTGCATTATTTCATAAGTACTATTGAGATCCCATTTCTTGCCTTTTTGATGGATGGGGAAAAGACAAAAAGGAGAGAGAGCATTTAGAATTCAAAGAATATTAATGAATGTTAAAAATAAATAAAGTTTATATATATATGTATCTATTTTGTATATATGTATATAGACATATACATATATTGTTTATATATTTTGTTTATATGTACATATATAGTATATATATTATGTATATATACATATACATACATTGCATATATATTATGTATATGTGTATATATACACATATATTGTATATATACATATATACTGTATATATAATGTATATATGTACATACATATATATTAAAGTTTCCTGATTAATTTTCTGAACATGACCCAGTTGCTACCTCTAAAGAACTAATAATCTAACAGTGGAGAGATGAAACATGACCCAATAACTCATCTCTAAGACCAACACAATAAGAGAAATACTTATTCTATAGGGATGCAGAATATAAAAAAGCTTTTTTTTATCTGGAAAAAAAACCAGAAGACTTCATGAAGGAAGTAGCATTTTAACAGAGCCTTTAACTCATTTAGATGGAATAAAATCAGGGATGAGACGAGGCAGAGTTCATTTGAGTAATACAGGTTGACTAGAGTTTAATGTGTAGGAAGAGGAATAATCAGAGAAAAGTTTGAAGGGAGAGACTGAGGTCACAGTACAGAGAGCTGGGAATGCCGGATTAAGGCACGGGCTTATCCACAGTGACAAGAAACTGGAATATGCATTCGGGCTTTCACACTCTCAAAGGTGTGGTGATTAGAAGGAAACATGGAGTCATGGTGAAGGATGTTCCAAACACAAGTCCAAGGTTTTGAGCCTTAGTCACTTAGGAGAATGATAGGGGCTGTTAATGGAATTATCAAAGGAACCATTTAAAATCTTTTAAAGGGGAAGATGATCATTTCTGAGACTCAGTTTCCTCATCTGTAAAATGAGGATGATAATTCTGCAATACCGCTGCCTTAGTCAAATGAGTTAATGTAGCTAAAGCACTCTTCCACCTTTAAAAAAGGTATATAAACGTCCGCTCTGTTTGGAGATAGAGATATCATTCATTGTGTTGATCCTCCAAGTCAATCTATTGATCAGTTAGAATTTTTTGAGCACTTAGTATCTGTTAGCCATTGTGCTAAGTGCTAAGGATAGAAAGAATGACAACTGGCCCTCCCACCGAAATTAAAATGGCCCCTATGCTCAAGAAGCCCGTATAAATAAGTAGGTGCATATATCCCAAATGGGGCAGTCAGACATGACTGAAACAACCGAACAACAATAAATCTTGGAAGGGAAGGCTCCAGGATCTGGGGGACTAGGAAGGCCTCCTCAACTAAGGCTTTTAAGACACCTCAACAGAGTAGAGGCAGTGTGATGTACTAGGTGGTTGGCTGGTCGTTGTTCTTCCTGAAGAGAACCAAAATGGCATCATTATGTCAAGTTCCAGTATTCCGACTGGGGCTGATCAGACCAATCCGAGCTCAGAATGCTCAGCTATAGGTCGGACCCAGACAGTCCCTGGGAACATTTGGGAGCTTTGTGATCTCACATTTCTTCTGAGCCAATTCGATTCTGTTTTGCTCCCAGAGCACAGCGCCTTTTCTGACGAGGGCACACCAGGCTCGGCCTCCTGCGCCAGTGTCTCCCATGTCTTACAATCAACTCTAAAGTTCTTAAAAGAGACCCTGAGAGTGTCCTTATATCACTTTTTCTGGCCATCATGTGAGCACTTGCCCTGGGCGAATTCTCCATAAAAATCGTCTTTTTGGCAAGTGTACGTTCGGCATTGGAACAGTGTGGCCAGCCCGATGGAGTTGTGCCCTCTGCAGTAGAGTTGGGATGTTTGGCAGTTTAGTTCCAGAAAGGACCTCGGTTTTTGGTACCTCATCCTGTCAGGGGATCTTCAGAAACTCCCTAAGACAATTCTAATGGAAGTGATTCAGTTTTCTGGCACAGAGACCAGGAAAATGTCACATAGCTAGTAAGTGTCTGAAGCAGGATTTGAACTCAGCTCTTACTAACTCCACCCCTAGTGTTCTATCTATTGTGCCATCTAGACATGGAGGCAAGAAGACCCAGTTTTAAATCCTGCCCCAAATACTTACTAGACGTTAATTTCATTTGGGAATATATCCCTCCTCCCCAGAGAGATAATATACTTAAATATTAACATATCTAATATTTGATAATCAATAATAATTAATTTACTAATTATTTGATTTAATATTTAAATATTAATATATTTGTGAACAGTAAAGCACTAAATAGATGCCTGCTCTTACAAGGAGATGTTGAGGTGCAATGGAAGCCAGTCTGCTTCTTCCTCTGCGTATGAACTGGACCGAGCCATGTTCCCCCTCTGGAATTCTATGGCCCCTCCCAACCTCGTCTACGCTCCTATGACTTTTATTTCCCACAAGAGACTCTAAGAGAAGATCAGAGAGTCCAAACCAGGGAGCAGCACCAGCCCCAGAGGCCCAGTGTGAGGAGAGGATACTTTTGTTTGGCCAAGTATCAGGAAGAGAAGCAGCCCAGAGTTGTGGGGTGGGGAGAGGTGCTCCCTCCTGAAGGCTTTCATCTGCCTTCCCTGGGGACTGTGGCCAGGGTCCAAGGCTTGTTGACTTTGGCTGGCCCCGCGCTCCAGATGTGTCCCCACTGGCTGATTTGTACCCTACATGGAAGAGAAGCAGAACCGGGTCATTGGAGAAAGGTAGAAGAGCAGCTTCAGAAGCCCTAGATTTACCTGATTGACTCCGGGGCCATTTTCTGGTGTGGGAATGGCAGGACAGAGCTGAGCCTCTCGGGAAGGAATCGTGCTCTCCGTTCAAGTTGTTGTATTTAATAACACGAAGCCGCTGGGGACACAGATGGCCGTGGAGGACATGGTTATTTACTCTCCCTTCACCAAAAACAATAACAGCATGTGGTTCAGGCCAAGTCACGTGATCTTCATATGGACTGCAGTGCTTACCATTTCTTCATCTTGACCAGCAAACAAAAGGCAGAGAGCAGGGACAGCACAGAAGTTCTTCACATTCTGAATTTTTAGTTACAGGTTGTCTTTCTGTCAGAGGATAACCAGCCATTTCCCCCTTTCCCCACATTACTTGGGGTCCTGAGAGCATCTCTGACACGGAGGGTGGCTAGTCATTTTCCTGCATTTTTGGTCTAGATCTAGTGTTTAAGTAGTGCGGGAACACCCACTGTAAAAACTCTCTTCAAGGATTCAGCTCAATTTTCTTGTGCAGCACGATAGTTGTATAAATATATCTGCACATATTGGATTTAACATATATTTCTACCATGTTTAACATATATTGGATTACTTGCCATCTAGGGGATAGGGTGGGGGAAGTGGGGAGGGAATTAGAATACAAGGTTTTAGGAGCACTTATGTTGAAGAATTGTCTATGCAAATGTTTTGAAAAAAACAAAAATACTTTAATTAAAAAAAAAATTCAGATCAAAAAGGAAAAAAAGAAAAAATAGAATTCAGAACAAAAGAAAAAGAGAAAAAAGAATTCAGATAAAGAAAAAAATAATTCAGATCCACAGCTGGTCAGTAACTTAGGATCAGAGTTGCCAGCAGCACTGTGCACTTGTCCCGGGTCATGAGGTAGACTTTACCAGAGAGTATACTTTAAACCTATTGTTGTCTGTCCTTCATTCTCAAATAGGACCAGGACATCAGGTTGGGGATGCCTCCCTGGCAGGTGAATTGGATTTCAGGGAGGGAGGGCTGGGCAAGGTCACCTGCCTCATTTTCCCCTCCAGAGCTCTCTGGGTCCAGTGGCCAGATCAGGACTGGAGATGACTTTAAAGCAAGATCTTTGGGACCCCACAGTCTGCACTCGGTCCTTTTGACTGTAGGGTTACATATGGATGAATTATGTAATCTGGTTTTACTCATTGATTAATTTGTGTAGTAAAAATGCTCGTCAAGACAAAGCCCATAAAAGTGGGCGTGGAGGTATCACCCTGTACTTCTTGCTACTAAGAAGGTCAAAGCTAGTGGATTATTTGAGTTGGGGGCTCTGAGCTGCTGGGTAGCCTCATTAAGTCCATTCCTAATAGCATATGGGATCCACCAGACTTCTTAAAGAGGAACAAACCAGCTGAGGTAAGAAAAAGATAAAGTTCTAGTTTCCATTTGGAAGTCTAACCCTTGTGAGACTGCTGTAGTTTTATGGAGATGGGCCTTCATAGAAATCCGATCTCCTATAAAGTATGGACTTCTCTGGTTTGAAATCTCTGTTCTGGACTCAGTTTCCTAAATCTACCTTGCACTCCCCCATACCTCTGGATCCTGGAACAGCCTGCAGGTTCTCTGGTTACACACTCTCTTGCATCCCAGTTTGGACCATATCTCTCCAGCCCCAGGTGAAGGGTATCCTCCCAGGCACAATGAGGGTTCCTTATCATCAGCAGGTGTCAGCCCCCATGGCCCATAATAGTCTCATGGGATACATTCCGTCTCTCTGAAGTTCTGACTTTTTATGAAAGTGCCTTCAGTCATGGCACATTACATGATTGGGATGCTGGGTAAAGGTTTGGGGGGGCAGTGTGCAATTGGAACAGATTTGTAGAGATCTCTGAGATTTATTTGTCAGCCAATGGCAAGCAAATGAGCTGAGATTTCATAAAATACTTTAAATGCATCAATTTGTCTCTGGGAAACATTCTGTTTCTCTCCAATAGTTTCATGCCTTTCCTACCCAAGGGAAAAAACTAATAAAAATCCATATAAACCTGCTTCATAGCACACTTAATAGCTTGGTAGGCTGATAGTAGCCCTCCTTCTGCAGGAGCTTAGCAGTCCCAGCTGTGGAAATGATAAACTTCACATTAGAAAAAAAATACACTCCCTCACTTCATCTTCATTTGTAAAAGGGGAAAAATTTTCACAAACAATCCAGGGCTCAGGAAATCATTTTGGTTTCAAGCTAAACAACCCAAGGTAAAAATACAAACATCTCATATTTTTTCTATAAATATTTTTTGGAAAACCCATTGTAAATATGGAAAGTATATTTTGAGGTATAACGATAGAGACATTTATAGCAAAAAGTTCCTCAGTTGCGTCACATAAGCTTGAATGATTTTCTTTCTCTAGAGGTAAAGTTATGCACAAATGTCTCCTTGACTATTTAATAACCCTTTCGTGCCTCCAGGCTCTAATCTCTCCAATTAATCCTCTAAACTACTACCTGAGTAATCTTATGAAATGTTAGAAGTCACTCCCATGCATAAAAAAAACCTTCCATGGCTCCCCATTGCCTATTAAATAAAAATTTACATTCCTGATTCTTGATAATCAGTCAAAATTATATGCAAGAGGAAAGATGTCTACCAATATCAAACCTTCCTTTCAGTCAATGGCTTTAACCTCCTGTCTTACTATGGTTACTTAGCAAAGATATAAATACAGAAATGTGTTCATCGGGGCTCTGGAGGACTGAAGAAAATCCATGAGACAAGCTTGCAGCCCCAATTGTTTGTATTGATTAATTGTATTTGATTCCATCCATTAAAATGTCAACTTCGGGCACTCTAAACAATGACCTAGAAATAATAGATACTTATTTGCTGTCATCAGAGATAAGGGTGTTCGCAGAAAATAAATTTTTCAATTACTTGATTTTTGTTCTTTTAAATTCCAAAACTTTTGTTTAAAAATTTTATTCCATTATTTTGATAGAAATCTTCTTCCTCAAATTTATTACACACTCTCTTGACTTCATAGACTGTGTACTAAATGCAATTTCTGGATGGATGAAAAATGGGGGGTTTTCTTGCTTTGGTTCCATTGAAAAAGGCTTTTTTTCCTGGTATTAATGGATAGAGAACCAGTGTTGGAAGGACAAAGATGTGGGTTCAAGTTTCATACTTCCCTCTCGTGCTGGCTAACTTTAATTTTGCAGGTGTTGATTCACATTGGGAGATCGGAATTAGAGAAATCACAGGTCCAGCTTCCAAAAATAAATCAGCAAGGCTGTGGGCAAGATGCCGATGATACTGAGATATCCCATAGCCGGGATCATCAAAATGAATGTCCAATCAAATTAAAAGAGATTTGTGGGCCCGCTTATAATCCCCACCATAACTTTCCATCTTCTGGCTCCATGCTTTGCCCTCTGTCTAGACTGAGGTCCTTCCTCCTCTCAGCTTTATAAAATCCCTCTATTTCAATTTCAACTTAAATGACTCCTCCCTTGGAAGGACTCTACTGATACTCTACTTGCACCCTGGAATTTACTTTGTAAATCTATTTACTTTTCTAGATATGTTTCCACCTATATCTATCTGTTTATCTATATGAAATATATATTACATACACACACATATATATATATATAGAGAGAGAGAGAGAGAACAGAGACTACTTCATTATTTACTGTCTATGTCTATGTTCTTATACCAGTGCCAGACATGTAGAAGATATTTAATTGAATAAATGAATGACATACCTATTATATAGAAAGACACTATATTATAATATCAGTTCTTATATGGAACCAAGTTCCATCTCCCTTAATGCTCTATTTCTATGGTTCATCATCATGGCATCTGGACTGTTATATAGCTCTAGCTTAATCATAACATGTCTATCTATATTCCCCCTAAAGTTCCTTTGCTGATACCTTCTCATTAAGGAGGTTTTGTTCCTTTTTTAATACTATGCCAATAGAATGCAAGTCTTGGCAGGTTTCATTAACCCAAAAAAGTATTCAACCTGCGTCTAGTTCTGGACTCTCATCTGCTGCCTGAGGAAGAACTGAGCTCTGCTTGGAGAGATCCATCACCCATTAAGGTGGGCCATTAATCATAAGCTTCTTTGACTGAGGGAAGCTCTGAAGATCCATCCACAACATCATGGCATCTTTGAGGTCCCCTAAATCAGCACTCTCATTTGGGGGGTAGGAAAACTCAGGAGAATAAAGGATCATCGACTTGTGCAAAGTCAGCCTTGTAAGATGGCAAAATGAGGGTTAGAATCTGGACTTCCTGACTCCAAAGACAGCTGTCTTTCCAGTCTCATGCTATGGTGGTTGCCATCCATGTTGCTGGAGAGGTATGCACATAATTATTTTCCTAATGAAGAAGTAAGGAGATTCTTCCATGCAGTCATGTCCTTGGAAGTGCCTGAAGTATAGAGGACTTTTTTTTCCTTGCATAAAAAGGTCCTTTTGTCTGTTCTATGTTTATATCAGACAATTCTCTTTCCTATATTGTTCTCTCTTATTCGTTGATACCTTTAATATTCTAACTCTAGCAGCTACTTCCTATATGCTGCAAACTGACAGTTTCTCACCCCTCTCCCCCAAGCACATCCCCTCCCAGCCCCATTCATAGCAAAACTGGGCTTAGGAGTGCAACCTGGATTCCAAGAATGGGAAGAGGAAGGGAACAAGCATTGATTAAGTACCTATTAATGTGCCAGGCTTTGTGCTAAACATTTTAAAAATATCTCTATAGGTCCTCATGAAAACCCTGGAAAGTAGGTACTGATATTATCTCCAAGACAACTGAGGCAGATAAAAGTTAAATGATTTGCCCAGGTGACCCAACCGATAAGTGTCTGAGGCTGGATTTGAACTCAGATCTTCCTGACTCCAGGTCCAATGTTGTTTGGGTTCCAATTGACTAAGATTGAATGTAAATTGCACTCATTTCTGCTTTGGCCAGAAATTCTGAGCCTCTCCCATTTCCATATTTTTTTATTTAGAGGATTTTTTGGGGAGAGGAGGAGATTAGGTGAAAGAGGAGCTTCTTTTCTTCAATTGCTACCCATCCTTAATCACTGAATGGGTGTTGCCGCAGCCAAACTGAGATCTTAGCTTAAAAAGACCAAGGTTTCCCATTGTATCCAGGGCCATCCCTGACATCCTGATCTATATCTTGTCACTGGACCCAGATGGCTCTGGAGGAGAAAGTGAGGCAAGTGAGCTTGCCCAGCCCTCCCTCACTTCAATCCAATTCACTTAGATGTCACGACATCAACGCCCTGATATCATAGTTCTGTTAGAAAATGAAAAAAACCACCAATAACAATACCAGCGCGTACTAGGTTACCGAGTAGAACGTTACAAACTTGGAAGACTACAAGTATGGCGGCCCCCTCATAGAAACAGGGAAGTTCAGAAAGTGGAAGATGTGTTTGGGGAGAAAGATAACGTGTTCTTTTGGAAACTTGTTAAGTTTGAGATTCCTACAAGCCATTCAATTGGAAACATCCAAAAGACAAGCAGCGACGCAGGACTGCAGGATTTAAGCTCTCAAAGGACAGTGACTTCTCTTCCTCTTGTCATTGCATATTCTGTGGTGGATCCTTGTATTCAGTAAACATCTAATAAATGCTTTAGGATTGCATTATGTGATAAGCCCATATTATCCTCTCATTTCCTTCCAATAACAGGGAAACCACCAGAGCTTGCAAACAATATTAACTGCTTGGTTTGGGGATAACAAAAGCACCCGTTGTGCTGGTGTGGAAAGGCAAAGTGACCTCATTATCCCATCTCTCCATCCTCTTGACCCCATTTTGAAAGAGAACCATCCTAAAAACTTGGCCTCCTGATTTTCAAGTAGCTCTTTAGAATTCTGAGAATTTTTGAGGTGAATAAAGTTTCCCCCTGGAGAATGTTGCTCTGAAGCTATAATGAGTCTGTTACCCAATAAACTTAAAGGTTGGCTTTTTTTATTTCTTGAGATGACTTAAGAATAATAACCTATCATCATTCAAAGCATAATGAGTAGTGTTGGTACTAAATGGAATTACCAAGGATATGGAGGAATTTAAAATAGCAGAACCAGAGTTCAAAAAATTGGGGGGGAGGAGAACTAGAAAAAGGGGAATGGAGTAGAGGTCTAGAAAATGTTGATGCTACTGAAACTGCTTCTGGGGGAAAAGGGTAGAGAAGTGTATGAGGCAGAACTGATCATTTAGCTGGTATGAAAAAAGCAGCACATTCTCCAAATATTACAAGTTTGCAAATGATTGAAGGGAGAAGTTTTGGGCCTGGGTGAGACTGCAGCTATGGACAGGGCAAAGTAGAAGAGGAAGTACGCCCCTAGATGGGTCAGGCAATGTAGATTGGGGAGGGGGAGAGACACAAGGAGGTACCAAAGAGATCATTTTTAGAAATCCACTTCAGCACTGCTAAAGGTAGTGAGAGCTGCTGTTCATCTAAGAACTCCTGGCATGGTAAAGCTGCCAGGTGGTACATTTACAGAGCTTACAAGGCTCCAAGGCAATGTGGTATAATGGAGAATTAACAGTAATAATAACAATCACGACAATAATAGCATTTGTATAGGTTTTCAAAATGCCTTACAAATATCTCCTTTTATCTTTATATTTTATTTTGAGATAAGTACTATTATCATCCCCATTTTACAGATGAGGACATTGAAACAGAGTTTAAGGGACTCGCTCCAGTTCACACAACTATTTTCAGAGATAAGATTTTAACTCAGGTCTTCCTGATTCCAAGTTCAGTATTCTATCTGTTTGTACTATAGAGCTGGCTTAGGGGATTTGGGTTCAAAGGCAATATGATATGAGATGATATAAGATAATATAATATAATAAATATAATATATTATATTGGGAATATACTGGGTGTGTGACCTTTATGACTAATCTTTAGGGCTCACCAAGATGCCCATCTGCATTGGGCTAGTAAACAGCTCTCCATCTGGGAGTTCTCTATATCAAGGAAATCACAGGCTGAGCCCCACTTACAAAGCTGAATTCTCCTCAAGGCTCTACAGCATTACCAACTCTCTTGGCCAAGGTGAGCCAAACTGCTGGTCTCCTGGGTCAGGATGGTACCCGATACTGTACAGTAATAGGGATCGAGGAGACCCTGCAGTTGAGAGGTAGCACATGAGCCCCTCTCATCTGACTTTAAAAATGTATCACTGATGTGTCCAGGTCAAAACCCCATATCCATTACTGCTGTCTTGCTGTCAGCACAAAGTGTTGGCAGAGGCTAGAACTCGGGCTCCAAATTGAGTTGGCTTGTTCTTGGGGCTATTTCCTTTCCTTTTCTTCAAGGAAGTGAAGCAGAAAATAAAATGAGGAAACACAGCCATGAAAAGCCCCGTGGGATTGTGCCTTGTTTTGTTTTTTGTTTGTTTTCATAAGCAAGAACTTGGATTTCTTCCGATTTTCATTAGTTCATTCAATCAATAACTATTTCTTGAGTGTCTGCTTTGGATCTGCCAGTGTGCAAGGAACTGTGGGAAGAGACCAAAAAACAATCTCCATCCACAGCCACTGGGCTTAGTGAATTCACAATCAAGTTTATAGAATGTCAAGGTTATCGATTTAGGGAAGGAAGGGACCTAGGGAAGAGACCTCAGAGTCCAACACCTTCATTCTACAGATGAAAAAACTGGGACTCAGAGGAGTCAAAACTTACACGTGCTCCTGTTCAATTCGTACATTATTATGTGGCTGCTCTGGGTCTTACAGAGCTTCACTTCTAGTAGTGGGATGCCATGTGGGCCCTATGGGTAAATGGAGACATATATAAAGTAATTGGTGTGCATGTGTGTGTGAGAGAGAGACAGAGAGAGTGAGAAAGAGACAGAGACAGAAAGACAGACAGAGACAGAGACAGAAAGACAGACAGAGACAGACAGAGAGACAAAGAGAGACTGAGAGACAGACAGAAAAGAAGAGACAGAGAGGAGAAAAGGTATAAAGAACAGCACCTGAATAATGTATTTTGAAGGAATCTAGGGTTTCTAAAGATGTGGAGGTCAGAAAGTTCCAGACATGGCGGACCACCCATGCAAAAATGTGGAGATGAGACGTGGAAACAAGAAAGTCAGTTTGATTGAAAGGTGGAAGAAGGGCAGTAAATAAGACAGGAAATGGAAGCGAGATCATTTATAGGTGACTTTAAATTCCACGTTGAGAATTTTATATTTCAACCATCAGTTCTAGGGAGCCACTAAGTACTATCAGTTCTCCAGGTTCAGACTTTTTGTTCTTGTCTTCACATCCTCAGCACCTACCACGGTGCTTAAGACATACAGAAAGAGTTTAATAAATGCATATCAAGGTATAAATGTTTATTCACCATCATTCAGGAGAGGGGGGGGTTTTATGTAGACTTGGATTTATCTTCGTAGCAATCATCGCTGAACCTGGGGAACTGATAGGATTGCCAAGAGGGAAGAGGAGATGGAATGGGGCAGAGTCTTAAGGTACATAAAGGACCATAGCATCATAGCTGGAGGATGTTCTAGCTGATGAATACCTTAGGGTCATCTGCCATTTTGTCAAAGACTACAAAGGGAAGGGGTGCAGGAGGGAGGAGGTGGGGGAGTAAGAGGGCCAGATCTTAAAGAATCCTAAAATAGCATTGGAAATCTTAGGTTAGTTTACATAGGAAACCACCCCACACACACAGGTTCCCACAGAATCCAAGGTCCCTTCACTGCTTCTGATATTTCTAAATTATATTTTTGTGTCCACATTTTTCAAATCCCTTAGTTCCAAATCTCTATGAATCTTTGTACCAGATCTGAACACACACACACACACACACACACACACACACACACACCATGAATTTGAAGGGGATAAAGCACTTAACGTGACCCAAAAAAACCCAAAGTAATACCAGAAATTATCCCTTCCCTATACAAAAGAAACAAAATCACCCCCAAATTTTTATGACACCCCTGGGAGAGGGAACGTTCCTGCCCAGTCTACTTCTGATCTTCAGGTGCTGTCTTATTGCTACTCCACTGTTTCTTAGAGCAGCTGTTCCCCACTGTCCCATAAACTGTAAGTATTGATTCCCCACAGAGCTGATGCTAGGTATGTATCCACTGGGCTGTTGCTGCTGCCTATAGCTAGGAATATTCTTTGTTGAGCCACTACTACCTACCATTGGACTCCCCACTACCACCACAGAGTATATTATTACCCTGTTTCAAAATATCCTATCCCTCAGGGTCTTTTAGCTCTTTTGTGAGTCAGGCCCCCAGCTCTACCCAGCCAAGAAAGAAGAGAGCTCTTAAAATAAGCTATGATCTCTGAAACTCTTTAGAAATCCCCCCAGGTCCATTTCATATCTGGGGTGAATAAATTTCTTTCACATCTCACCATGGCCCTTTGGGAGCGAGCTACAAAACCATGGCAATTTCCCTGGAGCTCCAACATATTGCAAGGAAACGCTCAGCAACGCTGGGGCTGGTAACCGGCTTTCTGACTGTCTATAGCTACATTCAATTTGCTGTCCTTCTTACGGATATGTATGTGTAACACATACATACATGTATATAGAAGAGCTCTCTATATGTATGTCGACATATATGATACATATCTATATAGCCATCTAGATTTATAGGTCTGTGATATGATATAAATATGATGTAATCAATATCATGTGATAAGAGTGCAGCTACAAACAGATAATTTTAAAACACAGATGTGAGCAGGGTAAGAGTTGGTGAGGAAGGAAAGTTTCAAAAGCAATTCAAATGTGTAAGGAATTCTGAACAGGGCTCAGCTAGAAGTAGTTTGGAAAGCCCTTGACCCCTAGGATTAAGACTAGCTACTGGGAATGGGAACCTCTAAATATCAGGGAACACAAGAGTACCTGAGCATGGGCAAGTCACCCAAAACCACCCTCTGCCAATCAAGGCACTTCACTCAGAATGATGAGAGGGGTGGCAAAAGTTCTTTTCTAACTGAACATCACAAAAGAAAGACACTAGTAAGCCTAAGAGTTCCATGTCTTACAATTTTTTCCTCACCAAATGAAGTGATATCTACCAGTCCAAGATCAATCTGGCTTCCTTGGAGGGGGATTGAAAAAAGAAATGGAAGAAGAAGAGATCTTTTCCAGTATCACATATGCAGATTGACAGTGCTCATTCTCTTCTACGTTCACAGATCTGCAAGTAGTGCCTTTATTTTTTTTATTCATTCATTCATTCATTCATTTATTGATTCTTTGATTCGTTTATTTATTCTTTTATTTATTTGTTTGTTTGTTTGCTGAGGCAATTAGGGTTAAGTGACTTGCCCAGGGTCACACAGCTAGGATGTGTCAAGGGTCTGAGATCAAATTTAAACCCAAGTCCTCCTGATTTCAGGGCTGGTGCTCTATCCACTATGCCACCTAGCTGCCCTGCATGTAGTGCCTTTTAAAAGACTTTTTTTTTTCTTTTTGCCCCTCCTAATTCTCATTCACAACAATGATCCAGTGTGTATTACTTAAAAAAAAAAAAAACAGAACAGAGAAAGTAGTTGGATTCAAAAGTACCTACAAATCTCAGGATAAACCCTTAAGGAAGAAAGTCTCCTCTAACTGTACCAATGAAAACTTTAACTACATCCTCAAAACGAAAAAAAAAAAAAAGAAGTTAAAAGGGGGAAAGGTTTTTTTTTTTTTACTAGAATCATTACCCTTCTAAACACCTTCCCTACACACACACTCCCTTTGTAGCTATTTATTCCCTAAAATAAAAGTAGAATTATCACATCTTTGACATGATCTCTGGTCATAATACAGAAAGCATAATATCCTTCCTTGTTAAACTCTAGCATCATTAGTGTCCCAACTAGTCAGAATTTCACAGAAGGTCACTGATCTCCAATTAAATGGAAAGCTAGACCTCTATTAGGGTAAATAATGACTTCTGTGAAGTGTTCAGAAGCATTAAATTCACACTATTTAAATGATAATTATGTAAAATGTGGTCATTGGTTGCAGTCCAATGCAAATATGAAGTTGAATTCGAGTAACAACCACTTTTAGGGATTCATCATTCACTGTTCATACTAATCAGGACCTAACTGTAATCAAGTCAGAGACTTTAGAATTGGAAGAACTTTAGAGATTATATGGACCCAACTCCCTCTTATTACAAAAGAGGAAACAGTAAATAACATCCCAAGGCACAGAGCTTACTAGTAGCCCAGCCAAGAATATAATCTAGGTCTCGACTTCCTTCAGTTCTTAATAGTTTTCTCTGACTCTTCATGACCTCATTCAGGGCTTTCTTGGCCAAGATATGGAAGTGGTTGGCCATTTCCTTCTCCAGCCCATTTTCCAGATGAGGAAACAGGATGAAGTGACTTGTTCAGGATCACACATTTAAGTATCCGAGGCTACATTTGAACTCAGGAAAAGGCGTTTTTGTGACTTCAGACCAATGCTTGATCCACTAAACTACCTCGACTTCTATTCCCATTCTGCTCCTTCAGAGACGTTCAACAGAGTAGTCGATTTGGAGTCAGAAAGCTCTAAGTCTCAGTTTATTCATCTAAGGATAACTGGGTGGTACAGAGGCTAGACCTGAGTGCAAATTCAGCCTATGTGACACAACTTCTGCAGGCCACAATTTCCTCATTTGTAAAATGGGAACAATAACAATAGTGTGATAGCCTTCCACGGTTGTTGTAATAACCAAATGAGAATATTATTTGCAAAGTGCTCCACATAGTGCCTGGAACATATAATTACAGTAAAATTGGGATAATAATACCTCATAAGATTGTTGTATAGAACAAAGGAGATAATGAATGTAAATTCAATCAATCACTAGGATTTTATAAACCTTAAAGCAATCCATTTAAATGTCAACTAGTAATATAACCATTATTATGGTTCATGCTCAAAAGAAGCCTGGACATATGTCAGAGAGAGCTCGGTTTTAAAGTAGGTTTATTTTTTTCCTAAGATTTTATTTTCATCTATATAGAACACAGGAGAAAAAATATCTTAGAGAGAATTTTAGACTTGGACAAAAGAAGACTTCTACCCATCTTTTATGTCTTCACTTCCTTCCCATTCTCCATCTTTAACCTATCCTACAAATCTCTTTAAATCATTTCAGAGAGAGAATTAAAAGCAGCCCAGACAAATAGGAATTGAAAGTCTGTGTAGAAATCTATCCCATTGGGACAAGCTGGGTGGTGCAGTGGATAGAGCATCAGTCCTGAAGTCAAGAGGACCTGAGTTCAAATCTGATCTCAGACACTTAACACTTCCTGGCTGTGTGACCCTGGGCAAGTCACTTAACCCCAATTGCCTCAGCAAAAAAAAGAAGAAGAAAAAGAAAAAAGAAAGAAATCTCTCCCATACAAAACCGTGTCCATTCTGAAGGTTATACTGATAGCATGCCCAATAATCCTGGAACCCACAGAGGACACTCAGTCACTCAGAAGGTTGGTATAAGATATATTTGCGGGACAGACCTGTCTCAGTTGAACCAATTAAATGAAAGCCTAAGAAAGGACATTTCCGGTGGAGAAGGAATATAGAAAGAATCTTTAGGAGCTATTTATTATGAACAGAAAGACTAATTGAATGTGCCATAGTTATGTGATCTAAAAAAAAGTTCAGGAGACATAATTTCTGGATAATTAGTCATTTTATTAATTATGGCTAGTGAGTGATTGATAGAAAGATGGTCATTTGGCTGTCTTTCATGAATCAAAGATGGATCATGGTAGCCTGTTGATGCTTATATACCCTAGGAAGAGGAGCTGTTCCTGACAGGCAGCAATCAACTCTTATTGGTTAACAATTAATGAGAAGCATGAATATTATAATGAGAGGTGGGCCTATTCTAATGAGGAGCTGGTGATTGGCCTTTGATTATGTTACTTTTACTCCTAAACCATCCCAGCCCAAGGCAATCTAAACAAAAGAACTAGTCTCAAAATACCAGAATTTAAGAAGACACATTGGATTTCTCTATTTGGGTAGGATCTGAATTAGATTGAGGAAAAGGTTAAATATAATTTCATTATCATCCCTATTCTTCCAGGGCTAATTTGATTTAGAAAATGAGGAATAGAAAGGGGAAAATATCCTGCATCTCCCCTATAGTAAATGCTTATTCATATTTAAGAGAAAAATAATCATTTCTCTCATTTATACATCTATACTATTGGTCAAGAAGACCCTATGATACAGGGAAACAGCACTAAATTCCAAGTTCAAAGAACTGAGTTTGAACCTGCTTACAGGATTCAGTTGGATCCTCAATTCCTCAGTTTACTCATCTATAAAATGAGATGTTTGGGCTAGACTAGGGCTTCTTGAATTTTTGCCCAAGAAATGTTTATATAACCCCAGATATATCAGTATATAAAATAAACACACAAATCAAAATTTCACTTTTAATATACCATAATTTAGCCACACCCAATTCAGTTAGTGACCCCCTTATTGGGATCGTGAGTCCCAGTTTAAGGAGCTGTGGACTAGATGGCCTCTGCATCCCTTCTAGCTCGAAATCCCAGGGGAAGTCGGGCCAGCTGTACCCTCCATGCCAACTGCTGGGTACACACACCTTAATGAAAGACCCAGTGGGACAGAGCTCACAAGCAGTAAACAACAAGGCTCTAGAGAATGCAAATGGGAGAACATCACCCCAGTTTGCCCAAGGAAATGACAATAAACCAACCCCAAGGTTACCAGTATCACTCCTGGGGAGCCTTCCCAGCTTCTCGTTGGTGTTCTGAGGAGAGCGGCCTTCTAAGACAAGAATAGCTAGAGGTAGAAGGGACAATAGAAGGCATCTAGTCCAACCCACTCATTTTACAGATGAGGAAACTGAGGCCCAGGGTGGGGAAAGTTAGATAGACATCTAAGGAATGGAACTGAGTCAAATTTAGGCTGACTTCAAATTCAGTGTCTTCCTAGTACATGTCAGTTCAGCACCCACTCCAAATCCAAGATCCTAAAACCCTATGTGCTCAGAGTCATTAGGCTACCTCTAGTTACTTTAAGAGCTACCTCCTCTATCCTCTCCTGGAGATCAGGGCTCAGCCCTACAATGTCCACGGTCCTTGGCCCATTGCCTAGATCTTCCCCTACCTACCTCATCTTATGAAAACCCATTTGTCCCCATCTAGAAGGGAATACGGTCCAGTGGAAACAGTACTTACTCTGAAGTCAGAGGTCCTGGGTTCAAATGCTACCCTAAAGCTTACTATTTATGTGACCATGGGCAATTCTCTTAAATTCATTGAGCCTCAATTTCCTCATCTGTAAAATAAGGAACATAAGAAATAGGTGGTTCAATGCATAGAGCAGCAGCCCCAGAATCAACAGTTGTCGAGTTCAAATCTGGCTTCAGACACTTACTAGCTATGTTTCTCTGGGATCATCCCCTCACCCTGTCTGCCTCAGTTTCCTCATTTATAAAATGAGCTGGAGAAGGAAATGACAAACCCCTGGCAGTATCTTTGCCAAGAAAACCCCAAATGGAGTCATGAAGAGTCAGACACAGATAGTCAACTAAATAACAACAACAAAAATTGAGGAACATGGATTAGACATCCTCCAAACTCCTTCCCGGTTCATGATCTGGGAAGGCTCCCTATGATCACTTTCCTCAGAGTCCTGCCAGGTGACTGACTAGCTACTTATATGAGCTCCTACTTGTTAATGTGTGAAAATGGAGTGATGGAGTGATGTTCTCAAACTTGCTTCTGTCTCACAATAACCCTGGGATTTAGATTCATTTTACAAATAAGGAAACTAAGGCAAACAAAAGTGACATGACTCACCTCTGGTCATGCAGCTAGAAAGTCTTTGAAGCTAAATTTAAATGCAGGTCTTCTCCAATCCAGATCCAGGACTTTCTCCACTCACTCATCTATTTTCCTGAGGCTATCACAAGATCTGGAGTTTAAAATGGTATTAGAGATGATCTTACCCAAATCCCCCATTTTGCAGATGAAGAAACCTATTCTGACTAACTCAGCCTTAGTGTCATAAAGACCTGGATCAAAATCCTGCTTCTAATACTTATTATGTGAACTTGGACAAGTCACTCACCTCAGTTTCCTCACCCATAAAGGGAAGAAAGAACTGTAGTCCCTCCTTCTGATGATGAGGCTCAAATAATAAAATGTAGGTAAAAGCACTTTAGGAACTTTAAAGTACTGCAGAAACATCCATTAATAAGAGGGGGTTAGCAGGTACTATCAATGTCTTAGCCCAAAAGGAACGAGGCCATTAGTGGGATTCTGGGTACTATCCAGGCCAGAAGGAAAGAAGTTCTCCTGTATCTCCTTGTATCACACCATCAGCCAGAAGGGCCTGCCTCACTTAAACATTTCCCTTCTATCAAGCTGTCCACCTGAGTAGCTCTCGTTATCTGAGCCAACACTGTTGTTGTTTCCATAACCAGAGATGGCTGGGAGCTCCTTCTTCTGTCTCTATATTTAGTCTCAAACTTTTCATTCAGACCAAGAACTCAGACCAAGGACTCAAGGAATATCTGAGTTGGGGGAAGCCATGGAGATTCCTTTGGCCTAAGGCCCTCAATAGCACCCTAGACTTCTTTACAACATAATATAAACAGGTAAAATTCTTACAGCATTTTCTCCATTTGGTTTATTTCAAAGTGCCATGTTCATCCAAGGAAAAGACCAGGAGCACATATTTCTTTCCAATATTTCAATTAGATTGAGACAAAAACCTAGAAAATAAAATAAAGTTTCCCTCCAATGGCCTCATCATTAATGGCGGTTGCCAGAGATTAGCCAACTACAACAAATAGACCGTGTACAAGAATTCACCAAGGGGTATCTGCAAGTGGTTGTGGGATATAGAGGCGATTTAAAACACGTTGGGCCTTGCAACTAATGGGCAAAATTAAATTCTGCCAAATGCAAATAATTTGTTATTTGACAGAATTTTGGATCCTTTACGCTCAGATTTGTTCTGACTATAATTGCATGCTAAGTGGACCCAATTGTATATTCCTTCCCCATCAACTCCTTTATTCGCCATGGGAACACCAAACCCCAAACAACCAAATATGAATGTTTAGAAGGTCTGCTTGTGCTACTTTCCCTGCCTGTGTGAACATTCTGGTGGGAAGGCCCATGTTCTAGGTGAAAAATTAACCCACCAGTGCCTAACTCAATATCTCCCCTAAAGTAATCAAAAAGCAGTGAAGTGGAAATGCCCAATTCCTGGTAGTAAGAACAGGAGAGGAAAGCAAATCAGCATTGAAATTTGGAAATAAGACTCCAGCCTGGATCAGTCATCAAGTACAACTGTAGATACCGTGACGTTCATCTCACTGCTGACAGAGGCCGACGTCAGCTGGATGCTCTTGTCAGTGGTAGGGACCTGCCCACCCACAATCTCATCTGTGTTTCTCTTGGGCCGAATCAGGATGATGTAGCACTTGGGGGCGAATATACAACCGAGTAAACCGATGCTCGACGCCAGGATGGCGAAGATTTCCACGGCCACTTTGAACTTGCCCTTGGTGCTTAAGTAAGCGGGGACGAAAGAGATCCAGACGATAAAGAACACCAGCATCCCGAATGTGACGCATTTTGCCTCGTTATAATTATCAGGCAGTTTGCGGGCGACAAAGGTGGTCAGGAAGCAGAGAAGGGCCAGAAAGACGTCGAATCCAAATACCGAGCACAACAACTCAATGGACCCTTCGTTACATTCCAGGATGATCTTAATGGTCTGGGACTCCATGTTTTTGTACAGTTTAGGGGGCATTATTACCAAATAGGCGGTGCAAAGGCCCATCTCGATGAGAACCGAAAAGAGCACGATGAGCTTTTGACAAATGGGCGGGACAGATGTAAATCTGACTTTTGAGTTGGATGCTCTATGGGATGAATATAATCTAATGGTTTTACCCAAAATGCAGGAGAGACAAAGAGAAAAGCCCAAAGCCAGCGTCACCTGGCGGGCCTTGCAAGACCAGTCGTAGGGCTTGCCAATGAAGAGGAGAGAAGTAAGGAGGATGATGATGAGAGAAAGCTGGAGGAGAAAACTCAACTCCCGGTCATTGGCTTTGGCCAGGGGGGTTTTCCTATAAACCACATACACAACTGTCACGGCCAGGACCACCAGCGCGCTAAAGATGGACAGGGTCACGAGGGTAATGCCTAAGGCTTCACCGTAAGCCAGGAATTCCACCTCTTTCAGCACACAGTCGCTGTTGTCCTCATTGGACCAGTAATCCTCATGGCATTTGCTGCATTCCCTGGAACCTGGAAAACAAAGGGAAGAGAAATAGAAAGTCTGGAAGGGGGGGGGGGGAGAGGGGGGATCCTGTTTTCTTTGGACCACAATGAAAAAATGAGAAATCTTAGACTTCACTTAGACCAATCCCTTCATTTTATAGATGAGGAAAGTGAGACTCACATAGGTTAATGGCTTGCCCAAGCCCCAAGGGAGTAGGAGAAGTGGGAGAGCCAGATTTGGAGTCCTGAGTTCCAGTCATAGCCTTGGTACTTACTATCTGAGTGACCTTAGGAAAGCCACTAAATCTTGTGGGACCTCAGTATTCTCAGGTGTAAAATAAAGCAATGGAGCTAGATAACTTTTAAGGCTTCTTCTGGCTTGGGGTAAGTCAGTCAGCAAGCATTTATTAAGCACTTACTATGAACCTAAGAACTATGTCAAGTACTGGGTACACAAATGTCAAAACAAAACAATTCTGAGCCTCAATGAGATTATATTTTACCAGGAAAGCAGCTCTACATAGACATGCATACATATATATATATATATATATATATATATGAATATACCATATACATGAATAGATATATGAACATTCTATCTATGAGAATATATATGCCATATGACTATATATGCTATGCATGAATGAGAATATGTATGTGCGTATATATTATATAGTATATACTTATGTAGACTATATATAACATATATATAGTCTGTGTACATATGTGTGTATATATGTATACTATGTAGTATATATACATATATACTATATTAATCTATTTGGATGTGTGAATATATATGTATGTTTGTATATAATATACCCATATACACACATTATATATACATATACACACATATATGTATATATATATAATATACACATTATATATATATAATACACCATATATAAATATAATACACCCATATGCACACACTATATATATATAATACACCCATATACATACATATATATAATATGTACACACACACATATATCTTTATTCATTTCTTTATATTCATTTATAAAATACAAGCTCATTTCAGTAGGAAGGCACTAGCAGCTAGGGGTGTAGTAAAAACCTTAGAAAGGGCAGAAGGTGGGATTCTAATTGAAGGAGGATAGGATTCTAAGATAAAGGGGAAAGGAAGTACATTCCAGGCATTGGGAAGAGTCTAAGAAAAAGTGTGTAGATGAAAGACAAGTTTCAGAGGGATAATGTAAAGACCAGTTTAATAAACCACAAAGGGAGGAAAGGATATGATAAGTGCTGAGGCTAGAAAGGACTTAAGTGGGAGCCACATTATGAAGGATTTTTATTACTTAAGAGAGTTTGTATTTGATCTGGCTGCACTAGGAAATCACAAAGGAAAAAAAGCAGAGAGGTTAATTGGCTTGCCTGAAGTCACACAGGAGTAAATAGTAGAGTTCTTTGTACTTAGATCCCCTGCCCCAAAGCCTAGCAGACTCACTGGAACATAGCAGGCACTTAATATTTATCGATTGGTTTTTATGAGCTTTTTGTAACCCCTTTGCTCGATCTCAAATCTTCTTTTGATTTTCCTCTTCCAAATAAAAAAAGAATAATCATAATCTTTGTAACAAATAGACAAGCAAAATAAGCCCACATATTTGACATATTCAAAAATGGTTGTCTCAGTCTGCACCTTGAGAACATTATTATTCTATCAGACACTGATTTCTCAGCAGTACTCTGGAATTACTTTCTCTTCCATTTATAATATTGCTCTTGAGGTCGTACGTCATCGTTCCATTCAATGCTTATTCTCTTTGCTTGGGACCAAGTGACAACTATTTTTGCCATAGAGGAATTTAGGGTGAGGTAAGTTCACTTTAGGCATCCCTTAAGAGGTTTTAATTATGGAAATAATGCAATGACTTTGTTCAAAAATGCCAGTTAACATCGCAGACACGGGGTGGGGTGGGGACAAATCTTAGAATGGACTGAAAAGAAAGACAAGAGGAAAAGGCTCATTTACGTATTATTATTATTGCATTTTTTAAAACCCTCACTTCTATAAAACAAAAATGCATCCAACCATGTGTTTCACAACAGGTAAAAGGCAATCTCACTCTACCTGGCTTAAGGGACACATGACCATCGGCACATGGGATACAATCAAAACAGCATATGGGCTCCCCTTGGCGAATCCCCTTCCTGGTTCCAGGTCTACACAGCTCAGTGCACACTGATGTGGGGGGCTAAAAAGAACAAAACACAGATTTTTATTCTACAATGTTAATAAGACTGAAACTGGGATGAAAAAAAAATCCAGGTGGAGAATACTATGGAGCTCTTTATCCACCTCCCTCTTCCTCACCTTCCCACCCTAGACCAAGGGTTTAGTCTGGAAAGGATCAAAAGTGGAAAACCAAACATGGAGATTGTGGCTCCTTCTGAGACAGAAAAGAAAAATAGGCCCAAACCCCACTTATTAACGTGGACTATTTATGTGTCTGGTAACCCTTCAACAATGTGTAAAAGGATCCCACGAAAGTAGAAACAAAGCAGATCTTGTTCCATCTCATTATTTGCCTCCCCTCCCACAGCCTGAAAAAGTTGTTTGAGAACTAGTTACTTTTTTTCCTTCATGTCTTTTGGAAAGACAAAAATCATGAGTAAGAGTGGACCCCAGATATACTGTCACTGATTAACATTAGTATCACCATCATCCTCATCATTATAATTAGCTTTAAAATTGTGTTTTGAGCTTTACAGATTGTTTTACTAATATTATCTCATTCTATTCCTACAAGAGTCTTTGGAGGTCAGTAGTATTAGTATCCCTATTTTACAGATGAAACTGAAGCAAACAGGAGTAAAAGGATTTGCTTGGTCAACTAGGAAGTATCTGAGATCACATTTGAATTCAGGTCTTCCTAACTCAGCCCTCTAACTATCTAGGAGTCAGAATGTTTGGTTAATGGGAGCCATATTAACTAAGAGAAAGAGAAAAATAATCAACCAGTTACAGTTGTTTCTCTTAGGCGCTACTAAATCTACTTTTGAAATCTTCCCTCTGGGACTTAAGCTCCTATGTCCCAGGCTGGGGGAGTTACTAAGTTATTATATGTTATTATGTATGCGTTGATGTTTCACTGACAATCAAGGAAGGATGTTGCAAATGGGAGGAAATTGTAAATTGAAAGTGTTTATATAGTAGCTAAAATATCACTGTAAACAGCAACCTCTGAGTGAAGGAGCTACTAAAGAATTTCCTTATCTCAGGCAATGAACTCTAAAAGTAGATTATTATCAAGTGCCTTCTGTTTAATCTTGACTATTAGTAAAGAAACTATCTTCCTACAAAGGTGCTAAAAACTTGACAGCTGGCTTTTCTATGCTATTAGATATAATATAATAAATATATTGTATATATAGCTGAGCATCTCCACTAAGGATTTAAGAATTCATCAGTTTATGTAAAAAGCCCTGTTTTTCATTTCTATGATTTTAATAAATAATAATAATAGTTAACATTTATATAGTGTTTATTATGTCATAGGCTCTGTATTTTATACAAATTTCTGTATGAAATTTTATAAAATTTCATCCTCACAACCATCTTGGGAGATAGGTGCTATTATTATTTCCATTTTACAGAAGAGGAAACTGAAGCAGAGTGAGGTCCAGGATCACATAAGTGATCTTGAAGGCAGATTTGAACTCAGGCTCCCTAAATCCAGAAACAAACATCTCTGAAAAATAACTAAAGTTTGATAGGTTTATCCTTTAAATGTATTGGAAAACCATAAGCTGACAGAATGGGAATTGATGGAACAAGGGAAAAAAGTTGATTTGTGGGAATATTCAAGGTAGGATGATCTAATTCAGGCTGTTGTAGTCATTTTGCTCTCCTGCTTATCTCTTCCCTGTCTAGGATCTTCTACAGCACCCTTCCCACTGGTCCTTTCCTTCTACTCTGCCCTCAGGCATGCATGGATCATCCTAAGTCTGATCAAAATCCTTCCCATGATCCAGCTCCTCATCCAGTTTCCAGTTTCTCTCTTCTTTTCCCACCATCAAACTACTTAAATGAATAACCTATACCTTCTGCCTGTTTCCTCATGACCCGTTCCCTTTTCAACTTCCTATACTACAGAATCAATTCACCAATTTCATCTAGTCTACACCTTCCATGGCTCCGAAGCTGCTCTTTCAGTGGCACCTTCTTGCTTGCCAAATTCAATTGCCTTTTAAAATAACAATTTATTCTTCTTAACTCTCTTCGAATTTGATCTTGTGGATCAAGTCTTTCTCCTTTAAGTTCTCTCCTCCATTGACTTCTCCAGCATAACAATACCCTGGCTGTCCTACTTTTCAATATATATCCTGTACCTCTGCTGGAACCTACTCAACTAACTCTTAACTTTCTCTCCTCACCTCTTCCCCTCCTCCACACACACAAAACTGGACCTTTACTTCCAGACTTGGTCTTTTGACCTACTTTCTTCTCCCTCTAATCTTTTATTCAGAGAACACATCATTTTCTAAATTTGACAAAGGTCAAAATATGCTCTGACCAACTAATATTTATGGTTTGTGTTATTTGGACATGAGCCAGGAAGATGGAAGAATTGAGGAGTTAAAATAAGCATGATTTGAATTGGAGAGCAGTTGACCAACAAGGGATGGATCCAACAGTCGTGTACCCAATCTGGAAATAACCCCAGAATGGAGCTAAATTAGTGCAAATGGAGACGAGGTGGAAAGAAATGGAATGTAGAAAAGTAGAAACAGAACTAGCAATCAGCTGAAGGATTGCAAAAACTTAGAGCTGCCCCTCCTCTCTAGCTCTCTCCAAGATTCTTCTAGTTCAAGCAGCAGATTAAGTGATCACTCTCTTCCCTGCCTCTCCCCTATTATTTTACAACTCCAGTACGAAGGGACAAACATGACGCTGACTTTTTGAGGGACCTTGAAATTCTATATTCCTGGATGGGACTGACCTTTCATCAAGGGAACTGATCAGGTTAAAAAGCTCGGCTTTCTGGGAAGTGGTAGGCATTCGTTTTTTGTTTTTTTTCTGAGAATTTCTTCAGGCTTTATGACAGCCAGAAAAATTACTGAACCTATTTCTATTACTCATTATCTCCTTCTACCAACTGCTTCACCTCCTGCCATATTATCCCAACCAGTATCTCTGTGAGATTTCTGTGAGACTGAGCCCTCTCCCCCAAATCACACTGTGGCTGAGAACACTAATTCTGGACCCATCCTGAATTCTCAAAAAGGAAACCCCACCTATTGATTTAGGTTGGCATCTATACAACAGTTACTATCAATTTAGAAGGTTGTCTGAATAAGTATATTCAAAGTAAAATTTGAATCCTTGGTCTTCATTTCACTTTAGGGATAAGGAATAATAATTTATAGAGACCTATTATGTGTCAGGTACTGTACTAGAGCTGTGCGCCAAGCTCCAACTTTGGTAATCTCTTCCCACCCATCCATTCCCTCTCAATGAGAAGAGAATCCATTAGTTTAGGAACTAGATCTTAGGGGGAAAAGATGTATCCCCAGCAAAAGGCAACCATGCAATAAGACCCTTAAAAACCTTGAGCAGCTAAATGGTGCAGTGGATAGAGCACTGGGCTTGGTGTCAGAAACACTCATCTTCCCAAGTTCAAATCCAGCTTCATCCACTAGCTGTGCGACCCTGAGCCAAGTCCCTTGTTCCTGTTAGCCTTAGCTTCCTCATCTGTAAAATAAGCTGGAGGAAATAACCAACAGCTCAAGTATCTTGACCAAGAAAACCCCCAATGGGTCATGAAGAATTGGATTTTATTGAATCAATTGAAGAACAGCAGTCATAAGAAGGGAAGTAACTACAATAGTCTTTGAAATGAAATCTTTTTGTATAGATCTATAAAATAAGAATCCAAGATGACTAACCTCCAATGTTTCAGTGTGCCAATATACGGATCCATTATCTACCAGTAACTCAAATTTCGACGCAGTGAAACTGTATGTTCCAAACTTCACAAAGTCAATTTTCCCAGCATCATTTAGTTGCCAGTTCAAGAGGTCATAATATCCAGTTATATCTCCATCTTCATTAAGTGCCAATGTTTCATTATTGTGGGTTTGAAATTTAAGTATCTTCATATAATACATTAACTAGAAATCAGAAAACAGAAAAAGAAGCTTATCAAAATCCTTGTAGTTTAGGAAACACAATTTTATGATTAAAAAAAAAAACCTATTTTGAGCTTATGTAGCTATTCATAGACTTGGATTCCCCCTACACATTCAAATCATTTAGGATCTATATGCCTTGGGATGAAGGAGAAAGCACAAAATCAAAATGGATGTCCACAGATGGATGGCAAAATTGTCATATAGACTTTTGAGTGGAAGAAAAAAGGGAAGTTCATCACTTCCCAATTCCAGGCAGTATGTAGTGCTACTGTATGTTACAGTGAGATTTTTTTTGTAGAATATGGGGCACACAACAGCTGGATAAGTGTGGTCTTATTTGTTAGCAGAATAGAAAGCCATGGAGAACTCTTAATCACTCCCATCCAATTCTTACACTTTTGTGTAAGAGTCTGAAAATCCTTTAATAGAAGAAACAGGACTCAACACTACCTCAAAGGACCAAGCCGTGTACATTCATGAAGTGCTTTTGTTTAAACTAGGTATAATAGGAAGAACAAATTTTATTTTAAAGCAACCAATATCAAATATTCAAGTACACATATACAGATAAGAAAAATTATAGTTAAATTACTTACAAATGATTTACTTTCTTTTAAAATCTTGTATAATTTGGCACAATTGACATGTCTGATCTCTTTGAAAGTGAACAGAATAAGTTTAACCTTCTTCAATGTGGTAACTCTTTAAATATTTGGAAATAGAGATTTTCCCTCCTCTCCTTAAGTCTTTTTTAATATGGGCTAAACATTCTCTATTTTCTGAATGTATCTGTTGTCCAGTTGTCTCACCAGTCTAGTCATCCAGAATAGGACCCTAACTCAGCAAAGCCCTTCCTAAAATCTGGTGCTTAGAACTGAACCCCATCCTCCAAGTCCCCCCCCCCACAGATGAGAGCTGAATGTATTACAACTATGACCTCTTTACTTCTAATCCCTTCCCTTTGAGATATCAGAGCTTCTGGCTAACTCCTCACAATGTTGTCTGAAGATTTCTTTTGTGTGTGTGTGTGTGTGTGTGTGTGTGTGTGTGTGTGTGTGTGTGTGTGTGTGTGTGTTTCAATCTCTTTGTTCTTTTCTCACAGAAGTTATTTTTGGCCATAATTTATCCCATCCAGTCTTTGTAAAGTTGATTTTTGAATCCCAAGTATGGAAACTCTCTAATATATCTAATGTTACTCCTCTCACACCATCATCCTAGTACTATCTGTCTGGATGCTGACTCTTGTCATCTAGCCTATTAGCTATCTTTCCCGTCTTTGGGCTGTCTATGGGGCAGGTGAGCATGTGTGCTCTCTATGTCATCACGCACACCACTGATTAAAATCACAACCAACGTAGATAGGGCCAAGGACAGATTTCTAAGAAATCCCAGCAGAATTCTGCTTAAAAGCTGACATTGATCCTTCTACTTCCAGTCATTTGGTCAGTTTCCATTTCATTTAATTGTACTATTATCTAGTCCATATCTCTCTATCTTGGTGATAAAAATATCATGGGAGATTTAAGACATTATATTAAAGTCACATTAAGGTAGAAATTACTGAATTTTGGTCCTTTCTTGAAACCCAGTTGTGATGGGATGAAGAAGGGAGGGATAAGTCGAGAGTAGTAACTATCTGAAAAGGGCCAAGGTGGAATAATATAAGATACAAGAAGGCTTGAGATCTCCCAACATATATCATATTGATTTCAGTGCTATCCCTCTGGGTTTGACAATTCTTTCACGTAGCTGCTGCTTTTTGCTTATATGCTTCTGATGCAGAAAAAAGCAACTGAGATCATAGAAATCTTTCACCCCGTGTCTCCTGGCAGACAACTTGCCTGACTGCTTCTTTAACAATGTGCTCTAAGCCAAGTCTACCAATGGATTCAAAACTGTGGGAAGAACTCTTTGGTGTATTATCCAGCTTTCCCTCACAACTCCAATCCCATCTCACCATCTTCATGCCCTTACCCATCATTAATTTATGCCCTCGAATCCCAACAAAACTCAAGTTAAAATTGATCTCAAGTAGTCATTTATCTAAGTTCTCCCCTTTTATTTTCTCCCATCACATTATCATGCTTGAGCAGTGTTTTTAACAGACTATGAACATTTATCCCATCCTATCTTTGTGAAGTTGATTCTTGGAGCCCAAGCAGAGATTCCAAACTGGAAGAGATCTTTGATACGATATAAACCAGCCTTCTTATTTATAGAAAAGGAAAGTGCCCAGAAGGAAGTTAAGTCAATTAATCAAGGTCGTCCAACTAGTACGTGGTATAATCCACACAGATCCTCTGATTCCAAATCTAGCGCTCTTTTTTCTATAAAGCACTTCATCTTGAAAAATCAAAAGAATACGGCAGCCAAGATCTTTTTTCTCATTAAGACTCCAAGCTCACTTGTGGAACAAACCAAGGGAGATTATGAGCAGCAATGACATAAAATAGCAGAAATTTATTTATTTTTATTTCAAAATTTATTTTATAAATTATTATAATTTATAAATTTTATAAATTTATAAAATTTGTTTATTTTCTATTTAGGCATGAGTCTCAACTAAGCCTTTTTTTTTTTTTTTGCTGAGGCAATTGAGGTTAAATGACTTGCCCAGGGTCACACAGCTAGAAAGTGTGAAGTGTCAGAGAGCAAATTTAACTCAGACGCTCCTAACTTAAGGGCTGGTGCTCTACCCACTGTGCCTCCTAGCTGCTCCTAAGCCCCATTATTTCAAAGCTGTATGATAAGCTGAATAAATGAGGCAACATTTTAGTGGAATCTCCATATTTGAATTCTACCACCTCAAGACATAACGTCTCATATGGGAGCTTATCCATCCTCCCATTTGCATTTTCACTGGTGAACATGAGACACAGATCCTTCCTTCAGGTATGCTACACAAGAGTAATGCAAAGACTGGAAAAGATCATTCTGATTAACCGAACCTGGAAATTGATTATGAACACAGAGCGGCGGATAGAATACCAGTGAGAAGGACCCGAGTTCAAATCTGTCTCTGATACTTAACACTTTCTAACTGTGAGACTCTGGGCAAATCACTAAATCCCAATTGCCTCAGAGAAAAGAAAAGAAAAGAAATGATGGGGCTTAGTTGAGACTCATGCCTAAATAGAAAATAAATAAATTTTATACTATATACGTATATGTTTGTGTATAATATACATGTATAAAGTTAGAAACTTGCAGCTAAGTTGACAGTGGGATTGGTGTTCTGTTAAGTAAAGATTAAAAAAACCTCATACCTGCCACGGCTCAAAGTCTTCCAAATAGGCACATGTGTTTCCCGGTATATAAGGTCCTCGTCCCTCTTCACATCGACTCATTTCATCCAGCGCGTAAGCCAAAGCATAGACTGCATTCTTCACGTTGTTTGTTATCCGGAGCTGGGACACATCCAAGTAGGTATTTTCCAGGTCCTCTAACTTCTCCTCTCCAGTACAGAGTTTATCAGACGTAAAATAAATTTGGTTCTCTTGTCCAGTCATGTTGACCCTGTGGTCAGAATTATAGGGCACGCTGCTGTTGGGCCAGGTACAGTTGAAAGCAGTCTGCCAGAACTCAATCGTAATGTTATCGTTGGGATCCTTGTTGGGATGAATGTCATAAAGAAACTCCTTTAAGCCTTTTATGTCGGCTCTGGGCACGGCAAACCCAATGGTTCCCCCGAGATAGGGGAAGTATTCCGGCTTGGCGATGAGGGAGGATGTTATCCAGGCCTCGCTGGCTATCCACGTTCGGCCTCTTATGTCGTGGTATTCAATTTCCAACAGAAAAGGACTGAGGTCAATATCTGAGGAGTAAAGCACGATGACCTTGGCTGTGGAGTTTTTGATGGCCCAGATGGCATTCTGCATTTTTGCCTTGGAGTAGATCTTGGGGATGGTTTCAGAGAACGCCACGCAGAGATTAACCTTCTCAATTTCCTCTTTGAAAACTTTAATGCCGTACTTCCCATAGTCATCATCAGCGGCTATGGCACCTATCCAGACCCACCCAAAATATTTGATAAGTTGTACTATTGCGTGAGATTGTCTCTGATCACTTGCCATTACTCGGACGTAAGATGGGAACTGGTATTTATCACTAAGAACGGAGCAGGAGGAAGCATAACCCACCTAGAAGAGAATACATCCCCCTCATTAGTACTGAACAAGAGAATGCAAACACTGTATATTAGTAGCTCTAGCTCTCTCCATCTCTATTCAGAAGAGAAAAAAATACACATTTTCTTCAATTCGACCTGACAAGTATTGTATTAAGCACTTACTATGTGCTAGTCACTGGAAACAAAGACAAAACCAAAATAAATCTCTGCCCTTGAGAAGCTTACATTCTACTAGCACACTTCTTCTATAAGTATAATACCCATTATAATTCTATGTAAGCTATCATTAGTTCTCAAAAACAACAATAATGATTAATATTTATAAAGTTACATAAAGCCTGAAAAATGATTTGCGTTGTGTCTCTTACTGACTGAAGCAGTAAATGTTTGATCACTTATTATATATAAAACTATTCCAGTCACTAGGGGGATACAAAGTTTAAATAAAACCTAGCCCCAACCCTCATCAATGAAGTAATATCTATTAAGTCCCTACTGTGTACCAAGCATTGTATGAGGTATCCCATAAAACTTGGAAGTCATCTATCTGAAAAATAAAACATCCACATGGAAAACTAAATTTAATATTACATGATAGATGTATTTAAAGTGGACAAAACCAAAGTACTTAAGATATTTAGTTGGGAGTAGTAGAATAATGGTCTTCAGATATCTGAAAGTCTGTCAGGTGAAAGAAGAATTGAACTTATCCTATTTGGATTCAATGGGTGGAACCAGGAGCAATGAATAACCATGTAGGCTTCACATTCTACCAATGGAAGTAGCCCATGAGGGACTTGGACTCCTTCAGGAAATAATGAGGTCTTCAAGCAAAAGTTATGTTGTCTGTAGTATCTTGAGTATTGGAGAAAAGGAAGGAGGATGGAAGGAGGATTCTGGGAAGATGGCAGAATAGGTTGGTAAATAAATTTCAAGCTCTTCAGATTTCCCCACAAATAGAAATTTATGCCACAGGGAGAACATAGACCTATTAAAAATCAAGAGGACTTGGGGCAGAATAGGGGTCCTCTTAGTACAACCCAATAATGTCTGAAGAAAGCCCCCAAGCTGGGCTAGTTCTGCACAAACACCAAGTGGGGAGTTCTGGGGTGAGTGGGGTAGGACTGCAGCTTCAGCAGGAACCACAGAAACTTTCACCTCCTGGACTGTTTGTGGAGCAGGGTCTGAGTCCCGGAAGATTGAGGGACCCTCGGCTAATTAGGAATGCCAAGCTGTGCTGCAGAGCCGTGACCTGGGGTGAGAAGGAGCCAACATACCTGGTGTGCAAGGGCAGTGGGGCAGGGACACTGCTGGCTATGGGTATTTGCAGGAGGGGAAACTCTTGGTTTGGGGGTCTAGGTCAGTGAGGAGAGCTGAGATAAAGCCAGACTACCCCATGATTAGTGATTACACTAATACCTCTTATTGAAAAAATGAATTGGCAAGGAACAAAGAACCCCACCATAGAAACATACTATGGTAACAGGGAAGATCAGGGTTCATCTTCAGAGAAAGACATTAAAGTAAGAAAAGCTCCTGCCCCAAAGAGTAACGTGAAATGTTCCCCTGTCCAAAGAGAATTTATAGAACTCAAAAAAGAATTTAGCAATCAAATGAAAGACATTGAGGAAAAAATTAAAAAAAAAATAAAAACCATCAAAGAAAAACAAGATTATGAAAAAAGGTCAACCAATTAGAAAAGGAGATAGAGTTTCAAAGATGAAAATAATTCTTTGAAAATTAGAATTGGGCAAGGAGAAACCAATGAAGCTATGAGAGAACAAGAAATAACAAAATGGATTATAAAGAATGAGAAAATAAGAAAACTGACAATCTAGAGAACAGATTAAGAAGAGAAAATATAAGAATAATTGGACTGCCTGGGAGTTATAACCAAAAAGAGAACCTTGACACAATAATGCAGGAAATAATCCAAGAAAATTGTCCTGAAGTCGGGTTAACAGAAATAGAAAAAAATCTACTAATCATCATTTCAAAAAGACCTTTTGTGGAAAACACACAGGAATATTATTGTCAAATTTCAAAACCCCAGATCAAAGAGAAAATTTCACAAGAAAAAAAAATAAACAAAACAAAACAAAATTTAAATATGCTGGAGTTCTAATTAGAATTGCACAAGACTTATCAGCAGTTACAATAAAAGACCACAAGTCCTGGAATCATATCTACCGTCCATGGAAAGAACTAGGCCTGTGGCCAAAAATATCATATCCAGCAAAATTGTCGATAATATCAAATGAGAAAAAATGGACATTCAACAAACTTGCAGATTTTCAGGACATTTTATCGTCTAAACCCAAATTTAACAGAAAATTTAACATATGAATCAATATCAAAGATCAATTTCAAGGAACTCAACATGAACAAATTGTTTAAACATGGACAAATTGTTTATGTGTTTTTTCATGTTTTTCATCTTTTAATTATGTACTATATGTTCAAGATTCACATCAATGACAGGGGTAGCTCAAAAGAAAGATTGACAGAGTTAAGATAAAAACACTATAATAGTAATAGCAAGGCAAGTTAAGGAGCAGAATTAAAACAAAGAATCAGCAGGAATAGGAAAGATATGTGTAGGGGAGGGATGTGTATGTATGTATATATCTATATATGTATACATCAATACAGCTTTTCTTAACTAGAACTTGCTTGGGGATGGTGGAGAGAGAATGAAAGGGAGGAAAAGAATAAAGTACAGCAGAGAACCAAAGAACAATTTACAAGAAAGTAAAGGAAAAAAAATGAACATTTGGGAATATAATTTCTTCTACTAAAATATATATAGTTTCTTGATCTGATAATTTGTTGTTATGTATTTTGAATCCTCTCTGACGTTCTGCGGGGCACATCACAATGTTCTCTTTTGTTTAGCTTTATTTTGTTTTGTATTCTTTTTCTGTTTTTCTTTTCTTTCTTATTCTTAAAAAAAACAAATAAAAATAAAAAAGGAAGGAGGATAGAGCTGATGAAATATTCACTAATGGCTCTTTGAATCCTAAAATTCTGTAATCTTAAGTCCAAGGAGGAAGGCCATTTCTGACCAGAGGATAAGGGAAGGTTTCCTGGAGGTTATGGATCTGAGTTGTGCTTTAAAGGCCAGGAAGGAATTCAACCAGTGAAAGGGAAAACATTTATCAAAACCTTTGTGAGTGTGCTCTGCACTTTCTCATTCATATTTCTTCTTTTTTCATCACAGGCTAAAATTTGGACATAGGAATATTTCTTGAGATATCTGTATGATATAATGGATGGAGCTCTGGGTCTGCCTCAACCACTCACTCAATGTGTGACTCTTGGCAATTCGCTTAACCTCTGTCTGCCTCAGTTTCCCCATCTATGTGATGAGGGATTTGGACCAAATGCTTCCAACTCTAAATTCATGACCCTCTGATTCTCCTGAAGCACAATGGCTACAACAGTCAGTCATACTGAGTAAGCACAAGACCAACCGCCTGAATTGTCTCTTCTGGGGTATTGACTGTTTCTGATCAACTTTTTGCTCTTTTTGCCCAGATTGCAGAACCGTGGCATTTCAGAGTTCTAGCAAGTTCAGAGACTAGCAAGACTAGTCCATCCTTACCCTGTTCTTAGATGAGAATTCCCTTGATGACAACGTGTGAGAAATGGCTCCTTTGGACCCCAAATCTATTCAATCAGTATTCATCAATTTGATGTGATCGCACACTGGTAGTCATTAAAAGTTTCACATGTTATGCCCCAGAGCTGTGAATTGCTGCTTTTAAGATCACTTGTTTAATCACAGGAAGCAAATTAGGGGCCCTCCACCCTTGTTTTTCATTGTCCTGGTGACCAAGCTCAGTGTGGCAAAGATGACTCAGTCACATGGAAAGTCTTCCAACTTGTTTTTGTACCTCTAAACCACTCAGTCTTGTCCAACATAAGCAGATGACCATCTTATGACCACTTAGTCCCTGGGAAACATCCCATGCTTCTCTCAACCTAAGACCCTACACCCCCACCCTTCACTGATATACTTATTTATAATTGGGGCATCATTTTTGCCATTTGAAGCAAGGTCCATGAACCAATGGGATTCTCTATTTTGTGACACTTCTCTAGAATGCTAAGTCTGTTATCAAACCTTATCAAAATAAGGCCCTGAAGGAAGAAGGCATCTCAGATTGTGAGAAAGAGTTAAGATCCACCTCAATAGAAGGAATCATGGGCACTTTATTAAAGCCTCAGAGCTTTGTCACAGTGATTTTTCCTACAGATTGGACAATTATGATCCCCACAAACACTGAGAAGTAGGTCATCCAGACTTGGCTTGAATCCAGAAGGAGGGAGAGGAATTCACTATTGCCTATCTAAGTTGTGCATTCCATTTGGGGGAAGGAGAGGTCTCACTGGGTGATAGTATTTCCTTAGGACAAGTCAACAGTCTGAAAGAAATTTGTACCCAGTCCTTCCAGTTCTGTCCTCAGGGACACATGACATATCCATATGACATCCCTTCAAATACCTAGAGAAATCCAAGATGTCCCCTCTTAATCTTCTGTTCATTGAGCTAATCATTCTCAATTTCTTCTAGTAATACTCTTGTTATGTATTTGAGACTTTCATTCAAGCTATGCAACTATTCAGATTGGAACAAGATTAGATTAGCCAAAGTAGAGCAGAGTACAGTATGACTGTCACTTCCCTAATCTTGGGGCCCTCATTTATGCAGTTTAACATCGCATTTCCTTGGTTGCCAAATAGCACTATTTTCTGATAATTCCCACTTAAGAAACCCAAATGTTCAGATGAAATTCTGTCTAGCAGCAGCACTGCCATCTTGTACTTGTAAAAATGACTTTTTGCATCCAGTTTTCATTTTTTGGCCATTCTGAGGCCAGATTTAAATCAGGTCTTCATTACTGGAAGCCCAGTATTCCATCCATTGCAACAATTACCTGCTTCAAGATTAACTTCTCAAGGGGAAGGCACACCTAAGGAAAAAAACACGAGCCAACCTTTCCAAAAAATACCCTTCCAGAAAGAACATAAACTGCATTTTCATTTTTGCCACAATATCCCTCAAACATGGCTTGCTTTTTTTTTCTTGGACTCAATCTAGATCAAACTCGTGAGTTACCTGAGGAAAGTAGTACAGGCCCAGGAGTCTGGAAGTGGCCACCGACAGAGCAGATCCCCCTGCTCCCACGACCCCAGCAAGCGGGGCGCCGGAACTGCATCGAAAGTTGGGCTTGTGTTCATCCTGCCCTGTCAAGAATGACAATGTGCTTTCCATCGACTTGGAAACGGCGAAGCAGGTATCAAAAATCTGGTAGCCCAAGGTGATATTAGGCAGGATATCTTTCCTTTCGTTGATCTCCTTGATCGTATGGATCATGGTTTTGGTCCAGCGGAAACCTCGGAAGTAAAACCTGGAGAGGAAACCAGAGGCTAAAAGTTAGATGGTGGAAAATTGCAAGCTTTCTTCTTCTTGCTGCTAATAACAGAGTGGGGGCACGAACCCCATTTAGTAAGAGTTTGTTGACATGAAATATAAGCCTCTGAGAATAAGAACTAGTTTATCTTCCAACTAGCAACATCTCCCACCTGCTAACCCAAGACATATGGGACAGCAGCCAGAAAACCAGCCTCAATCAGGAAGATCTGGATTCAAGTCCTGCCTATCATGATCACTGACTGTACAACCCTGGGCAAATCATTTAATTTTTCAGTGCTTGACAGAACACTGTAAGACTATAAATAGGAAAAAAAAGATGATCTATATTGGTAAAGGAAATTATTTTACTGGTAGTTCCCTATTCTAATGAATCAACAATCAAGTCCTCTCTTCTCCCCTCCCCACACACACACAAAAAATCAATTAAGATTTGTTAAAAGCCTACTGTGGTCCAAATATTCTCTTAGGTGACATAGAGTTGCACGTAAAACTAAATACAGAGATAGAAGTGAACCAATCCTTGCCGTCCAGAGCTATTATTCTATTGGAGGAGACAACGTGAACATTTATAGAAACACACGAATGGGATCCAAGCTGATTCTCATGGGGAGAGCAGGAAAGCCAGCCTCCAAGGAGAAGGTGTTTATTTAGCAGAGTCTTAAAGGAGACCTGTAATTTTTAAAGGCAGAGGTGGAAGGGAGAGCATTCCAAGAACAGAGCAGTCAGGACAAAAGCAGAAAAACTAGGGAAGATCCATCTTGAGGAAAGAAGACCAGTTTGGCTTAATTGTTAAGTGTGGGAAAGAGAAGATTTGGGGGCTAAGTTATACCGAGATCTAAATATCAAAGAGAACAATCTATGTAATCCTGGAAGCCTCAGGGAGCCACTGGAGTTTATTAACAAGGAGTTACATGGCTAGACCTGTGCTTTGGAAAAATTACCCTAGCAGCCTTGTCTAAGATAAATGTCACGCAGGATCTTGTACCTAGTAGGTCCTTGACAATCGCTAGTGGAACTGCATTTCCTAAGCTCTATCTCACCCCTATGTTGGCTCCTTCATTATAGATGTCAGATTTAAGAAGATTATTGTTGCTCATGGCGGCCATATCAGAGTGACTCCCCCATAGCTTTCCTCATAATGTCCAAGAACCTGATTTCTATATCTCCAGAGACAGCTCTGAGTCTGAGTAGAGTGATAGGACCATCATCCCGGGGTCACCCTTCTTGTCCAAGCTGGTCACTGGACCACTTTCCCCATGCCTGAAGTTCCCTGCTAGCCCTGAGCCTTCCAGCATGGCCGCCCATCCCCACTCCTTGCTCCCTTTCTGGCCTGCAGCTGCCTTCTTGTTAGGAAATCCCAGTCCTTAAATGCTCTTGCTTGGATTGAATGGGTTCTACAGAAAGCTGAAGGTAGCCACTCACTGCTGAAACAAATATTCTTTTCTTTGGCTTCTTTCAGAAGAGGTCTATGGCTTCCCTCGAGATATCCGGGGAGAGTCCATGACAACAAGAGCTCAGAGTAGCTGGTAGATCTCCTCACGGTGAGCTCAGGAATGATCCCTCCAAATTAGGGAAGAGATATGGCCAGGGATGTCTCTAGGAATCTTGAGCACACGGGGTATGAGACCACAGCAAGAAGAAAAAAGGAGAGACCATTGGAGAAGCAGTGAATACAGGGTGCAGGGGGAAGAGTTTTGAATTTAAAGGCAAGTTCAAATATGTAAAAGAGGCAGGGTAAAATAGAGAACCTCATTGGTTGATGGATCTTGCTCTGGAGGGTCAAAGATGACTTATTAGCAGAGAGGGCTCAGGTTGGGTGAAACAGGGGCATCTCCACTGATTAAATGGTCCTAAGATCATTATAAGATGGTCGCCACTTCATATTGAACAAAAAAGAGTGGTCCAAAGACAAAAAGAAAATAAGTTGGGAGAATTTTCAAAGTATTAAGACATCCCACCCCTTTGGGGTTTGGACATGCAATTTGAGTAAAACAGGATGGAAATGTCTTTGTCAGGTGTCTTATGGCTGCACAAGAGCTTCATAACCTGATAAACGAGTAGTGAATGTTGTATTAAAGATTGAGGTCTACTATAAGAACTTATCTAGAAAGATAAGAATTATCCCTTTTAAATTTATTAGTTAATTTAAAAATTAAGATAAGAACTGCTTAATAATGATTGGAATAGAGTAGGGGTCCAAATGAATTATTTCTCACAGTTACTTTTAAAAGATAGGGGCAGGGTCTCAGCCCGTAATTTCATTGGTATAGGGAACTTCTAGGTGAGAAAAGTCCTTCTGCTAATGCAGGTTGGCAACTTCTCTATAATGTAGTCTTAGAGTGTTACTCACAACCCTGAGGATTTCAATGACTTATCCAGGATCACACAGCCAGGATGCATTGGAGGGAAGATGTGAACCCAGGTTGCCCTGGCCTTCCACGCATTACACCCTGCTGCCTCTCTAATATTCCTATTATCATGATCATATTGCTACTTTGACCTGTAAATTATGAGAAATTCAATAACTGTTCCCTGCTTCCCTTCAGAATGGCCCACTAAAGGAAACTTCATCAGGCAATGTCACTGTATGATCCTCAACAAATATATCATGGACTAGGACCCGATTGTGGAAACCCACGTCCCCAGAATTTCAGCTTTAAGAGAGACCTTAGAGGGCACTAGTCAAACATCTATAGGAATGGGCGCGCCCTCTACAGCAGACCTGATCAATCATTCAGCTTTTACTTCATGGAAGAACTTACCCAAAGCCCAGGAAGGCCATGCCATTCTGCAACAATTCTAAGGCAAAGAAAGCTTTTCTAGTCTTTGAGTCTAAATTTGTGTCTCTGCAACTTCCAGAATAAACCATCCTAAATCTAAGCACTCTAAATATGGGCCAAAAAACCCTATTGGATTATCCATTTCTTTTTTAAAACTAGAAATCAGGCAAGTCAACAAACATTTATTAAGCACTTACTATGTGCTGGACCTTGTGCTGTGTGTTGGGAAAACACCCCATCTCCTCTCTCAGCTCTCAGCAATTTACGATTTAATGGACTGGGAACTTTAAAAATACCCTGAAGTCCACCTAAGAGGCAAGTCACACAAAAAGCCACTGGGTCTGATTAATATTCCACATTTGAATAGGGCTAGGTGCCGGCTCCACATACCATTTTGGTTCCCACTGTCGGAAGGCTAACATACAAATTGCTCTGTTTGGGATTTTTAAAATATCATAGCGGGACTACAGTTTATCTGTAGCCTGATTTCACATTATACCTCTTCCCACACTCTACACTCCCACCAAACTGACCTCCTTGCTTAATCCCTTACGTTTCCCACCTCTGTGACTTTGTACAAACATCATCCTTTGGTTTAGAATGATTCCTTCTTTGACTCTGACTCTGGAAGTACCTATCTCACTTCAAGAATCACCTCCGAGGGCACCTCCAATGCCAGACCTTTCCTGGACCTTCCAAAAAAAAAAAGCTGCAAAGTCCCCCTTCCAAAAATCATTATGTATGCACTTTGTTATTTACTTATCTTCCCACTTATGTTACCAAATATTAAGTTTCTTGAGGATAGACACTGATCTCAAGGCTCACAAAGTGCCTATGAGGAGTAAGTACTTAATACACATTTATTAAAGTGATCTGAATGAAAACCATGTTCCTTAAACATACCCCTCCTTCTCTTATTGAGGTGATGCCATAGGCTGCTACATAGGAGATGAACAGCACTCCCACTTGAGCACAGAAGGGTCCCTTCCTGCCAAACCGACCCACATCAGGGCGGTAATTCATTTCTCTTCCCTACAACCAGTTCTTACTTGAACCCTGGAATACCCGGTTTTCCCCTGGCTCTTCTGGACAAGTCAAGTAATGAAAACTTTTCTTCCCATAATCTGATTGAGATACAATAGACTTAAAAAATAACCTTTTACCAAGGAACTAAGTTATCAAATAAAAACAATCAGGAGGAGCTATAAAATCAGTTACCATCAAGTTCACATGGGTGGGCAGTTCTGTTTTCATTTAAATAGCTTTGCTCTTCTCTAAATCTTTTGGAGCAAGTCAGAAAGAGAGATGGACAAACAAAGAGACAGAGATAGAGACAGAGAGACAGACAGAGACAGACACACACAGAGAGAAAGCTATCTTTCTGTCACTGAGACACAAAATTAAGTGATCCTTAGCCAGAAAAACTTAGTGATATCTTTTATTCAGAGTCCATCATGTATCAAGTAGTCTATCCAACATGGAGGCATACTTTCTTTGGGAGTAAGAAGCAAGAGAAGCACTGGAAAGGAGGAAATTATAACAGGAGAAGCCCCATTTTTTAGCATCACTTGGTATCTACACCGAGGTTAAGGAGGGCATACACTAACTGATACCTAGGGGTCATCAGCAGTGATGGACTCAGGGTTAGTGGGCAGGGGGGATCCCTCCAGAGTGTTAGATGACAAACTATATGAATGGACCTAATTCTGCCCATGTGAATCTTAATAAAACAGAATCCTGCTGCACTGGGGGAAATATCAAGAGTACAGTCGGATTCACAGTCAAAAACATGGGGAAAATAAAGTTGAAAGTATCCACATTCTATGAGGGAAACGATTCAAACTGAGATGAGAAAATGAGAAAACAAAACAAAGACGAATCATTTCTATGATGAAAACGACTGTGGGAGCAGGAAAGGAGAGGAAAGCAGGATGGTCTTTATATGGGACGTGATTCTTCAGTGGGTCCTGGAAATAAGAGGAGAGACTAAGAGTCAAGAGTCCATAGAGGCTCTCTTCATCTGAAGAGATGAAGTGAGACTCATCCCAGGCATAGTGTACAGCTGGGACATCCCATCCTTTCCATGCTCCCTACAACTGAGCCCATTTTTTTCTATTTGGATCCCCAAATTTTGGCATGGATCGTTACGTAGTTTTCTGGGCAGATATGATAACATTACATGTCTGATGGTCATAGGATTTCAGCTTTTCCTTCATAATACTGATGTGATCAAAATGAGCCCTTCCAGACTCAGGCAGCCCCTAGAATCAGAATAGCCTAATGATAACCCAGGGCTGATTTTCCTTCTGAGAAAAGTAGGAGAACATTGTGCTCACTCAAGCAAATTCAAAGCCAAGTTCCAAAATACCAGAATTAAATTGAATCTGGACACACAGTGGGAGCACAAAAGAATCATTTTCTACTTTGTTCCTTTCCAGCCTCTCACTACTTTTTCAGACTAGAAGGTGGGATCCCCTAGAGAGCAGCGGCAGGAACAAAGCTGCATAATTTCTGCCACTGGTGAGGGAAACGGGAGGACGGCTCTAATGGTAAAACATAATATTAATGATAACCATGATAATGACTCACATTAACAGAGCACTTTGTTTTTGCATGCAGAAGGAATCACTGGTGTCTATGAAGCAACGGCTATGCATCAGGCATTGTGCTAAGTGCTAAGGACACAAAGAAAGGCAATACAAATAACACACACACACACACACACACACACACACACACACACACACACACCTACACACACATCACAAGCCTCCTGCTCTCAAGGAGCTCATTTCCATTATTTCTTATGATTATGAATCATAATTAAACTTTGTATCTCAGATTTCTCTGCACCTTGTGGGTATTTAATAAACTTCTTGAATGAAAGAAAAAATAACAAATGAAATATAAACAGATGAAGGAATGAATAAATGATGAAGGAATAAATGAATGGTCTGTACCATAATCCTATAAATATAGATAGTATAAAAATTCATATCCCTGGATAATCTCATTAAGTCATTCAGCAAGCACTCAATACTAGGTACTTAGGTACTAGGTAAGTACTAGGTACTTACACATTTCCTTAGGAAATACAAAGAAAAAAAAAATAGCAATGTTGAAATGTCCTTGCCCTCAAGGAGCTCACATTCTATATATCTAATTAACACATTCTCTAAACAAGAGAAAGGAAGGACTGAGACGATTCAAACTGAGATAAGTAACAAATCAAATAAAATAAGGAAGAGATGAAGTGAGGTTCTCTCTCAGGCATAGGAGCATCCCATTCTTAGGATATCCGTGCCTTCTCATATATCCTACAACTGAACTTTATATATTGTCTCACCCAAGAGACTAGAATACAGACTCCTTGAGAATAAGAACTGGTTCATTTTTTTTCTATTTGTATCCCCAGTTTTTAGCATTGCTCTTTTTTAATTGATTCCCATCAAAATAATGAGAATCCTTGTACTAACATAATTTCATCCTTCTTTTCCTTAAATTTTGCCCTGATGAGCCCCACATGAGCAAAAACACCCCTTTAAGTCTTTAGCATTCCCTTGGGCTCCTTATAACTTCCCCCTCTCTTCTTCAGCAATCCTAGAAAAGGCTTTTTGAGGTAGAATGTTAGAGAGACCAGGTCCACCAGATTTTACTCTCTTCCTGGGAGGTCAACGTGGAGGCCCTTCCTGTACACCTTTAATCGTGTCACATTTGTACACCTGATTACCTTGAAGGCCACTGGTGCCACGTATGGGAAAGTGAGAAAAGAATCTTCTGATTCCCTTTCTGCCTTCCTGCCCAATGTCAACAGATATGGTGGGAATTCAACCCTCCCTTAGGACACAGCCTAGGAAATCTATGTCAGCTTCCCCCTGGAGAAGCCCCGACAGACACTGAGGGACCCGAGATGGGGCAGGAGAAACCTCTATGTCAGTACAACCACACCAGGCTCTGAGGGAAATACAAGCTTTAATAAAACACAGGCTCTTTCTCTGCTGGAGCTTATGGTGCATTGGGGAGCGAGCCACTCTCAACTTTTAAAAACAGAAGGCATGTGGGCTTTCTCCTTTAGCATCATTTCTTCATCTTGCTTCTCTCTTTTTCAATAGACACTCTATTCAAGTTTTCTTGCCTTTTTTAATGAGTAATTGTGGTTTGGGAAGGCACAGAGTGGAATATGGTAGAAGGGAGAAGCAAGGTGGTATCTAAAAAGCTTGAGAACCACTGGCGTAGGTCAAAGCTTTCATATCCTGATCGTAACAGTCTTATGGCCATCGAAGAGGAAAAGTTATTGCTGCACAACTGCCCTCCTGAACAGCATTCTATGCTTGTCCACGTTTCATGATTCAGAAAACGTTAGATCATTTTTTAACTGGGGGTAGCAATTTTTTTTTTCTCAAGAAGCAAAATCTACAGTTGACGGTCCTCTTAAGTTTACTAATAAGAAAATACTTCAAAATTTCCTTACCGAGAGAAGTTAGGAGGAAAATGGGAAGGGATGGTGGAGCTTCAACAAGGCTAAGTCTACCTAAGTTTTGCCCTGGAGTGCCCGTATTTGGGATGGGAGCACATGCCCTTCCTATGGTAGTCCATCAAGTCTGCCATCCTTAGCTCCCCTACCCCATAGTGACCACAAGGGCGTCACCCTCTCCCAGCACACTATACATTCAATACCTGCTGCTTCATCCTATTTTGCCTCCCCCCAGAGAGTTCTAGCAGAACTAAAGCCAACATGGAGAAAAGGGGTATGAATCTTTCCTGGGTTAGCACTCCTTTGACCATTTGACCTGGGTGTCAGAATTCTTTGCTCTGCTGGATGATAGGATATGAATCCCAGAATTTCGGAGTTGGGGGAGGAATTTTGGTGCCCATCCAATCCAATGAAAAATAAATAAATAGATAAATGAATAAATAAATGAGTGAATGAATAATAAGACAAATAAATACATGAATGAATTGTTGAGAAGGAAAGGAGAAAAGGAGAAAGGAAAGGAGAAAGGAAAGGGAAAAGGAAAGGGAAAAGGAAAGGAAAGGAAAGGATGTAAATTATTTTACTTTGTGAAGCAAAAGGATATCTCTAAGTATAATTTGTCTTACTTATTCCTCCCTAAGTTATTCTTTTCTCCCCACTTCCCACATTCAGGCAAGAGAAAAGAGATGACAAGAGAAATAAAAGGTAGCCAAAGCTTTGTTTAACACAGTGATTCTCAAAGCTGTGGTCTCAAGACCTCTGGAGGGAGTCTCTGAAACCCTTTCAGGGAGTCTTCAACATAAAATTGTTTTCATGATAATTTTAAGATGTTTTAATTTTGAATATGGTAAATATCAGTAGATATAACTCTCAGAAACAAAAGCTCCTTGGAAGGGTTTTGAGTATAAAAGTACAAAAACCAAAAAGTTGAGCATTACGTCTAATGTACCCAGAATTTGATCACCACTTCTTACCATAGTGTAAGTTTTATTTTCTTTAGATTCTCAAAGCAATTGGAATCAAAACCTGAAATCTTATTATTAAAATAAAGTATAGTGCAGGCAAGTGAAAGGGACCACTACACTCTTCCTTTTAAGGAAAAAAAATACCATCCTAACACTTAGAACTTTTAAAAAGTGGAGTAGACTTCTTTATGAGGAGAGAACTTTCCTTCATTATAGGTCTTCAAGCAAAGGTTGAATGAGCTCTTGTTGGATGGATCCTAGAAGGGATGCTCTTTCTTTCTGTCTTTTCTTTCTTTCTTTCTTCCTTTTGATTCACAAATTAAAATTATTTACATCTTATGTATCCCTTTAAAATGTTTTGAGTGTATTACAAAACCACTATAGAAGAAAGGAAAAGTTTTGTAAAACCTGAAAATCATATTGAATTCTAGGGGCAAAGATTCATGAAATTGACATTTATGGAAATCTGGCCCATGTTTTGCTTTCTTATAATAGAAGGGAGACAAAATTGCAGATCTTTAATCCTACAGCCCAATTCTAGATGTGACACATTCATTATTCAGTGGAATCCTCAGGGGAACCATTAATATAAATTCTAACATAGACCAGAACCCCCATAAAATGTTTCTGAAAACCTGATTAGAGAAGTTTGGCCAAAAGATGATTTGCCATAGACTTGGATTTCTAGTAGATTTCACTATAATAATCATGTCCTAAATTGGATTTTTTTTAAATTTTTCAAACCTATTTTAGAACCTGGAATGGAAGAATTCTTAAATATAAAAGTTTAATTCCTTCGTACAGAAAAGAAAATGACTCCAGAGTTTCCGAGGATTCCTCGACATTGACAAAGCCAGGGATAGAACCCAATTCTCCCGCTTCTCTAGTCCACCACACCCTTCCCCCCAAATTGACCAAGACTTACCCTTCACATCTGGGTGATACCGGCTCCAAATCAGATTCATTTTCTGGAATGATCCGGGAATGAATTGGAAACATTCCTCCTATAACTAGAGTGTGGTTTATGGCTTCCACATATCCATGTAAATCAAACTTTCCCAGCAGTCTACAGGTTGGTTCTTCATCGCCCTCAGTCATCAAGGGGACCAGGAAGAAGACCAGCAGGAAGACCAGCAAAAGGGGAACCACAGACTTTTGGGTGGGGGCCATTTTTATAAAGAACCAGTGGAAGAAAAAACAGCCTGAACTATGGACGAGTTCTTATGAGGCCCTTTGATAGCAAATCATCTTCATTAGCCTATGGAAATGTGTGTGTGTGTGTGTGTGTGTATGTGTGTGTGTGTGTGTGTGTACTCATGTGTTTGAGATTTTCCCCAGGGCTTGAATTGCTGCTGCTTTTGCTACCTAATTGTCAAGCCTCAATCAATCAGAAAACCTGGAACTCACCTGGAGCAAGTGGAGCTGGAGGATTAAGAACATTCATTATCCCTGAGAAAAGCACCTGGTAAAACAGATCCCAGGTCTTGGTCCACAAGCACCAAATGAGATGAAAATTATTCACAGGACTTTCTCTGGAAAAGAGCAAAACCTTTCATTCCACAAGGAGTTCTTTAGCACCTCCTATGCTGAGAATATAAAGACAGAAATTGCTGACATACATATACATATACACAAATATATATACATCTATATTTATTTATATATACATATGTATACATAAATACACACAAATATATATACATAAATATATTATATACACATAAATATATAAAAATATACATAAATATATATATAAATATGTATACCTACATATATATACATATATACATATACATAAGTATATATTATGTATACATAAATATATATACATAAATTATATATATATATAAATATACATAATGTGTATATATATTCACATAAATGTGTGTACACACACACAACACACATACACACGTGTGTGTTTTCTGCCCCCCCCCCCTCAGAATGGAAGTTCCTGGGGGACAGGGACTGTTTTTTCCTTTGATTCCCGGCATTCAGCACAATGCCTGGGCAAAGGAGATGTTTAATCAAAGCCCGCTTGCTTGCTTGATGAGTTTCCATCCTACCGGGAGAGGTACACAGGTAAAAATCAATACAGAAAAAGGAGTCTGGGGAAGCAGACCAGCAAGTGAAGCGCCAAATGGCAGCTGGCTGAGCCTTGGTGGAAGGCAGGGCTTCCGAGAGTCAGACATAGGAGGGAATGTTTTCCAGAGCGGGAGGAGAGCTTGACAAAGACTCGGAATGAGAAATAAAATGCCCCCTTCGGGGGGTTGCTAGAAAGCTGATTTGACTGTACTTTAGAGGGTGTGAGAGAGAAAAAAGGGAGCCATTCATCCATCCTGGAGATGCAAGACTCTCCTAGCTCCTTCCCGGAGATTTCTTATTTTGTGAGTCATTGGGTTCATTTCCTAGGGAGCTTTCTCTTACACAGGAGTGACACTGGCCTGATGTCACTATTTTGTACCCTATGACACAGCTCTCAAGGGAAGTAGGGGCAGCCCCCCACTTGTTTCCCTTTTCCTTTTGCTTGCTGGCTGGAAGGTTCAGCCACTGCTGAATGAGTAGAATCATAGAATCACAGATGCAGAATAGAAATGGGATCTTAGAAGTCCTATCATCCAACTATTCATTTTACAGATGGGAAAACTGAGACCCAGAGAGATTAAACAATTTGCCCAAGATCACATAGGGAGCGGCAGAAAGGGATTAAAAGAGAGGAAAACTCCTTCATGGAACATCACATCTTTGTTAGACATTCACATCTCACGTGAGAGACACATAGCCTTGTGAACAGGACTGGACTTAGAAGTCAAGAAGACGTGTGTTTAATTTCCAATTCAAACACTTATTAGGTGTGTAACCAGAAACAAGTCATTCAACTTCTGTGTGCCTCAGTTTCCCAAACTGTAAAATAGGGACCCTTTTAACTACTTTTTTGTCATCCCCTTTTAGTGGGGGACCTAAGAAGACCTAGAACAGACGTCCCCTGTCCCCTGAGTCCTTCCTTAGAATGTGCATCCCTGGAGGTTCCCAATCTTCTCATGAGAACCTCTCTTGGCTTCTGAAGTAAATCCCTGTCCCATTTGGACCCTGGACATCCAAATCTTTGGGGCTGTTAGCTGAAGCTGTAGCCTTAATGCCTTCTTCTTCTCCTTCCCTCCCATTTCCCATGGATGTAGTCCATAGGAATTCTGGGTTTCCCAGCCCCTGAGCCCTTCTTACAGATTTTCCCCAGTCCTTCTAGGCCAGATCAATTTGTCTTGAATTCTCAGTATCCCAGTGTCTCTTTGGCTACCATTTCTCTGGCTCTGATTTTCTGCAAAGCTTTCAAGCTCTTCAGAACTCCGCCTCGGGTACCAGGGGCCATCAGAGTCCCCCTTCTCCTAGGTAACATGGCTCATTTAGAGCCGGAGGGACCTTAGAGGTCAATTAGGGCAACCACCTTTTTACAGCCGAAGAAGCCCAGCCCCTGAAATGGAAAATGATTTGTGGATGGTCAAACAGAACATAAGTGACAGTCCTGGGTCCAACCGCCTTCCCCAATCCTCATGCAGGGATTCATGATCCGAATTTCCAGGATAAGTATAGGAGCATCCTGGCCCTGGGACAGCTAGTCTCCCATCGTTCTTTCTTAAGCTTAACATCCTCAGGACCTCCATGTTAGTATTTTAGATCTTTTTCTGGGATCCACCCTCAGCCCTCAAACACACACTCACACAGCCATGGTGGCGGTAAATGGTTATGTCATTTACTAAATGGTCTAATGGTCCTCAGCAGATAGACCCATAACTAGACATCATCCCACCCTGGGTAAATGGGGTGGGGACAGAGGGAGAGGCAGCAAGTGGCCGGGGGAGAACCGGCCTCCAGAGCCTGGTCGGTGCCCACGCAGGGGATGTAAGGGAAGCAGAGAGAGAGGGCATCTGATAACAGAGGCAAACGTGGAGGAAGAGGAGTTTGCTCTTGCCCCTGACCACAACCACTAGTGCCCCTGCTTCCTCTTCCTTCCCTGGGACCCCAGTTCCCCAATCCCCACAAGGGCATGGGCCTTTAAAGGACCACAAAACATGGGGACAAGAGCCACTACAAAGGACTCATGCCCAGCTGGGGTGCAAGTATAACTCATAGGTGTCAGGACCTGGAGCAAAGCCCCCCAACCCAGTCCAGTCTCCATTTCTGTTACCACATCTTACTGGAAGGTGGGAAAAGAGCATTTTAAAAAACGAATCGATTCTATTTTTACAAGCATTTCTTATGTCTCCCTCCCACCATTCTCCCCAGTTGAATAGTTTTTCAAAACAAAATCCTCCAAAAAAATTAGTGGCTGGTTCTCGAGCGTGAATATTATTTCATGAGTAGCAAATTGTAGAGCTGACCTAATGAACTGACCCACATCCTCCTCCCCACTGGTCATGCACATGTAACTTTGGAGATGGATGTTGACAATGCATTACATATGTATTTTGAAAAGTTCAATTCCCATAGGACACAGAACCAGCTGCTCCCCTGAACAAGTAGCAGTGTTTGTCTCCTTCCCAACTTGCTATGACCAAGCATGTTTCACTGGTGCCTGAGATCTCTTCTCTGGGATACAAAATCAAATACTTTTTTAAAAGGGAAGGAGGGGCAGGGAGAAGAACAGTGTCTCTTTGCTATGCTCTGATGCATGCTACTGAGAACTTCCCCCCAAGTACTGCTGGGATTGCCTTCTCCGTTCTCGGTGGCTTGCCAGCAAAAACCGTTTCTTAGAACCTATGGAGCTTGTTGCCCGGGACTCCTAGTGAAGGACAAGATGGTTCTCTCTAATTCTAATCTGTCAGCAGTCCTCTGGGCATAGGTCATGCTGGGTGTTTTTTAAAAGCAAATTAATGCTTTTTTCCTCATTGTTCCCCCTATTGGTCTAGTTTTTCTTGTGCGGCATAATTATGGAAATATGTACAGAAGAATTGCACATGTCTAACCTACACTGGATTATTTGCTATCTAAGGGAGGGGATGTGAGGGGAAGGAAGGGGGAAAAAAATTTGGAACACAAGGTTTTGCAAGAGCAAATGTTGATCTGAGATATCACTACACTCCTGTCAGATTGGCTAAGATGACAGGAAAAAACAATGATGAATGTTGGAGGGGATGCGGGAAAACGGGGACATTGATGCATTGTTGGTGGAGTTGTGAACGAATCCAGCCATTCTGGAGAGCGATCTGGAATTATGCCCAAAAAGTTATCAAACTGTGCATACCCTTTGATCCAACAGTGTTTCTATTGGGCTTATACCCCAAAGAGATACTAAAAAAGGGAAGGGGACCTGTATGTGCCAAAATGTTTGTAGCAGCCCTGTTTGTAGTGGCTAGAAACTGGAAAATGAATGGATGCCCATCAATTGGAGAATGGCTGGGTAAATTGTGGTATATGAATGTTATGGAATATTATTGCTCTGTAAGGAATGACCAGCAGGATGAATACAGAGAGGCTTGGAGAGACCTACATGGACTGATGCTAAGTGAGATGAGCAGAACAAGGAGATCATTATACACTTCGACAACGATATTGTATGAAGATGTATTCTGATGGAAGTGGATTTCTCTGACAAAGAGACTTAACTGAGTTTCATTGGAGAAATGATGGACAGAAACAGCTACACCCAAAGAAGGAATACTGGGAAATGAATGTGAACTATTTGCATTTTTGATTTTCTTCCCGAGTTATTTTTACCTTCTGAATCCAATTCTCCCTGTGCAACAAGAGAACTGTTTGGTTCTGCAAATATGTATTGTATCTAGGATATACTGCAACATGTTTAGCATATATAGGACTGCTTGCCATCCTGGGGGGGGGGGAGGAGGGAGGGAGGGGGAAAAAACGAAACATAAGTGATTGCAAGGGATAATGTCGTGTAGAAATTATCCTGGCATGGATTCTGTCAATGCGAAGTTATTATTAAATAAAATAAAATTTATTATAAAAAAAAAAAAAAAAAAAAAAAAAGAGAATAAAGTTCAAACAATATTAAAAAAAAAAAAAAAAAAAGAGCAAATGTTGAAAATCATCTTTGCATGTGTTTTGAAAATAAAGAGCTATTATTTAAAAAACATTTTAATCAAAAAAAAACTGAGTTAAATAGATTCAGTCCCTGCTCTTCCAAACAGCTAACAAACAGTCTATATGAAGGAGCCCTGCAGAGGAGATAGTCTGTGGAGTCCAGCACATTTGTGATGATCAGATCCTGAAGGTTTTTCCCAAGGCATATAGATTACCCCTGTCCATTACCTCAGAATGTACCATAGATGCCAAGCAAACAGCTAACACAGAAAAGCACACAGTTCATTGGAACTCGTGGGCTCTCCTGGATTTTTGAATTTAAAGAATTGCAGGGAAGGGCAGCTAGATAGTGTAATGGTTAGAGCACCAGCCCTGAAATCAGGAGACCTGAGTTCAAATTTGATCCTAGCTGTGTGGTTGTAGGCAAGTCACTTAACTCCAATTGCCTAAAGAAAAAGAAATATATGTTAAATCCAAAATAGGCATACATAATTTATTTTAAAATTAAGAACTTCAGGGGGAGAGAAGAGGGACACAATTTAGAACTCAAACTTAAAAAAAAATGTTAAAAATCGTTTTCACGGGAAATTGGGGAAAATAAAATATTATTTAAAAAAAAAGAAAAATGGAACTTTCTTCAAATCCTTGAAAGGTTTTCATCTGGAAGGAGGCTATGTAAAACAGAATTGCATATTAAGGATAGAATATTTTTCATATTTAAACTATCAGAACTTAATCCTAATAGTGAACATTTATATAGCACTTAAAAGTTTGCACAACACTTTACGAACATCTCAGTTTATCTTCACAACCTGAGAAGAAAGTGCTATGATCATCTTCATTTTATTCATGAATCCTGTGCCACACTTTCCCTAAATCATTCTGCCTCAGTTTCCCTACATTGTTCTGCCTTGGTTTCCCTAAATTGTTCTGCCTCAGTTCCTTGAATTGTTCTGCCTCGGTCTCCTTGATTGCAACCCCTCTTCCTATCAGGACTGATATAATTTAGGACTGGTTACTGTAAACTGTAAGTGTTTAATCTCAGATAAGGAGTTCAGACATCCTGGCTCCCAAGTCCTCCTAAGTTATCAAGAATCTATGGTCCTACCTCCAAACTGTCAGAACTGAATTGATGGTCCCTTTCTGGAAATCCCCACACTCATCTGTTGGAATCCTTACTAACTGCTAAGTAGTTAGAGTTGATCTAATCTTACAAAAAGATGTTTTGGGCAGAACCTGAAACAAGATACTAAGTAGAACTACCCATAATCCCTCTCTCTGGAAGGAGCATAAATAGGCCAATGGGCCAGTCGGAGAGTTCGAGAGAGGAAGACGCTACAAGTTGAGATTTCACTGGAATGACATGAAGATTGGAGCTGGCTGGAGGCTGAAGAAAGCAGAAACAGAGGCTAAAGGAAAGAACCTTTGGATTTGGAGATACTCGGAGGGCCCTAAGCTAAACTGGCTGTGTTTTGAGAAGAACAAGAACTGATTCAGATCCATCTGAACTAGACACAACATTTTGGCGCCCAACGTGGGACTAACAGACCCCCTCAGTGGATTTCAGTGGAAAAGCTACGATCCTGATCCAGTGGAAAAGTCTTCTTGACCCAAAAATTAGAGTGAGTACAACAAAGAAATTTTGTTAAAAGAGTTAAAGTAGAATTTCAGCTAAGATGGGACAGATATTTAGAAAACAGCCTGTTTCTGTTCAAGGAAAATGTTTAGAGAGCATTGTCAAAGTTATGGAAAGCCAAGGTTTAATTATAAGTTTACAGCAAATCACTGAACTTTTACAAACTGTAAAGGACATATGTCCTTGTTTCTCTCTTGATAAGGAATTAGATCTAAATGAATGGAAATTTGTTGGAGAGGATCTTTGTCAATTCTATGATAAAAATGGGCCTAACTCAATAATTAATACATATAATGTAATACAATTGGCTATAAGAAGTTATTTAAGTGATAGAATGATGAAAAGGAAAGTACAGGAGGAAGAAATGGCAACTTTACTAGGTGAAAAGGAGGACGAATCAGATGAGAATGGAGTTAATTACAATTCTGAGTATGATACTTCACAGCAGGAGGAATTAGGTGATTCCACATCTCATGACCCTCCCCCCGCAATTAACTCTTCATGGGTGGAACAAGGGGGAGGGAGAGAGACAGAAACACAGTCAACTTCTCCTGTAAAGCAGAATTTAACAAGATTAGAAAAAGCATTAATTAAGGCAAAAAATGAAGGAGAAGATATATCTGATTTTATAAATGCATATACTGTGATTGAAGAGCTCAACTCCTCAGGTCAAAAAGAGAGAAAATACACTCCTTTTAATTTGGGAAAAATTAAAGATTTGAAAAAGGGTTGCACTCTTTATGGGGCTACATCCTCTTATGTGAAGATGTTACTGGATAATTTGTTTTATGAAATCCTAACCCCAAATGACTGGAAATCCATAACGAAAACTTGTCTAGAACCGGGACAAAATTTATTGTGGCTTTCAGAGTTTCATGAATTATGTAGGATTCAAGCCCAACACAATAGGCAAACAGGACAAATCACTTTTGACCAACTAGCTGGTGAAGGTCAGTATGCAGAGAGTTCAGAACAAATTTATTATCCCATAACAGTATATGAGCAAATTTCTAAGGCTGCAATAAAAGCTTGGAATTCTCTCCCTGGACAGAAAGATGGAAATAATGCTTTTACAAAAATAGAGCAAGGTCCCAATGAACCTTTTGCAGATTTTGTGGGACGTTTACAAACAGCTGTAATAAGAACCATTGGAGACAATGCAGCAACAGAAATAATGACTAGACATTTGGCTAAGGAAAATGCCAATGAGATTTGCAAAAGAATTATATGGGGGCTAGACAAAGATGCTCCTTTAGAGGAAATCATAAGACGCTGTGCCACAGTGGGCCCAAATGCTTATTATACCCAAACTATGATGAATATGGGAAGACAAGGTCCTTCTTGGCAGAGGAATTCTAGAGAAACTCGTCGATGTTTTCATTGTGGAAAAATTGGACATCTAAGAGCCCAATGTAGATACAGAGATACAATGAGAAGACAGGGTGAGAGAAAACCCAAAACCCCATGTCCAAAATGTAAGGGAGGCTTTCACTGGGTCTCTAAATGTATATTGACCCAGAGGAATGAGAGGCAGGGCCCAGCTCTAAAGTATCAATCAAAGGACAGGTGGGGCATGATAGCAACTGAGGTTACACCCAGAGAGACTTTAGAAATTCAGAACTCTGATGTCATCAACCAACAGAAAAGAATCAGGATTACAGTTGGGGAGAATACAGGCCTTTTAAGACAACAAGACAATATCCAATGCAAACAACTCCAATGTAATTACCAGATGATGAGAAGAAATCCCAAATTTGGTAAATAGAAGGGAATTAGGTTAATTGCTTGGGGAAGAGGATCTGCTTATATTTCCACAGGTGGAAAAGGAATCAGATGGCTAACAATGAGACTGTCAAAAGAACTTTAAAATCTTCAGCTTTCAGTTCCTGAAAAACCAGCAAGAATCACTGGATTCCCTGAGATGAAAGATTGTTGATGAGACTTTTTGCAGTACTTCAGAGCTTACAGGAATTATTAGATTCCTGGCGCATGAACTAATGAACAATGGATTCCTTATGGACTATTTCTAGGACTTATGGACATTTGTAAATTTTCAGGTCGATTTATGTTGTTACATTACTACTAGCCTGTGTTATATTACTATGTGCTTATGTATTTTAAGCAATTGCAAGAATCATTGGATTTCTTGAGATGAAAGATTGTTGATGAGACTTTTGCAGTAGTTAAATTTTCATGTTGATTCATGTTATTTGTTACATTACCACTAGCCTGTGTTATATTGCTGTGTGCTTTTGTAACTTATGTATAATGCCTCCCATATTGATGGATTTATGTATACCATGTATATCTGTTACAAAGTTCTGGCCCATATTGATGGATTTATGTGTACCCCCTCAGAAACCCCCTATGTTTTAAAACAAAAGAAAGGGGGAGATGTTGGAATCCTTACTAACTGCTAAGTAGTTAGAGTTGATCTAATCTTACAAAAAGATGTTTTGGGCAGAACCTGAAACAAGGTACTAAGTAGAACTACCCATAATCCCTCTCTCTGGAAGGAGCATAAATAGGCCAATGGGCCAGTCGGAGAGTTCGAGAGAGGAAGACGCTACAAGTTGAGATTTCACTGGAATGACATGAAGATTGGAGCTGGCTGGAGGCTGAAGAAAGCAGAAACAGAGGCTAAAGGAAAGAACCTTTGGATTTGGAGATACTCGGAGGGCCCTAAGCTAAACTGGCTGTGTTTTGAGAAGAACAAGAACTGATTCAGATCCATCTGAACTAGACACAACACTCACCAGTGTTCAGACTGCACCCATCGCCTTTGACTCCCCTGATCTCTACAGCCATATAAAAATCACTGGAATCTCATATTCCATGCTGAATGCTTTGAGATGAAAGTCCAATTCAGCCCTGGGGAAAAAATGGATTTTGATCTGCCCCCAATCTTTCCCTCTCAGAAACTCAAATAAAATATTAAAAACTCTCTAATCTCTATTTTGCCTCAATTTCTCCAGAATTACAATAAGGAAATTGAGGCACAAAAAGATTAAGTGACTGACCCAAGTTCACGTATGTGGATAGTAAATGTCTGAGACAGATTTGAACTCAGGCCCACTCACCTATACAATAAGCCACCTAAACTCCTGTTAGGTTTTATTTCATTTTTACTTCAGAGGGCAGAACTAAATTTAAAGGACAGAATTTGTAAAGTGAAAAAACTAGGCTTAATGTAAGAAAAACCTGCTGATAATCAGAGATATCCAAGGAGGAACTGGTTGCTTTAGGAAGCAGTAATAGAGCATTACCATAAGAAATGATGAAAGCGGCTTCTCTGGCAGCTGGTGGCTAAGCAGACTTTAACATCACTCCTCAGAATGATAGTTGATTAAGTTGTTGATCTTAATTCTTTCAAAGTGACTTGTATTTACACATTTCTAAATTGTTCTCTGAGCTCTGAATTTCACTCTGAGGAGTCTTGCCAGGACTTTTCAGAGAAAAGTCCCCTTTCATCATTTCTTCTGGTACAATAGAATTTCCTCATGTTCTCTCTTTCCCCGTGTCTTGCTCCCACTCACTGGCTAACTTGAAGATATTGTGGAAGAAAAAGCGAATTTGATGGTTCCAAGAAAACTTGACAAGGGGCCCTTTGGCTCGAAACCTGATGTGATGGGCAGGGACTGCTGGGGATTTCTTCCCGTGTGAAGAGGCAGTGTTAGAACAGGTTGCAGAAGCTCAGAGTGGGGAGGGCCCACAGAAGCCATCCAGCCCAACTTGGACATAAGAATTCCCACTACAACACCCCCAGAACCAGGTAAAAAAAGGCTCCAGCCTTTCCATAAGTACTTCCACCAAAGGCACTCACTACTTCTCAAGGCAACCAGTTCCTCCTTGCATACCCCTGTTAGCAGATTTTCCTTACAATAAGCTGAAATTTTTCACTTTACAGGCTCTGTCCATTATACTTGGTTCTGCCCTCTGGGGTAAATAGGAGTTTAGATGGCTTATTGGATAGATCAGTGGATCTGAGTTCAAATCTGTGGGGTCTCTCTTGGCAACCGAAACAAAAACATGGATAGTCTGGAAGCCTTGAACTTTTTTTTTTGAAAGGAAAGTCCCTGACAACTGAAAATCAACCTGCTTGGTGGGTTATTTAATAAGGTGGGCTGTGTTTGCTCCTTCTTCCGAGAATGCCGGTTGATTATGAGAACCAGCTGCCTCCAGCACTCTGGACAGGGGAATCCTTCTCCATCCAGATGGCCTGGTTTTGTCCCTTGTGAGCTGGGTCACCCCAAATGCCAGTAGAGGGTACAAAAAAGGGGCTGTTCTCCTTCGGGCAAGAACTTGCCCTGATTAGATTCTATTTCTACTCCCTAAACCAAAATAAGAGCTCTTCGTTGGGGGCCAAAGGCTAAAATCAGGGAGAAAGAAGCTGCTGCTATATTCTGCCATCTATTGGGAGAGGATTTTATTCCACCTCAGCCCCAAATTGGAGTCTTCTTGCCTGCCTTTTCACTAATCATCCCTGGTTCTTTGTTTTACTATTGGCTCCCTCTGAGGACGCTGGCAATGTTCATGCTCCCTTTTTAAGGCAATCAAACAAACTTGTCAAGACTTGCTTCTCCTTCCACGCAGGTGGAACACCTGCATCTTCTCCTAACGAGGGACAAAACAACCTTGGAGTGTTACCCTAACAGAGGCTAATGATTTCAGAGACGTTCTAAACATTTTCCTGGGAAAAGCCCGCTCTCCTTAGGAGCCACAGACTGACAGTAGTGTCGCCCAGGACTGTCAAACCAGAAGGTGGCCATGATGGCCAGAGAGCTCCCTGCTGGCTTAGCGGCTTTGGGCTCCCTGTTCATGCAATGATTGCCCCCTTAGCCTCTCTTTTAATTTCTCAGCTGTCACCTTACTTGCTTGTTCTGTACAAACTATCGATCCACTTTGTTTTCTAAGTAATACTGAGCATCCTTTTATTCTTTTTCCTAAGCATCCTTTTAAATAGATCCCTAAATATAAATACAGCATACCACGGAACACTTTTTTTTTTACTTTTTTTTTTTCCTGAGGCTATTGGGGTTGAGTGACTTGCCCAGGGTCACCCAGCTAGGAAGTGTTAAGTGTCTGAGGCCAGATTTGAACTCAGGTCCTCCTGACTTCAGGGCTAGTGCTCTATCCACTGTACTACCTAACCACCCCCACGGGACACGTTTTTTATGGAATTTCTGGCCCTGTGAAATAGAGAACAGTTCTGACTTGGGACTCTAATAAATTCTGTTTTTTTTTTTTTTTTTGCAAGATTTCTAATTCCAGCTTTACTCCTTTCCTCTATCTTTAGCACTGAGAAACAAAGAGGCAGGAAAATGCATTGAATTTTAGCAATCCAGGCACTTCCCGGTCTTAGATGATTGAGATGCATCGCAGTGCTCTAAAAACAATCTGCTTTCTAGTTTTGTTGGGGGAGCCAGTCAAGCTTTCCCAGAGTCGGCGTGGTGTAATAGGAAATTCATGGGGCTTGGCGTTGGGAGGCCTGGGTTTAATCCCAGCTGCACCATTTACCATCTGTGATACCTCAGTCAAGGAAGTGCGTCTCTAAGGCTCCTTGCTTTGTCCACAAAGCGGTTACATAGATTGTTGTGAGGACTAAGTAGATGCTGTACGTCAAATTGTTTTTCTAAAGTCTCTTTCTACTCCATAGTCTATGAATTTCATTATGTATCATTCACATTTCTAGTACTGAGATGGTTTTGCTGAGGGGAAATATAATAGCGAGAAACAGGTGCTGGATTTGGTCAGGAAGAACCTGAATTTTACTAGCTGTGTTAACACCTCGGTGCCTCAGTTTACTCAGTTGTAAAATGGATCCAACATCTAGAGTATCTACCTCATAGGGTTGTCAAGAGGCTCAAAGGAAAGAAAGAATGTAAAGTGCTTTGCAATCTTTGAAGCATTGTATGAATATAAATTCTTATTCTTGCCATTAGTATTATGATGAATCTTCGTTATTAGTCTTGTAACAAATAGTATTAAAACTATTCAAGTTGGTCCTTGTACAATCTTTCTAACACACATTTTCCGTGTGACTCTGGACAATTCATTTTCTGGGTTTCAGTTTCCTTTTCTGCAAATATAAGAGGGCCAGACTAGAAGAATTCCCCCAATTATCTGATTTTTTTCAGCAGGAGAAAATCTGCCCAAGCTTGTGCTCTTCTGCCTTCAAAAACTCAGAGAGGATCACTTTTACCCCAAAAGGAGGTGTTAGCCCCAGACTTTGTTGGAGGCAAAACTGAAATCACATGTCAATGAGAGTTCAATTTTCTGATTTTCTTCTGAGAATATACATATACATGTGCACGCACTCCTCCACATCCGCACAAAAACGCATGGCCACCTGGGTTGTTGTGAAGAGCTCAAAGGGGATAATATTTGTCAAGTGCTTCACATGGTGTCTGGTACATCATAGGTAATTAATAAATGTCCGTGTCCTTTGTTCCTCCTGCCTCCAAGGGGAACGCTCTCTTCACTATGCCAGCTGCCTCCCTAAGGTGAATTTGTGATCCCATCAAAATACCTTCAGTCAGTCACTCAGAGTTCACGAGTGATCTTTATTAACTATTCATCAAGGCACAAAACCGATTGCAAAGTATCTGTATTTTCTCTTGACAGGGCTGATGGGAAGAGTCCCCAAGAAGAAGATCATAAAGTATTCAAAAAAATCAATGAGGACATTATGAGCTTTTTATTATATGAGATTTTAATTGTCCCTCGTTATCAAAGACAGCCTTGCCGTTGGGCCCAGTGACAGTTTATCCCAAATCCCTATGTATGGAATTATATTCCAGATCATTTTAGTCAATTCTCAAAGAATTAGAACTATCTGCCATCTTAAGGAGCTGCTTCAGGATATTTGGGGGAATAAAAATAACAACAGAACCTCAAGGAAGGGACTTCTAGTGAGCAAGCCATTTAAGATTTTGGGAGGGTCTAAGAGAAGTTGAGGAAAATCATGGAATCCCTTTTGTTTTGATTTTGGGTTTTTTAATTTACTTAATAGTATTATATTTTTACAATTACATTCAAAGAGAGTTTTCAACATTCATTTTTGTAAGATTTTGAATCCCATATTTTTTTTCTCCTTCCTTCCCTTTTTTCCCTTCCCAAAACAGCAAGCACTCTGATATAAGTTATACATGTATAATACATGTTTCCATGTTAATTATATAGTAAAAGAAAAATAAGAACAAAAGGAGAAAACGATGAGAAAGAAAAAACAAAAAAAAAAAATGAAATTAGTCTGCCTTGATCTGCAGTCCCCACAGATCTTTCTCTGGATGTGAATGGCATTTGCCATCACAAGGCTACTGAATTGTCTTAGATCACTGTATTTCTGAGAAGAGCTAAGTCTATCGCAGTTGATCACTGCCCATCATTACTGTTAACGTGTACAGTGGTCTCCTGGTTTCTTCTGATTTCACTCAGTCTTCCATAGAGTCCCTTTTAAACAGGGACTCATAGATTCCAACTCAAATACAGGCCGTTGACTGAGAAAATAATTCCATATAATAGTAGAATGGAGTTTAGAGTTCTCTAAGGTTTACAAAGCATTTTAAATGTAAAGTTGCATTGACCCTCACAACACTCTGATAGGCTAAGTACTGTAAATACTCTCCTGATTTGATAAATGAAGAAAATGAGACTTCAAGGGGTGATGTAATTTGTCCATTTTTATTGATTTCCATTTATTATATGTCTACTCTATGCCAGACACTGCACTAAGCACTTTATAAACATCATCTTATTTGATCCTCGAAAGATCCTGGGATGTGGTTGATATTATTATCCTCAATTTACAGATGGGAAAACTGAGTCACACCAAGATTTAGTGATTTGATGACGGTTGCACAACTAGACTGAAGTCAGATCTCTTCCAAGTTCTTCCCACCTTCGGGCCCAGCTGTCTATCTACTTTGCTCCCTGCTTTGGATAAAGCTATCCAAAAATGGAATGGGCCACCTAGGAGGTCATGGGCTCCGCTTCAATGAATTTCTTTAATCAGAGACTGTCAGAGATGTTATAGATGTTATATTTTTCAGGTGTGGGTGAGTCTGATGACATTGGGCAGGAGGGAAAGGGGGTCCTTCAGTGGTTGCCACTGAACATCAGAAAAGAGCTCCAAATGCTGGTCTCTCAACCTTGAGTGTTGGGTACTTTCCGCCATATTGTATTTAGCTTTCTAAAACTTTGGGTAGAGTTCTCTGATATACAGCTACTCATGCTTCAACCAACCATTCACCAACCGTGACCCAACATAAAATGGTGAAATAGCTTTCTTTCACTTCTTTATGAATTTACTGCTGAGTTTTGAAATCACATTTTCTATTAAACTGCTGCTACCAACTTTAAAAGTTTAATTTCATGGATCATTGCTTTTGGCAAAGAGCATTAAGTAGAAAGGAGCTTTAGAGAAGTTTAAAAAGTAGATACAGGTGTTTGCCCTTCTCCTCCAAAGTAAAATCTTAAAACCAACTTAAAAAAACCGTGGAAATTGTTTTATGCACATTGATGGATTCAGACTACAGAGAGCTCTCATCTCGATGAAAATGCCACGGCCCAAGATTTTGGGGAGTGGGGAGAAGAGAAGGGATGGATATTTTTATGAATGGAAGGGAATTTTCCATAAAAGGGGAAACTGGAAGTTTACCTACCAGTGTTTGTCCAACTCTTCGTGGCCTCGTTTGGGGAAATAACTAGAGTGGTTTGCTATTTCAGCTCATTTTATAGATAAGGAACTGAGGCAAACAGGGTTAAAGGACTGCTCAGAATCACAGAACCAGTAAGTGTCTAAGGCTGGAAGGTGAGTCTTCCTGATACTCTACCCACTGTGCCATCTAGCTGCCTCAAAAAAACAGGCAGAATCCAATTTTAATGACCCTGACAACCTCAAAATAGCTATAACTGACCACTTCCATGTCAATTCTGCCATGTCCAAGAACTGTTCGGGAAGGAAAGACACATGATTGCTGGTGTTTTGTTGCTGTTTACAAAAATTAAATGTTTTGTATATATTGCGCTTACAAATATTAACTACTTAGGGGTCAACATATAACAGAAAGATGATCTTCCACTTATAAGCTGCCGTAGCTAGGAGAGTATGGATTATTATTCCTCTGTTTCTCTACTTAGATTCACAGGAGTCCATAATAAATTTATCGATAGTATATATAATAGTATAATAAAATTATACAAAATTTTAAGGAAAAGATCTTCAAGGCTGTATCTTAATCAGCTTGAACAGGCTCACCAGAGACACTTGTTAAATTTATAGTTTGTTTCACTGAGACTGTCCAGAAACACCACAAATCAGAGGTTGATTTATTGCTTTACTGATTGTCTTGTGATGATATGTCCTGTGGACCTAAAATTCTACATGGGAAGTCATGCCAGAAAATTCTTACCAAATCAACAGGAGTCAAACAAGAAGCATTTCTGGGGAAGGGGAAAAGGAGAAATGTCTAGAGCAAATAATATTAATGTACAAGGGAGGGTGGTCTTTGGTAAGGGGACTGGAGGAGACATGGGGTCCCTCTGGGGGGTAATGAAGAACACGGGTCCCATAGATCTGCCATATGGACAAAGAACCCAACCTTAAATTATTCAAGTCCATGCCATATGGGAATGGAGGGAAGACTCAGTGAGGAGCCTGATAACTGCCTTAAAATAGTTGAAAAGGAAGAGAGATTAGATTTGTTCTATTTGGCACCTGAGGGCTGAACCAGGAGTAATGGAAATCGCTGAGATAAATTTAGCATTAATATGGTTAAAGCTATCCAAAAATGGAATGGGCCACCTAGGAGGTCGTGGGCTCCTCTTCAATGGATTTCTTTAATCAGAGACTGTCAGAGATGTTATAGATGTTATATTTTTCAGGTATGGGTGGGACTGATGACATTGGGCAGGAGGGAAAGGGGGTCCTTCCAATCCCGAAACTCCGTGCTCTTAGGGAAGTTAGGTCACACTGTGGATAACCAGGCCTGAAGTAAAAAAAAAAGACTCATCTTCCTGAGTTCAAATTTGGCCTCAGATACTTTCTAGCTATGTGACTCTGGGCAACTCATTTCACTGTTTCCCTCAGTTTTCTCATCTGTAAAATGAACTGGAGAAGGAAATCCAGTATTTTGGTTGAGAAAACCCAACAGGGCCACAAAAAGTTGGAAGTTACTGAAATAACTGAACCTCAACAACAGCAATGATTCTTCTATAATCATCATGGCTTTTTAAAAGATATGTACTGGGTATAGAAACAAAGATAGGTAACAGAATCAATCTGAAAGTGTGATTTGGTTCTGTGAGAGGAGCAAAAGAATGAAAACTGGGGCAAAAGGCTGCTTTCCTTGCTCGATGTTTACACCCATCTTTTATTAATGCAGGCAAGCATTTTCCAGGACTCCAAGTTAAGGTCACTGACTTGGCAGGCTCCATTCTTTTTCCTCTTTTGAAAATTAAGACAAAGCTGATGATAACAAAAGGATTTTTTTTGCTATTATTATACCAAGAAAGGAATCTTTTGCCTTTCTCCAATAACCCTCCCACTCAGTGTGACTTCCTCCCAGTGAGGTTCAGCAATCACATCAGCCACTTTTTTCTAAACCTTAGGCTAGTGTTCACCAGGGCCAGGAGTTTTGATTCCATCAAGGGCATCTAGTTGCTCTTTTACTATCTCCTTACTTATCTTGCCTATCAACTCCCCATTAGCCATTTTATTCCATTCTTTCCAATGCAAAGATCATTCGCTTCACTACAGAAAAACAGAAACAAAATAAGAGTTGAGCAGCTTTCTGTCTTCTTTTCATCTCTTTCCATCTTCTCAAACTCCTGGAACCTCTTTTTTGATCCTCCTTTTTTTAGTACAGTGGGATGATGATCTATTTCAGTGAAGAGAGTAACCACTCTGATGAAATCACTGACAGATTCTTGAAGTATTTTAAATATAGCTAAGAACAAAAAAATCCTCCTCTTATCTCCTTTTCTCTCCTTTCTTTTTCCTTCCTCACTTTTTTCTCTCCTATCTCTGTTTTTCCTCTCTTTTCTCTCCTCTTGTCTTTCTTTCTCTCTCCTTTTTCCTTCTCTCTCTGCTTCTCTTTTTCTTCTTTCTTTCTTCTTTCTTCCTCTGCTTTCTCCCTATTTCTTTATTCCTTTGTCTTTCTCTTTATCCCTCTTTTATCTTTGTATGGCTCTTTCTCTCTCAGAATTTTTCTGTCTCCATTTCTCTATCTCTGTATCTCTGATCCTTTGTCTCACTATGTGTCGCTATCTCTGTCTCTCCATGTCACCATTCCTATTTCTATTTCTCTTTCCTTTTCCTTTTCTTTCATTTTTATAGATCTACTGAGTAGTATCTTTAGTTAAATTTCAATAGTCCAGTTCAATTGTCCCAGAGAAAGACAGAAGATGGAAAAACACATGAAGTATTCAAGGTATCACTTTGAACCAAACCCCTCCCCCACCAAAAATAGATGGTATATACTAATGTGAAAGGAAGCAAACATTTGTAGCATAGGAAGGAAATAAAGATAAGTTATTTGTTAGTCAGTAAGCATTTTAAGAACCTACTATGTGCTTGGCAGGCAGCTAGTGCAGTGGATAGAGTATTGAGCCTAGAATCAAGAAGATCTGAATTAAAATCTGGCCTTAGACACTTACGAGCTATGTGACCCTGGACACGTCATTTAATTTCTACTTTCTTCACTTCCTAATTTGTAAAATGGAGACACACTGGAGAAGGAAATAGCAAATCATTCCAGTATCTCTGCCAAGAAAACCCCATGGACAAAGTCCACAGCATCAGACACCAGAGATACAAAAATAGTTTTTAAAAATATCCTTTGCTCTTAGAGAGCTGACTATTAATCACATGAATAATCAAGGATGACAAACACATTTGGGCAGTTAGAGAAAAGAAAATTCTCATTGTGTTTTGAGAGATCTTTAGAATAGAAGAGCAGAGGTATGACTACCAGATACATAAAAAAAAAGCTATTCTGATGCAGAGTTATGTTTATGAACCATAGAAACATCTGATGAGGCAAAAGCTACAGAATGATCTCACCAAACAAACCAACAGTTAGAGACCGGAGCCTCCGGAGAATGTAATGATAGAACTTTAAGTGCCATTGGTGCTGTGTTGGTCTACTAGATACATAAAGCAAAGAAAAACAAGAGTTCCCAAAGAACTGAAGGAAAGAACTGCATGGTAGAAAGGGAGTTTCAGAGAGTAGCCCCCTTTGTGAAAGGGCAAATCTTGATTTCTCCTCTTTTCCTGGAGTCCCAATGACTTGCATAAAATACATAGGTCCTTAGTGGGGAGAAGATGAATGTAGCCACTGGAAGTCTATTAATTCTGGGGGCTTAGATGCAAGTCCATTTGCATTCATTCATTTGTAAATAGAACCTGTATTATGTGCTTTGTGAGACCCAGTGCTTGTAAGGAGAGCTGGTAACTTTCCTTGGGAACATTTGACCACCGGTATTCTCAAGTTCTATTTAGTGTGGGATAAAGAGTCAATGATCATAAAATGGTTCTTTGTGTCAGGAAAAAGCCTAAGATATGAATTAAGGTATTTCTAAAGACATATAAAATATGCAAATTCATAAATAATAATAGGATAATTAGAAGCATCTATTTTAAAACTACATGCTGTCTTAAACTACTTCTTAAATAATATTCCTCAGGTCTAGCCTAGATCATTCCAATGTTCTCTAAGCTAAAGAATTTAACAACTTCTTAACTCCTGCTTAGTACCTTCTATTCAGAACAACCCCATTTATTTTAAAATCCCCCAATCTGGATGTGCTAGGCTGAATTCATTGGTTTATTCTATAACCCAGGCTAATTTCCAGCCATTCAGGAAGCTTTCTGATAACACTGTGAATGTTTAAGCTGTTCTATTCATATACCTACAAGATTTTTTTAGTTACTTAACTTTCCTTATCCTCTCAACCAAGGAACAACCATACAAATAAGAAATTAGGACAGTAATCCCCAAAACCACCTCAATTATCAGAATATTGCAACCACCGATTGCTCCTAACATACAACATACTACAGATCCCTTTCTTTACACATATATCCACTTATTTCAGGCCATCAAATACTAAAAGGGTCTTAACCAAATTGAGACTTTCATCACTTTACCAAAACGGCTGCACCTCAGGTCCCTGCTCCTGCCATGGCACTCTTCCTTTTCTCTTCATAGATACCTGCCATGCTCTGAAGGCCAGCATCCAACCAGGAATCGTTCCCTCCCTAGACACGAGACATATTCAAAACTACAGGTCACTTGGATTTTCCTTTGATATGTGAAAAAACAATCATTAAAATATCCGCAGATAAAATATCCTGTATGTAAAGGACATTTGATACCAAAATTCCCAAACCATCATTTCATGTGTTATTGATTTATGAAACAAGCATTTATTAAGCAACCACAAGTGCCAGGCACTTTATCAATACCTCACGATCAGACTCCTCCGTAGGTGCTATTATTGTCTCCTCTGAGAAACTAGAATAAGTAGAACTTAAAGTCCATGAGGAAGAAGCTTGATGGCCCGTCCAAGGTCACAGATTGGAATTCTGGTCCCCTAACTCTCAATCCGTTGCTCTTTCCCCTGTAGATTTTTCTTCCTTGATTTTCATAACTAACCAAATTTTTAGCATCATAGGATCATAGATTTTGAGCGGGAAGGGAAAGTAACTTTAGAGAGAAGTCTTTTTGTTTTATATATGAGGAAACCGAGAGACAGAGAGGGGCAACTGATTCCAAGCCCTGCCCTCTCTCAGGCCCCTTGTAATGTCCCTTCTTCCCCACAACACTAGACATCCTTACCTTATCAAGAAGAGTGCGATTGTACATCCCACATCAGCTTATGGTCATTTTCCAGAATTATTTGAATATAATTGGGCAAGGAAAATGCAGCACTAACTTAATAGAGAAGCAGAAGAAAAAACATAGACTTCCCAAGACTTGGCTCCCTCGGGTTCCAGATCCCTATTTCATTTTGCCCAGCTGGTAGGGATTATTAAGTTGGTTGCTTCACCAACTATTCAAATAAGTTCGGATAACTAAGGGCTTTCAGCTTAGATGAGGGCCTAGCCCTCTCTCACCAAGGCCAAGGCCATGGGCTTTTACTTCTGTTATTTCTTATGTTCCTATCGTATCTAGTCTTTCTTCCCTTTAGTAAAGGAGTTTTGGAGATGAAAGGCTGTGACTTTGTGATCTTTGAAAAATCAAGAGTAAGTTGGGTCAAGAACTGGAGTCGACCCTGGAGCTACAGAGCACCATGTTACCTGCCTGACCCAGGCCGGTAGTGATTTATGCAAGAAAGGGAGCAACTGCGTCCATTGCCTGTGATGAATTTGGAAGTGACCTTGGTGGGCAAACGCTTTAGAGTGACCACTTGAAGTTTGAACCCATTCTCCTCAGGAACCGGGATGGAACAGAAAAAGCACGCCCTCAGTGCCGGATAGTTTTACTTCTGCTCTAGTTTTCTCTCTCAGACACTATCCCCTTTGGAGAATTTTTTTTAATAGGATGATCTTTTACTAATATTTTTAATAGGATGATTCTTTACTAAGTGCTCTCATTTGATTCAGTGTTCAGATTTAAAGGCAGCCATTTCAAGTCAAAACAACTAAGGATCATATTTCAATGACAAAGATAAAAGGGTGATTTGGAGAATCATTTGAGAGCCCTCAAAAAAAAAAGAGAGAGAGAGAGAGAAAAGAAAAGAGAAAAATCAAGGATGATATTGAATTTGGAATCAGAAAACCTGAGGACAAATTCCAGGTGTACTATGTATCAACTGGGTGATCTTGGGCAAGTCAGGATCTCGGGGCTTGTTCATTTTCCTCATCAATGAGAGAGAGAAAGAGAGAGGAAAGAAAAGGAGGGAAGAAGGGAAAGAGAGACAGAGAGATACAGAGACATGCTAAATCATCTCTGAGATCCCTGTAACTCTGGATTTATGATTTCTTTGCAGATTTCCTAAAAAACCTTAGTTATTTGAAAAACTCTAGTGATCTGATTCTCTATACATTATAACCTTCATCCATCTATGGTTTCTTTTACCACTACATTGTTGTCATTCACTGCCTGGACTCTACCTAAGAAGCAAAGCTCTAAGTCACCACAGTTTACGGGTGTACGTTTCTGAATCTTCACTTTTCTAAGATAATTCTCCTACTTCTCAAGACTTGGCTCCCTCTGGGTTTCCAGATCCCTATTTCCTTTTGCCCAGCTGGTAGGGATTGTTAAGGGTCTTCACTAACACAGGGTGGCACTGTTGTATTAGGTCACCCTTACTTACAGCTTTCCTCTCAATGTGTTCTCAACTCTGATGATTTGAAGCCATTTTTAGGAGGGCTGGGGCAAGATGTGGGGAGAGAACCCAGTGAGATTTGTACACGAATAATCAATATTAAACAAACAAAGACCCAGGATGAACTGGACCAAGAGTAAGCCCCTTGGAAAGATTTTGGGGGAAAAAGTCCCAGATACTCAGATCAGCATTTTTTCCATGCTATTTTCCAAAAATTTGAAACAAAGCAAGAGTCCATCAATTAGGCACTGCCTGAAAAAATGGTGGCATCAAAATGAAAAAGAGATGCAAATATGAAGATTCCGAGAATCCTGGGAAGATCACTATAAACTGATGCTCTGTAAAGGCTGAGCAAAACCAGGACAAAAATCTCCATGCTGACTACAATAATGACTGAACTCTGAAGTAACGAAGCACATCTCCCTCTTCTTGGCAAAGGAAAGAACCATACAGTAAATGTATATACCATCAGACATGGTACCTAACCTTCTTTGTGATAAAAATGGGTTAAATTCTTAATAAGAGGCAGCGCAGTGTAATAGTAAGTCAACTAGCATTTATTAAAATGCTAAGCACTGGGGAGACAAAGAAAAAAAAGCCCCTGTCCCAAAGAGTTTATGATCTAATGGGGGAGACAGCCTGCAGACAACTATATATGAAAAATATATGGAATAAATGGGAAATAATCTCAGAGGAAAGCCACTAGGAGTGGGCAGAGGGGGCCTTTGGGAAAGGTTTCTTACGAAAGGTGGATTTGGAGCTGGGACTTGAAACCAGGAGACATGGGGGAGGATGAAGAGCACTTCAGGTATGGCGAGCGGGTACAAAATGTAAGATTGGCAAGGTAGGAAGAGCTGTGCTGTGAAGGGCTTGAAAGCCAAAGGATTTTGTATTTTATTCAGAGGTATTGGAGCGCCATTAAAGTACACTGAGAAGGGGGATGATCACACGACCCCAGCTGTGAATTAGGAAGGTCACTTTGACACCTGAGGGGAGGAGCCACTGGAGCAGGGAGAGATTTGGCAGGCAGACCCCCAGCAGGTGACTGAATACTGCAGGAAGGAGGCCGTGAGTTTATTGGCTAGGGAGGGGAGCGGGGAGGGTAGCAGTGTGGCTACAGATGGATCCGTGGAGAGGAAGGGCGATGGATGGAGAGAGATGTTATGAAGAATTAACGATGGATTTGATATGGGGAGGATATGAGGGAAGAATTAATCATCATCATTGTCACCCCCATAACAACTCCAGTAATAACAAGCACTTACTGGGGTTTGCCGAGAACTTTACAAATATCTGATTTCATTCTGATAATCTGGAAGGTAGGTGCTAGTGTTTTCCCTATTTTATAGATGAGAAAACTGAGGCAAGGAGAAGTTAAATGACTTGCCCCTCATCACACAGCTAGTTAAATACATGGATTTGAATTCAAGTTCTCCTGACTCTAGCTCCAGCTTATTATTGACTGGGCCATTTGGCTGCTTCACAGAAATAACGATAAAATTATAAGCCAGAATGACTAAAACGTAATAGGATAATTGAGAAGAGGGGATAAATTAACTATACGCTGTCTACGTTCAGAGAAAGAACTGATAAAAGGATGTATAGGAGTATTTTACATAAATGTGTGTATGTGTATATAAATATATACACATTTGTGTCTAATGGGAGTTATCTCTAGGGGAACAAAGTGGAGAAAAAAATTGATTTATGTAACTATTATATATTTAAAAGGGAAAGCAAGTTGTACATAATAGATTTGCAGTTTCACATGCAATCATTTTCTTATTCTATGTTATAGAAATGCTTATTTTATTTCATAAATAAAATTAAAAATAAAATATAAAAATAAATAAAGGAAAAGCTGCTACCACACTTCTGTTGCTATTTTCTGGCCTCTTCTTAAGCAAAATACATGGGTTTTGTTCATCATTTTTTTTTTCATCCCTACGACTGATAAAGCATTATTGCTTGTTTATGCCTGGCTACTTTCTTAGAAGCAAAGAAAACAGGAGAGATTGATAATAACGTCTATACCATTTCCCCCTTTGATTTATTTTAAGCTAAATTCCACTTTCATAGTCCAGAGATGTTTCCAGCTCCTTTGTTTTTCTGTTTTAAATGGAGTTTAACAAGGCTCTCAGTCCAACGTCTTCCAAGTGAATTAACAAGCGCTTGGCTCCATCTCCCATTTGCACAGCCAGAATCTGGCCCAAGAGCCAACCTGCAAGAAGCATTGATATTTGTACCCTTCATGGATGAATTAATTTATTGGTTCAGGAATGGCAGTAGACTAAATCACTGTTTGGGGCAAATGCTTGTTGTTCAGAGTTTAAACATCAGAACACATGGCAAGTAAATCTGGGGGAAGAGGCAATGGGGTCCGGGATTTGAATCTTGGACAGTATTGTGCAGAAAAGAGATTACAGATACTTGGATGCCCATCAGTTGTGGAATGGCTAAATTAGTTATAGTATATGAATGGAATATATAAGAGACAAGCAGGAGGATTATTTTTTTAAAAATTTACATGAACTGATGCTTAGAGAGGTGAGCGGAACCAGGAGAACATTGGCCACAGCAACAAAAAGATTATGTGATGATCAGCTGTGATAAAGAGGCTCTTTTCAACACTGAGGTGATTCAGGCCAGTTCCAATAGGCTTGGGATGAAGACATCTGCACCCACAGAGAGGAATATGGGGGCTGAGTATGGAACGCAGCATGGCATTTCACCTTTGTTGTTGTTCGCTTGTTTTTTTGTCTCTCCCATTTTTCCCCTTTTTGGTCTGATTTTTCTTGTGCAGCATCATAAATGTGGAAACATGTTTAGAAGAACTGTGCACATTATTAGATTATTTGCTGTCTAGGGGACAGGAAGGAGGGAGAACAATTTGGAACACAAGCTGTTTCAAGGGTGAATGTTGAAAACTATCTTGGCGTGTATTTTAAAAAATAAAAAGTTATTTAAAAAAAAAAAAAAAAAAGATTACAACTATAAGGAATTTAGAAAAACACGGGAAGGATTCCATACACCAAAGCAATGTGAAATGAACAGAACCAAAAAAAAAAAAAAAAAGAACCTCTTTTATCCCTCAGATATATGAGTTTGCCTGAGAATCAGGTTTCTCATTAATAATAATCAAATATAATCAAAAATAATCAAAAATAATAAAAAATTACCCTGGCATGGGTTCTAGCAATAAAAAGTTATTAAAGAAAAAGAAAAAGAAATAATCAAAATTTTTAAAAAGACGCTGGACTTAGGGGAGACTTGCAAGTCCCTTCTAGCCTATGAATTCTACAAACAATGGGCCAGGCTATCCTTCCACTTTTCTCCTTAACAGGAATTCTTACACCTTTGAGTATCATGGACCTCTTGGCAGTCTGAGAAAGCCTATGGACACCCTTCTCCGAATGATGCTTTTGAACATATAAAATACATAGGATTTAGAAGGAAACGAATTAAATTGAAATAAAATAATGATTTTTTAAAGTTCCTAGTCCTCAAGTTAAGAATCCCTTTCTTAGGGGAAAAGAACTCCAGCCCCAGAGCCACCTAAAATTTAATCAGTGGGTGTTGGAGCTGGGTTACCCTGTTTCACTCTGTCTCCTTCAGAGGTTGGGAGCTCCTCCAGGACAGGGGGCCATCTTCTGCTTTGCTTTTCATCTCCACTGCTTAGCACAGTGCTGGGCACTTAAATGCTTGTCAGTCAGTCTGGATTTTCAAGCAGGGAGAGCTCCTTGTCCCTCCACAGATATAAAGCAATAAATACATGATATTATTATCACTATTTTTATGTGGGTGAAATTAAATGTTATTGGCTAGCCACGGCCTTGAAGGAACCACAAAATGGTGAAGGAGAAAGAAATTCATCATAACCTTCCTAAGAGAAGAGCTGCTTCAATTCAGTGAAGAAACCAGCAGGTGGCAATAGTGGAGAGCTAGCCACAACCCAAAGGAGAAAATCAGCATCATTGTGCGGGAGCCTGAAATAATATATTTGAAGAGAGAGGGCTCTCAGACCCTATAATTCCTTGGATAGGTTCCGGTCCCCCATATTTCCCCTTCCATTGGTAGCATATTTGGGGGGAGGGAAATTTCCCAGGTTATTTTGCCATTCTGTTTAAGTTATATTTTCTAGTTTGTTAAATATAAGGGTTAAAAATAAGGGGAGCATGGGGCAGCTAGTGGGGCAGTGGTTAGAGCACTAATCCTGAAGTCAGGAGGACCTGAGTTCAAATGTGACCTCAGACTCTTAACACTTCCTGGCTGTGTGATCCTGGGCAAGTCATTTAACCCCAATTGCCTCAGCAAAAATAATAATAATAATAATAATAATATAATTATTAAATTATTATTAAATTATATTATAATAATTAATAATTATTCGATTTTTAAATTAAATTGAATAATTAATAATAATTAAATTATATAAATATAATAAAATATAATAATTAAAATAATAATAAACATTATGTAAGAAATCAGGATTATCATTCAAAAGGTCTGTCTTCAATACTTCAAAGATTCTTAATTTCATTGGTGACTGACTCTCACCGAGGCTGACCACGGCCCTTTGGACTTTCCTAAATGATATGATCAAAGACAAAAAAAAATATTTTTTAAAAGTCAGCCAACCTTTTGATCAGTGAATCTTTCCCAACCGGAACAACAGACACAATCCATCACTGGGTCAGTTCTTGAATCCTTTCCAACCTAATAGAAGTTCATGGACTTCAAGGTCCCCCAGTGCCCTGATGAGGAACTGGAAGAAGGCTTAGTGAAATGGTCCAGGAGCTCGCTTCACACACACATGTGGACAAAACTCTCCCCCTTACACAAAGCTCATAATTGTCCCTCATTACATGATAAATGATCCAAAAAAATTTCTAAGGGTAGAAAAATATGAATTGAATCCAAGATGTAATTGACTAAGAACCAATTTTTATTCTAAACTTTGGCCCAAACAAACAGAGTTCAAATGGATAGGACACTGGGACTTAGTTCAGAAGAAACCAAATCCTCTCTCAAATACTATCGACTATATTACTCTGAGCAACTCTTAAACTTCTCTGTACCTCAGTTTCCTCATTGGGAAGTTGAACTCGATTACCTTGAGGTCCCTAAATATGAGTTTATGATTCAACAGACATTTATTAAGCACTTTCTTATTAAATATGCAAGACACTGTGTTAAGCCTGGGGGTGATAGACCCGGCCCAATTATCTTAGAAATCCTCATTTGTCTTCTTGCTCCCTCTGACTCGTTCTTATCCTCTTCATTGTGTGATTTTCTTCATGGACGTGGGAGGGATTGCCAGCTTTTATTCAGACTACTGGAACGTTGGGCTGAGGTTAAAAGCAGAGATACCCTGTAATTATAGAAACACTGGGATATCCAAACATTGAAGGATCTCATAAATCAAGAGCTATTAATTATCTGCAAGAGCACTAAAATGAAACTAACAGAGCCTAATAAAAAAGCACAAAGAATAAAAGGCGGTATAATGTCTATTTGATTCATTTGAGCAAAGTTCTGTGGCTATCTGAGAGTAGCCAACAGGGGATTGGTTCGCACTCGATAAGCCATTAATGCAATTTGCCCCGTGCCTCCTTCAGCAGCTTATTCAAAAGCACGTTTGAATTAAACCAACTCAAAGCTTCACGTCATATAGTAAAGATGTAAAGGGACACGTCCTGTATCCTGCATAGGACTAGATCACCCAACATGGAGGCACCTGCTTTATATGGGTGGCCATTTTCAATTGTGATTTCAATGGATGAAAATTTAAAATGGACCAGACCATCCCAGGGCGAGGACCTGTCCCTTTAGATTTGGGAGGCAGCCTCTGCGCTTTCCCCTACACTTCCAGAAGATATGAAGAGTCAATGATGCCCAAAGGACTCTTAGCTTCTCATTTAACTAGCTGAATGCCCTTGGACGGACTTGAGTCACAACTTCTCCCCTTCCAGCTCCGAGCTTCTATGCATTTTATGAAACTAATTCTATCCGGAAAGCCAACTTTAACTTTAAATAGTCATTATTATAATTTTGTAAAAGATGCTGTCATAATATCTCCATCGTCACCTCACGACGTGTATTATTTTGGATGGGTTGACTTCAGATTTTTTCATCAGTAAAATGGAAACTTACTAGTCCAATTCCCTAATTTTACAGAAGAACAAACAGGAGCCCTGAAAAGTTAAATAATCCATCCAAGGATACACAGCTAGTAAGTTGCAGAGGCAAAATTAGAACTCTATTCTCCCAAGAGAGTCTTTCCACCACCCAGTGCTGCAGATTGGATTAATGGGGGGATAGTGCTTTGAAAACCTTAAAGTGCCACAACAATAGCTACTGTAAGTATTGTGGGGAGGGGATAACATTTCACCAGAGACTGAATATCAACATTTGTGAGAATAATAAAATGCTGCTGTATATTTACATTGACATCATTTAACTCTTCTTTCATGCTACAGAAAATGATTATCACGATAAGTACCATGCAACGAAGCCCTGCACTGATTGTGTAGGAGAGGTGTCTGTCTTCTGGCAGGCCCCTCGAAGCTGGGAAGACTTTGGGCAAAGGTGGCCATCTTTGAAGAGACTTATGAACTCTGATCAATGCGGTTCCAAAGGACAGTTGGTGAAGAAGGATACCCACCTCCTCCCAGGCGCAGAAACATTCCCCTTTGACTCAATGTAGGAAGTTGCTTTGCTTGAGTATGTATAGTGTGTGTGTGTGTGTGTGTGTGTGTATTTGTGTATATATAAATGTATATAAATATATATACAACTATATATAAATGTATACATATATGTACAAATATATATATTTATATATATTTGTTACAAAGGTTTTTTCTTTTTATTTCCAGTGGAGGAGGGGGTAAGAGGGAGAAAATAGAGCTTTGATAACTGAAAAGAATTTTTAAAAGTACTTCCCGGATCTGGTTGGCAGCTGCGCCTGCCTGTACCCTCTGTTCAGAGACCCAGGCTAAATGAAGGTTCATCCTTGGGATGGAGTCCTGGGCAGAAGGGGAGTGTGTGTGGGAGGGCGAGGATCTTTCTTGGTTGTAGCAGCTCCAGAATATCTTGTACCAAGGCTGCAGCCTGCTTTGGCGAAGGCAGGAACCGTGTGCCGATGAAATCACATCTTGGAAAGACGGAAGCATTAAGCAATAACAGATACAAATCTATGAGCAGAAACTAGTTTCGGGAAGGTCGGGGTCTCCTGGGCTGACTCCTCAGGTCCAAAGGACACCCTTGCTCCTCCCTTTGGATGAGAATCCAACCGGGACTGATGGAGCCTCATGTTCTTGGAGACCCAGGAGGCTAGAGACCTTTCCCTTTCAAAAGTAGCAGTGGCAAGTGTTTCAGGTCCAAATCCCCAGCTCAAAGGAAGGGATTCTAAAACAAATAGACACCTGTTGTTGTAATTGTTGGTCCTTCGTTCTCGAAGAGGATCATGAGATCAGAGAGGTGATGCTATGACCTGCAAGTGGATTGGATGGGAGGGAGGAAGCTGGGCAAGGTCACCCGCCTCACTTTCCCCTCCTGAGCCATCTGGGTCCAGTGGCCAGATATGGATCAGGATTGTGGGTGATGGCCCGGTGTGGTGGGAGACCTTGGGCTTTTTTTGTCAGTTAGTTATTCAATAAACCTTTATTAACTACCAATTCTGTGCCAAACATTGTTTTAAGGTTTCTGAATATAAAGAAAGAAAGAAAAAGACACTTTTGCTGTCAAAAAGCTCATAATCTAATGGGGGAAATAACATGCAAACAACTATATACAGACACGCTATACACAGGATAAACTTGAGATAATTAACAGATGGAAGGAAATATATTAAAAGGAATCAATCTGGTTGTTGTCCTTCATTCTTTTTCTTTTTTGACCTCGGTTTTTTAAGCTCAGGCCTTCAATCATTCATTCTTTTTTATTTTTTTAATTAAATATTTTTATATTCAAACCATATGCATAGATACTTTTCAACATTCAACCGTGCAAAGCCTTGTTCACCAATTCAGGGTTTTAGTGATTAAGGCTGGGTAAAAAATACCACTCCCTGCACTCCCCTTCTCTCCCTACTCCAGGGACTATTCTCCAGCCTGACATGTGAAGAGCACTGGATTGTCTTGGACCAAAGGACCTCAGGAGGTTTCCGGGGCAGGGAGTGAGAGGAAACCAAACAAAAACAGACAAGGAGGAATAAAAGTTTTGTGTCATTCATTCATTCATTCATACACTCATTCATTCACTCATCCATTCATGGAGGGTCAAGGAGGATATAAAAGTCAATCTGACTTGTGCCTGTGAGCAAATAAGTTTTCGTAAGAGTTATGGTTTCCTCGTTAGACCATTTCTCACTACCTGGGCCCCCTGGAGTGAAGGGAACCTGAAATTTCCTGCTTGCTGGCGAGGGCTGCAAGCTCTTTTGTGTTTAGTCTTTTTGATACAGTTGTGGCATCCAGCTATGCTTGAGAGGAAGAGGAAGAAGGGACATGAACCCCAAAACTTGAACCTCACTCCCCTAAGTTGATCTTCTCTCAAGAGCAGGCAGGTTCTCACAAACACACCTCTTGCCCTTCTGGGAATTGTCTTTGCATAACCCCTACTATCCCTCACTCTTCCATATCTTCCTCCTCCCTTCTTTCCTTTCTCCTTCCTTCTTTACCTTCCCTCCTTCCTTTTATTCTGACATCCATTTCTTGTCCTCATATTCTCTCCCCTTTCTGTCTTTCCTCCTCTTTCCGCTTCCTCCACCATCCTTCCATTACCACTTCTAATCTCCTTTTCTCATCCTCCTCTCTGAAAAAGTTTATGGGAGGGAGAGGAGGATTTTTATGAATTGATGTTCAAATCTAGCATCCGTATTATTTCTGAAGTGAACTTCTCACTGGTTTCAGACAAATTATGCTATAATCAAGGGAAAATCACAAAGAAATAAACAGAAAATCCACATCTTCTTAGTTCCATTCAACCCTCTGGTAGAAATCAACATTTTTGCCGTTGCTTTTAAAAATCAATTCAGCGCACATTTGTCCAGTTCCTACAGTGGGCAGAGGCAGAGCCCTGTGCCAGGAGATGGGGGAAATACACATTTACTATAACTCCCATGGAGCCGCATTAGAATCCAGATCTATAACATTCGCTACTTTATTTCCGTGACTGTATCAGATGCATTTTGCTACTGCTCCACTATTTATTCTTTTTTTTTCTTATAGTCTTTTACAAAGAACTGAAGAGTCCATATTAAGTCTATTGTCATGGCTGATCCAGTGGGAAAACAGACGTCAGGGGCAGCGGGATGGTGCAGTGGATACAGCACCAGCTCTGGAATGGGGAGGATCTGCATTCAAGTCTGATCTCGGACACTTAATTGTACCAGCTGCTTCCCACTGGGTAAGTCACTTAACCTCAATTATCTCATCCCCACCCAAAAATCCAACAGAAAATAGATGTCAAAGTATTATGAAAATGGAACAAACTTTCTGAGCCTCAAAGTGGCTCTTGTCAATGAGGATTTGACTGCCTCTGACTTAACCTTTGCAGCAACCTCCCAGATGAACAAAAACCCTCAGCGTTTGGTGCCTCGTGAGAACTCAGGTGCTTCTGGGCAGTTGTGGAGCCTGGGCACATTTCCTGACACGTCAGGGTTTAACCTTTCCCAAGTACATCAGTCTCAGTGCCTTTTTACATATTCTCAGAAGCTCAGTAGGCCGAGTTTCCATTTGGAAAGAAAACAAGATATTTTAGTAGAAATTCGCCAGTAATAGGAACAGAAGGACAGTTCGTCTTTGAAATCGGGTTCTTCCAAAGGTCCCGGTCTTCACGTTGCCAAGAACAAAATGAAAATGTTTTATAATGAGATAATGGACAACAGCAGACCAACTCTCACCCCATCCCCATTCCCTATTTCGTCTGGTTGAAAATCCCTAATGAGGATCAGATGATGTCCACAAAACAGCTGGGGAAAGTCTTGCTAAGCTTGGCGTGCTGGTCCCCCAGACCTCTCCCTCTCTTTCTCCCACTCCCATCAAACCCCAACCCACGAAAACAAAAACATCATATGATACAAGCCATGATTACCCACAGGCCCGGTGTGCCTCAATGAAAGCACAAATGTACAGTAAGCCAGTGGTGCATTTTAATTAACGCAATAAACACTATTACACAGCCCATTATTATTGAGCTGTGGGCAGAACAAGGTAAAAATCATACCTAATTATGCTAAAATTGCAGGGGGGATTTTACAAGCAGGGAGAGCAGGGCCTAACTGGCAAAACTGTGAAAGGGGTTTTAAAAAGTAGATTCTCTGGTTTTGCTTTTCCTCTCTCCTCTGATCCGCCCTCCCCCGACTAGCATCCTCTTTCTTCCTCTTCCCTCGGGTACCCAGGGCCTTAGCGAGCTCCCTTTTCTCTTGTCAAAAGCTGCTTTCATGGAAGGATCTGCCAGTATATTTACACTGAGGTATGTGGGGAGGCTGATTTACTTCTCCCAGGGTAACCAGCTTTTACAGCCTTAAGGCTAATAAGGTTTAGAAAGGCAGTAGGAATTAATGAATAGAGAGCTGGCTTTGAAATGGGGGAGATGTGGGTTTAGTTCTCATCACTGATAGCTACTGGCTGTTGCCATACCCTGGGTGGTCACATCTGTCAGGGCTTCCAGTTGCAGAGCAGGAGCTGATTGACAATAGCAGTGGAAACTCCATATGTATAAGCTCCCTGCGTAGTTCTGGACATCTATTTTGGGCTCGTGGTCTCTATTTCGAGTTGTCCAGCAAAAATTTATCTAAAATAAATCTTAAGGTACACCCAGCGAAAGAATTCTGGGAAATGAGTGCAAAGCACTACATAGCATTTCCACTCCCTCTGTTTTTGTCTGCCTGCATTTTTGATTTCCTTCTCAGATTAATTTTACCTTATTTCAAAGTCCGATTCTTCTTGTGCAGCAAAATAACGGTATGGATATGTATACATATATTGTAGTTAACATATACTTTAATATATTTAACATATATTGGTCTATCTGCCATCGGGGGGAGAGGGTGAAGGGAAGGAGGGGGAAAATTGGAACAAAAGATTTTGCAATTGTCAATGCTGAAAAAACACCCATGCATATATCTTATAAATAAAAAGCTATAATAATAAAAAAAATCTTAAAAATAGGATGGAGGGAAACAAAAAGTTAGTAATCATAACTAGGGAAAAAATTTTACACCAATAAATTTTTCAAGTATATAGAGAAATGAGTCATATTTATAGAAATAAGAGCCATTTCTCAAGTGATAAATGATCAAAGAATATGAACAGGCAATTTTCAGATTTAGTAATGAAAATATCTCTAATCATATAAAAAAATGCTCTCAATTACTACTGATTAGAGGAATGGAAATTAAAACAACTTGAGGTATCACTTCACACTTATGTGACAGAAAATGGTAACTATTGGAGAGGAAATTGGGACACTAAAATTGCATACTGATTCAACCATTCGGTATAACCATTTGGAACTATGCCCACAGAATTGTAAAACTAAACTTACCCTTTGACCCAATAATACCTTAACTAGGTCTGTGTCCCAAAAGAGATTAAAAAAAAAAGAAAAGGAACTAAACGTATAAAAATATTTATAGCAGATCTTTTAGTGATGACACAGAATTGGAAATTGAGGGGCTGCCCATCAGTTGGTGAATGTCTCAACAAGCTGTTGTGTATGATTGTACTGGAATACTATTGTGCTATAAGAAATGACAAGCAGGATGCTCTCAGAAAAACCTGGAAAGATTTACATGAATTGATGCAAAGGGAAATGAGCAGAACCAGGAAAACATATACAGACCCAGAGCTAGAAGAGACCATGTTGGCCGACGGCTTAATTTCATTTTGCAATCAGGCAAACTGCAACCCCTAGAAATTAAATGACTCTTTTACAATCACAAAGATACTGTTGTTATTAAACTGTGTCTGACTCTTCTTGATCCTATCAGGATTTTAGAAAACATAATATATTAGTAGAAATTTGCCAGTAATAGGAACCGAAGGACACTTTGTTTTTGAAATGAGGTTTTTCCAAAGGTCCTGGTCTGCACGTTGCCAGGAACAAAATGAAAATGTTTCCTAATGGGATAATGGACACCATCAGACCAAATCTCACTCCATCTCCATTGCCCATTTTGTCTGGATCCAAATGAGGATCAGATGATGTTCACAAAACAGAGCTGGGGAAAGATTGAGCTATGGCTGGTCCTGGACATCTCCTTAAAAGGAGGCTCTGGGCAGGAAGGCGCTGAGAGCAGGAGACGGAGGCTGGCCAGGGGTGGAGAGGTCTCTAGGGTGGGGAGGCAGGTGGGGCAGAGACCCCTGAGATGGGGGCATCTCAGCAGTGGAACCCGGAGAACAGTGAGCTACATTATTACTTAACGTGTAACATTTCTCTTAGGTCTGATAGGGGCTGGCTGCCCTGAATGGGAGCTCTCCAGCCCAGCCCCACACACCCATACTGCTCAAGGCAAAGGAACTCCACTCTGCAGCAAACTTGTGCAAGGAAGGAAGGGGAAAAGAGAAAGCGTCCTATTTGGAAGGTCCCGTCCCAGACTTCCTGGGCAGCCAGGAGCTAAGAAGTCAGGCCCGAAGCAATCACAAAGAGAGATGCTACACAAATGCCTCTGACTGAACATGAGCTCCATCCTTCCTTCATCTTCCCTGCCTCAGTCTCCCTCTTTTCCACCTAATTCCAGGCTTAGATAGATAATAACTTGAGTAAAACTAGCAGGCAGAGAACATCTCAGATACGAGTGTTCTTTTTCCCTTTCTCAACAGCCTAGGAAACGCTGCCCTGAAGCGTTTTTTACGGAAGGTGGGAGAGTATGAGGGAGGTCACTCTGGGATTCCTTCCTTTGGTGTCTTCACCTCTGTGTCCGAGCTTCCTTCAAAATGCAGCTTAAAACCCACTTTCTGAAAGAGCTCTTTGTCTGGCTCTCTGCCCCCTTCCCCCAACTATTGGTGCCTTTTCTCTGAGATTCCCTCCTATTTATACAATATCTCCTATATATACATGTACAATAGATATATTTACACATATGTGCAGAGATAAGCTCCACACATATAAGTATATAGCTACGTAATACGTCCATGGCCGTCTGCACATAATCCCCCCATACGTGAGCCCCTTGAGAACAGCGATCATGTTTTTGAGTTGTTTTTATTTTTACTTTTCTTGTGTTCCCAGCACTGGGCACATTGCCTGACGCGTAATAAGCACTTACTTAAAAAATGAGTCTCGATGTCGATGGGCCGTGATTTTATCTCCGTGAGTACTCCCTCTGTCAACGCCACACCTTCCCATCCTGTGCTAATCTCTTTCTTTCTTTTCCCTACGTCTGCAAAGAGAATCCACCCAACGCACTGGAGATTTCCTTCATCTTTTAATATCTCACATATGTTGAAGTAGCACTTAAACTTCCCATCTGTTTTCACTACGAGGCTGGCCCATCTCCTTATCCAGGCTTGGATGTCCTCAAAAGGGCCTTTTATGCTGCTTAGTAAAGTGCTATACCTCGTATCCATCATGTTTTTTTGTTTTTTGTTTTTTTCCCATTGTACCTTGGGGTACTTCTAACTTTGGTCCTTCTGGGCTTGCAGTGTCCCCTGACTCACAGATGTATAATGTGACTGAGAGAACGCTGATGTTCAAGAAATGTTCTTTTTGGTTATAAATAATTTTGGTTCATGAGCACACTGTACCATTTACCCAGCATGAGCCAGTCCGACTTCTTCCTCCTACTCCATCTGGGCCCGGCCCATGGTCCATCTGTAGAGCCTGTTCAAGACAGTGTGTACAGACGCATTTGATGGGCTGCCAGGTTAGTTGCAAATACATTTACGTGTCTCATACATATGCAAACAATGTGTGTTAATGCCACAAAAATGTACTGATCCCCAGCTCTAAATACTGGACTAGGCTCCAAGAGGCAATACAAAGATGAATAATAAGAATTGTTGGGGGAGAAGCCAAGATGGCGAGAGCAGGCGGGACACTGCCTGAGCTCTCCTGGCTTCCCTCAGAATCAATGCTACATCAAGCCACTGAACGCATTTTGGAGTGACAGAATCCACAAACATTTGGAGTTTAATAATTCTCCAGCTTAAGGAATCTTGGAGGGACTTACGATCCATCCCAGTTGGGCAGGGGGGAACTCGGCACAAAGCAGGGAATCTAACAGGAGGCTCTTAGCCAAAACACGGAAGTGCCGGCTACTCCGTTCTGGTTCAGAAGGCCAGTGGATTATCTGTGAGACCTCCAAAGTAACTACAGAAGGAAACTTGTAACCCCCAGACCCGGCATAACAGGCAAGATTTAGCCAGGTCCACCTAGTGCGGTGGGGAAGCCTGAAGCACCACTGGCCCCAGAACAATCAGTGAGAGGCCCCTGAGATCTTACAAAAGTCTCCCCTGTGCCCTAGGAATAGAGCTCAACTTTTAAAAATGAGCAAAAAAAGTCTAAAAAAGAGTTCTGACTACAGAAAACTATTATGGAGACAGGGAACATCAGAACACAAATCCAGAAGTGAACAGCAAAGGGAAAATGCTTTTGGATAAAGCCTCAAAGAAGCTTGGTGAACTGGTCTCCAGCTCAAAAAGCTCTCTTGGAAGAGTTCAAAAAAGACCTTAAAAGAGAGGAGAAAAATGGGGAAAAGAAATGAGACGGGAAAAGAATTAACATTTCTAAACCTTTCTAAACATTTCTAATTCTTAATATTTCTAAAAGCACTTTTCTGATAACAATTTTAAATTAGCATCACAGAATTGCAGACTCAGTTAGAAGGGACATCAGACAACACTTCGAACAACCTATCCGTGAGCAAAAAGACAATTTACAATATCCCAACAAGTGTGACCTCTGAAGGAAAAATTCGAGGAGAAGGAAACTACATATCAATGGCTCTGTAAGTTTTTCTATAGGAAGGCTGTCCTAAACATACAAGTGGAGAAACTGAAGTTTAGAAAAATATAGTGACTTTCCAGGATCCAGGATGAGAACTGATACTCCATCTGATATCTTCTAACATGAATCGATGATTTTCCACTGCCCCACCAGGTTTCAGAGAGCCTACAATCCAGAAGAAGATCCACATCCAGTTGTTTCTGGAGGTTTTTAGTCTTAAAGTTTTGGGGTATTTCTTTTTTGCTCTTTCAGTCCCACTGGTTGACTCTTCCAGGAGCTGTGCTATTACTGCGCCTTTTGGGTGGTATTCAATAGGACAGGAAGCCATTCAACTTGGCAGCCATGTCACTGACAGCCCAGCAAGGCAGAATGATGGCAATGCTGTGAACCCCGTCCTGTTCCCACATAATTTTGATCTCCTTTGTTAAGCCTCCATCTCTTGGAAACATGCTGTTCTATATAGTCTGGAGTTTGTGGATATTCAGTATAGTAGCATCTATTAAAATTTTTCCCTCACTTTTGATAGATTGATTGTGATTTGGGTGATTGTGGGATACTGATTGTGTTGATGAGGACATAGAAATCCTCAGGACCCTCAGTATCTTCATCTGTAAAATGTATTTCTATATCCAACAAGCCTTTTTGAGAGATTGTCATGTACTCAACACGTTAGATTCTGTGGGAAGTGGAAAAGTGTCATTTTGTACTGGCCGGGTACCAACGATGCTTTTAGTTAAGCTGCAGAGGAAGAATATCCATTCCAATACTTTTATATCCAATACCCAAACCAGTTATTTTATCTGCTTATACAAGATGCTGTAGAATATTACATATAAAAGAATAATATCAAGGTTGTGTTTTGTCCAACGTAGATTCTACCTGAATTGAAAAAGATGCCAGTGATGGGGATGATATTAACAGTGATGATTATAACTGATATTTGGATTGTGCTTTTAAATTTGAAAGCAATTTCCATATAATTATATCATCATTTCAAATGGGCTTCACTACAACCCAATGGTTATTAGCCTCCATTTTATATATGTGGAAACTGAGACTACCAGGGACAAAATGACTTTAGAAAACCCAACTCTATCTTGTTCCAACACAAGTCTGGGAACTATTAAAAATCCCTTCTAATCTTATAGTCCCATTCTAGTTTTAAAAAATATATATTCTTAAAAAGAGGAACTTCCTGCTGGGATCTAAAGCATTATTTACAAATTCAGAAAGACCTTCAGGTGAACTTTGAAGTCTCTGCTCTGTGGAGAGAGATGCTAGCCCGTTGATTCTAGCTTAACCAAGTGGAATACTCAATTATTTGTCCTGCCTGACACCTCCAACGGGAAGAACACCTTTTGTAAGAAATCGGGAATTGGGCACCATTCTGTGTTTGGAAATTGGTTTCCGATATATAATTCACTCCTCAGGCAGATCGCCTTTCTGACAATTATTTGCAAACACTAGAAGTAACGCATCTCCGAGTCATCACCCAATGGAACAAAGTTTGTGGATCTTCCAGGCAAACTTCCCAACGGAGCTATAATGTCACCAGGGAAGATATCTTTGGGAGGATTACTCCACATCTCCACCATCACCTCCATGGACGGGGAAGGACTGAGAATGGAAAATAGAGATCTGGTGGTACTCAGAAAGGACTTTCAGGAAGAGCCAGAGCAGAAGCTTTCACAAACATTTCCCAAACACCTACTACAGGAGATGCAATGACACAAAGGAATGGTCTTCAGCCCGTGGAAGACACAAAGATACATGAAAAGAAGGCTTTGTCCTCAAGGAACTCATAGTACAGCGAGCATAAAAAGAATAGAAAATAACAAAATGGAGGACATGCAGGGAGAGTTTCTGGGAGGAAGAGAGAATTTTCAATTGAGGAAATCAAGGAAATCTTCTTGAAGGAGGAAAAAATTGAATTCTGTCTTGGAATTGGGTTTGAATGATGGGGATGAGAAAGAAGGCATTAAAGATAATAGAGAGAGTGTAAATAAAGAAATGGAGGCAAGAAAACAACAACTCGGTAGTTCCACAGAGCATAGAGCACTGGGCCCAGACTCAGGGAATTGTTATTGTTCAATTATATCCGACTTTCTGTGACCCCATTTGAGATATTCTTCATAGAGATACTGGGGGAAAGAGGGGGGCGTTGGCCATTTCCTTCTCCAGCTCATTTTACAGATGAGGAAACTGAGGCAAATAAAGTTAACTGACTTGCCCAGAGTCACACAGCTAGGAAGTGTCTAAGGCCAAATTTGAACTCAGGTTTTCCTGACTCCAAGCCTGGATGTCCATACGAGTCCAAATCCAACCTCAGGTTATTAATAAATAACCACGTGTTCCTGAGCTAGTAACTATCAGCATGGGTATAATAATAGCACTTAATCTGGTCTCAGACACTTCATATTTCCTAACTGTGTGACCCTGGGCAAGTCACAATCCCAATTGCCTCCGCAATAAATAAACAAATTAATTAATAATACTAATAGCACCTAAGTTGTTGGGAAAACTACACCGCACATACAGACATGCATTACCTATAGCAGCCTGAGAGTACTACTGATAATTAATAGCTAGAAGCTACTACTAGTGATACACTATGTATTATTAGTTATATATCATGTTATGCTCATTCATCGATTCATTTCCTACCTGAATTTCTTTTGCGAGATGTCGTCTCCTTCTAGCTTCTGAGCTCCTTGAGGGCAGAGGCTGATTTTCTTTTTTCTTTTTAACGGCCTGCCCCTGAGGAGACAGGCAGGTCATTTCAAGCCCTCTCTATGGTAATGAGATACAGAGAATTTGCTGTTCCACATCAGTGCACATGATGGAGTTCATCCTGGGGGCGGGGATCCCAACACAGTGAAACCCCATTGTCTCCCATCGGTCTTTTTTTCCCAAACCCATCTCAGATGCTACGGTGGTGTTGAGGGCAGAGCTCATTAATGCAACGCCCTTTCTGGAAGAAAATTCAAAACAGCTTCTGGCCCCAAATGAAAGACACTGAATGAATAATCATTTATTAATTGCCTGTTGCCAGAACTGTGCTGGGCTTGGGGATGCAGAGGCAGGAACTTGGTTGATCTTTTCCCATCGATCAGGTCCCTTGCAGGACTGAATGGCATCGCTGGCATGTTGTCTTTGTGGATTATTCCCCCTTTATCCCGTCCGTAGCTCGTTTGTATAGAGTTGTTTGGGTGCTGTCCCCCCCCATTAGATTATGAGGTCCTTGAGAGCGCTCATCGTCTTGGATCCCACCAGCTGAGGACACTGCCCGACGCACAGTAGGTGCTTTAATCCCTACGTATGGATCTGACTTAACACAAGTAAAACGGTCCTTGTCCTCCAAGAGTTAACTTTGTCAAAGGAAAGACAAGCTGAGAGCGCCCTCCCCAAGAGGAGCTGCTCCCTGAGCCTCTGCTGGCTGAACAAATGTCAGGCTGTTCTGGGAGCTAATCCTGCAAAGAGCCGCCCCTGTGCTGAGCTGGAGAGGGAGCCGTGCCAGCTGGCGGCACATCCTGGGCACTGTTACTTCCATATTTTCAAGTTAAAAAGCATCAGCTCTGAATTTGTACTCCTGTGTGTGTGTGTGTGTGTGTGAGTGTGTGTGTGTGTGAATGTGTGTGTGAGTGTGAGTGTGTGTGAGTGAGTGTGAGTGTGTGACAGTGTGTGTGAGTGCGTGTGTGACAGTGTGCGTGTGTGTGTGTGTGAATGTGTGTGTGAGTGTGAGTGTGTGTGTGAGTGTCTGTGAGTGTGTGAGTGTGAGTGTTTGTGTGAGCATGAGTATGTGTGAGTGTGTGAGTGTGAGTGTGTGTGAGCGAGTGTGTGTGTGCGAGTGTGTGTGTGTGCATGAGTGTGTGTGTGTGTGTGAGCGTGAGTATGTGTGAGTGTGTGTGAGTGTGAGAGTGTGTGTGTGTGAGTGAATGTGTGTGTAAGTGAATGTGTATGTGTGTGTCTGTGAGTGTCTGTGTGAGTGAGTGTGAGTGTGTGTGTGTGAGTATGTGTGTGAGCATGAGTATGTGTGAGTGTGTGTGTGAGTGTGTGCATGAGTGTGAGTGTGTGTGTCTGTGAGTGTCTGTGTGAGTGAGTGTGAGTGTGTATGTGTGAGTGTGTGAGCGTGAATGTGTGTGAATGTGTGTGCGTGAGTGTGTGTGTGAGTGTGTGTGTGAATGTGGGGTGTGTGTGTGAGTGAGTGTGAGTGTGTGTGAATGTGGGGTGTGTGTGTGAGTGGTGTGTGTGTGAGCGTATGTGAGTGTGTGTGCATGAGTGTGTGTGTGTGCGTGTGTGAATGTGGGGGGGTGAGTGTGTGTGAGAGTGTGTGTGAGTGTGAGTGTGTGTGAATGTGTGTGTGTGAGTGAGTGTGTGTGTGAGTGTGTGCGTGAATGTGGGGTGTGTGTGTGAGTGAGTGTGTGAGTGTGTGTGAATGTGGGGTGTGTATGTGAGTGTGTGTGTGTGTGAGCATATGTGAGTGTGTGTGCATGAGTGTGTGTGTGTGCGTGTGTGAATGTGGGGGGGTGAGTGTGTGTGAGTGTGTGTGAGTGTGTGTGTGAGAGTGTGTGTGTGAGTGTGTGTGTGAGTGAGTGTGTGTGTGAGTGTGTGTGTGTGCATGAGTGTGTGAGTGCGTGTGAGTGTGTGAGTGCATGTGAGTGTGTGTGTGTGTGTGTGAGTGTGTGTGAGTGTGAGTGTGTGAGTGTGAGTGTGTGAGTGCATGAGCGAGTGTGTGTGTGTGTGTGCGTGAGTGTGTGCGAGTATGTGTGTGTGTGTGTGAGTGTGTGTGTGAATGTGTGTGAGTGTGTGTGTAAGTGAGTGTGAGTGGGTGAGTGTGTGTGAGTGTGTGCAATCTCCCATTATTCCTCTGCATTCAGCTGAAGGCAGCCAGCCTCTCCGGGAGCCCATGTGGCTCCAGGTTGTTATAGCAACAATTGTTCTCCGGTGGCTGTGGCTGCCGTGATGTGTCACCAACTGGCAGAGCTTCCGGCTTTAAAGCAAGAAAAGAGAGGCTTGGAATCCAGTAGGGAAGGGGGAGGGCCCAGCCAGCTGGAGGGGCTCCATCGCAGGGACCGGAGCCACAGGGACCCAAGAAATGTCAGCGACAAGAAGCCGGGATGGGCCAAGGCCCGGAGGGACTCCCCGGCCCCTGTGACTGGAAGGGAAGGCGAGGGGCTCTCCCGGGAGCCAGCTCTCCCTGCAGCTCGCAGGCCTGCACGTTCTGGGCACTGCTGTATCCCCCCAGGCAGGTGTGGGAGCAGAAAGAAGGCAAAGGAATCAAAGGCTTCTTCGGTCCCAGCGGCCTCTGCTCCTCGGGAACCATTTTCCTGGCAGGAGCGTTCTCTCCGGTTCCCTGGAAAGCCCTGGCAGGGGAACACATGGAGGAAGCTGTTTGGCTGGAGGAACTTTTGCAAAGTAGGGATAAATCGGGCACCTCCCCCCCAAAAACCCAGAAAGCCCACAAGCAGATGCTGGACGACAGGCAGATGCTGCAAACAAGTGGGCCTTCGTTAGGACGTAGCACCTCGAAACAAACTGACTCCAACCTCATGATTAAAAAAAAATACAAGGTTCGACTCTAGCCCAAATGTAAGAGTTGGGCGTTCCCGTTGGCTCCACTTAAGAGACATCTTTATCAACAGAGGCATTTTAGTATTCTCTCTTCCATCTCAGAGAGCCTCCTGTCCAATATTTCCACTCTCCCAGTCCAGTTCCAACCACAGATGTTCATTTTTATTTCTCTTTTATTTAATAAACAAAGAATGGGGAAAGGAGCAGATAGACCCAAGAGGCCATTAAATCCAGCTCTGTCATTTTACATCTGGGGAAAATGAGACAGAAAATTTAAGTTACTAGTTCTGGGCCCATAACTAGTCAGAAAGAACTGCTGAGCTTCCCGCCTCCAAGTCCACCATTCTACCCCCAATAGTATCTTCCTGCCTCCAAGCCCAGCACGCTCTCACCTCTACCTGGCTCCTTAATTTGTGTCCCAATATTGCCCGTCACAAGGCCCTATCGGGCCTCCATAATAACAAACTTGATAATCATAGCAAACATTTACACAAGCCTTCAAGGTGCACGAAGCACTTAATGAACATTGTCTTCTAGGATCTTCATACCAAGACTCGGGTAAGCGCTCATTATTGCCACTTCATACATGAGAATATTTAGGCTGAGAAAAGCGGCCGTGATGTCTTTGTGTCTCCATTTTTCTTTTCCTTGTCAACAGCCACCAAATTCAGTCAAGTCAAATCAAGAGAAGTGCAAAATTCACTCAATTTGAGGGTTGCTTGCGTTGCTTCTCATGGTTCACAGGCTGTAGAGCTAGGAGGAACATTAACCTATCTAATCCGACTCTCCTCACTTTATAAATGGAGTTCCAGAGAAGTAATGGTAAATAACAGACTTGGGATTTAATCACTCAGTTAGCAAGCCAGTATTAAGCGCCTACTGTATGCCAGGTGCTGGATATAAAAGAAAAGAATGAAATAATCTCTACTATTACCGAATTCTAACAAAAGAGACAGTATGGACCTATAAAAATATATCCAGAACAAATACAAGCTTGTTGGGAGGAAGCTAGCAGCTGGTAAGAATCCGATCCAGCTCCTTTGTTCTAAATGGATCCCTCTTTCGAATCCACATGAGTCACTTTTCTGAATTCATCCCTACTCCTTCTTAGTGGATGACCAACAACTGGGGAAGTTGTTTGCTTTGTACTTACTTGAGATTCACAAAAAAAGCACTGATCCACTTCATATATCTTCTCCACCAATGGATACAGCTCCATCATCAGTTATTCCTAGCAGAGCTGTATTTGGAGATGAGCTTGATCAGATTTTGTCCCCACCAATGCTGGAGAGCTACCGAGAGTTGGTAACCCAGATCTCCAATCTATCTGAGACTGCTGAAAAAAGTGGTAAATGGAGCCGGCAAGCTCCTTTCAGAGTTTGTCAAAGGTTATTGTGAGAGCCTGTCGCAAATCTGACTTTGTCTCCTTTTCAGATTCACCCCAGATATGCACGTGACGTTTTTGTCCTTCCTGGACAGCATGCTGGCTTGTTTCTTCTTGCCACCTTTGACCATTATGGAGCAGTTTCTAAAGCTACGGATATGTGTCACCTAACTAAGATGTCAGACAGAAGAGAATCACTATCAGTTCCTGAAATTACAAATTATCTTTGGCTCACGCTTTCCCCTTGGCTTGCCAGATATCTAATATTTCCTCCATTAGATTAATTCCCTTGGGTTTAGGCAGCATATCCCTCAAATAATTTGGAAAAGATTACCTTGGGACTGGTCATATAGTGTCCTTATATGGCATTATATGACCAGCCCCATATATATGTAGAACTCCAGGTTCAAGGCCATGGACCACAAAAAAAGGCAAGTACATTCAACAAGGATCAGAAGTGACAAAAATAGGTATTTTAAGGGCTTCAGTTATGGACAAGAGATATTTCTCAGATCAATTATCACAGACCCCAAAATGGAAGTCAGAGTTGTACCATCTTTTTTTTGGAGTCTCTCCTACTTTTATAACATGGAAAGGAGACTATTTATTCTGCTACAAGATGGGGTAACACCCCCCCCAAACACACACTTTCATAATCTGTTGTCTGGGCTCTGATCAATCAGGATACCCGAGTCCTTTCTAGATATTGATCAAAGCATATATACAAAGCTGGATTCCATAAAATAATTTCATGATTTGATCAGGAGAGAATTTTAATGGCGATTACAACTTATGGTTATAATGAGTATGATTTTATATTCTAAAGGTAAATTTTTAATTTTGTAACGAAATGTAATGATCTATCAAAAATCACTATTCTGTAAAGAAAAGATGATCTTTAATAGTAATCCCCAAATTAAGAGTTAATCAACCAACAAGTATCTTTATTGTTGTTGTTTGGTTGTTCAGTCATATCCAACTCTTTTGAACCCCACAGATCACCAGGCCCTTCAGTTTTCCATTATCTCCCAAAGTCTGCCCAAGCTCATGTTTATTGCTTCTCTGACATTATCTATTCATCTCATCCTGTGCCATCCCCTTTTCGCTTTTGCCTTCAATCTTTTCCAACATCAGGGTCTGTCCATCATGGGGTTTTAGCTTCAGTATTTGTTTTTCCAAAGATAGTCTGAATTTGTTTCGACCGATTTGACCTCCTACTGTCCAAAGAATTCTCAAAAGTGTTCTTCAGTTTAAACACTCAGTCCTTATAGCTCAATTCTCACAGTCATACATAGCTACTGGAAAAACCAAAGCTTTGTCTATACAGTCCTTTGTCAGCAAGGTGATGCATCTACTTTTTAGAGGGCTGTCCAGATTGGAAACAGTTTTCTTCCCAAGCAGCAAGAGTTTTTACCACAGTTAATGCTCTCTGAGCCTAAGTACATAAAAATCTGACACTGTTTTCATTCTTTTTCCATCTCTTTGCCGGGAAGTGATGGGACCAGTTGCCAAGATTTTAGGTTTTTTTTTTTAATGTTAAACTTCAAGCCAGCTTTTATCCTCTCCTCTTTCACCCTCATTAAGAGCCTTCTTATTTCCTCTTCACTTTCTGCCATTAGAATGGTATTATCTGCATATTTGAGAGAGCTGGTGTTTTTCCTGGCAACTTTAATTTGAGCTATTGATTCATCCAGCCCGGCATTTCACATGACGTACTCTGCATACAAATTAAATAAATAAGGTGACAATATATAGCCGTGTCACACTCCTTTTCCATCTTAAACCAAGCAGTCGTTCCATATTTGGGTCTAACTGTTGCTTCCTGGCCTGTATACAGGTTCCTTGGGAGACAAGTAAAATGATCTGGTCCTCTCATCTTTCTGAAGATTCCCCACATTTTGTTGTGATCCACACATTCAAAGGCTTTAATGTAGTCCATGAAGCAGACGTATATGAGTTTCTTGAACTCCCTTGCTTTCTAGCAAATGTTGATGATGCTCTTCTGGTCATTTTCCGTTCACAAATTTCTGAAACTAAAGCAAAGAATCTTGAACGTAATCTTGCTGTCATGTGAAATAGGTGCAATTGTCCAGTGATTTTAGGACCGGTCGTTTGGGAAGGAGGGTACTAGCCGTTGAGGCTGCAGGGGTCAAGAAAGACTTCCTGCAGAAGATGGTAGATTGGAGTGGGGAGAGACTTAAAGCTGTTGGGATAATTCCGAGGAGGCTTGTTGAGTGTCTGAGCCAAGGAGGTGACTGTGGAAGTGGAGATAAGGCATCTGATGGGAGGGATGATGTGGAAGTAGACAAGATGCCTAACTATCACTAGATCACTGTTTCCTTGGCCAAAAAGGACCTGCAGACCTGTACACAAATGTATATGGATTTTCCAATTCCTGACAGAGAGAAGGAAGGAGGTTGGAGAGCCTCCTAAGCTCCCCTTGTGCTCCAAATTTCAGGGCAGAGAGTGTTCAGTGGGCTGCTGAGAGGGAAAGAGAGAACAAGGAGAACACTGGACCTGGCCAAAGCCATGCCCACTGCTTCTGGTCCTGTTAGCTCTTATTCAAGTGCCCTCCTGCAAAGAACAAGGCTGTACCTCAGTTCCAGATTTTAAGAATACTAAACCAAATGAAATAACCTAATGCAAGTTTTATTTGATAGATAAATTTTAAATTAAAAAAAGAAATAACATAGGTAAAGTACTTTGCAAACCATAAAACACTGTATAAGTGATAGTTATTGTTATTTTATCATCACCATCATTCTTATTGTTATTATTTTTTGTTGTTTATTTTCAGTTGTGTTTATTTTATTCACGATCCCATTGGGATTTTCTTGGCAGAGATACTGGAGTGGTTTACCATTTCCCTCTCCAGTTCATTTTCCATAAGGGGAAACTGAGGCTAATAGGGTTAAGTGACTTGCCCAGAGTCACACAGCTAGTCAGTGTCAGAGGCTGGATTTGAACTTCCTAACATCGGGTTTGGCACTCTACTCACTACACCACCTAACTGCCTGCTAGGAGACTCGGCCCCATTAAAAAACAGGAAGTCACCTCCTCTATTCAGTCCCTGTGTCTAGATGGGATTCATAGCTCCACGCAAAGGGTACCTCCTCTCTCCTAGAGATGTGTTCCCTGGTCCTAGGACCCATTTGGGGAGCATCTCACATAGCTGTAGCTGGGGGAGAGGAACTTAATAAACAGATGGCTAGATGAGGAAAAATTTCTGCTATTTTTGTAATTTGGCTTTTGGTTGTTTTTCATAGACCTGATCACTCCAGTTATCTACTTATAGAAGAGTACCATGATGGACAATGAGGGTCCCAGCATGAGTGAGAGATCTTCAGCTGTTTCCTGTCCACTTATAAGATGGTAGAGGGAAGGTCTTCTTTAATTGGCCCAATTAGCATGAATATCCCCAACAACAACAACAACGACGACAAAGGGCAAGTTCATCTCCCTCCCTAGAGCAATCGCCACTGTAAATCTCCAGGTAGGCAGAGGGCCGGTGGTCTGCTCCCCCCACTCAGGCCACGTGAAGTCCCGTGCACACATGGACTTGCGATGGCTTCTGTCTTTGTGGAGTCTTTTCTATACTCTGCTAAGATGAAGCGAATGGAGGTAACCTGTAAGTTTCCCAAAAAATCAGGAGAGCAATTATCAGTCCAGGAACCATAATCCCAGTCAGAGTTTTCCACCAGCTGAGCCAGGGTGCCTGAAAGGCCCTAAGGATCAGCTTATTGGACCCAGACCAACATCAGATTAACTCCAAGACAATGTATCTGCAGCAACAAGGGATTTTCGCCATCTTTGGCTATGTCACATTAAGGAGAGAACTTGGAAGTTAGGACCCACTCTTCCCAGGGAGTGAAAGGGTAGAGATGAGATGAGAATGCACCCCCAGTTTCAGAGCAAAGGGTTTCATTGCCTTCAAGAAAACCCTACAATTCCTCAGAAGTACAAGGACTCCCATAATTCCAAGGGAGAAAGGTAACTCCAAGGCATCGTACCATCCCAACTGAAATGGAAAGAGATAAAAAATAATCATCTTCTAGGCTACTAACAACTTGCTAACCAGATCTCTCATTCATTCATTCATTCATTCATTCAACACTTAAGGGATTTCTGTATGTAGCACATTGTATAGGAGCCAAGGGTATACAAAAAACAATACCACAGACTAGTCCAATAAGGAGATCAGTCTCCTCATATATAACACGAGAAGATTGGACTAGATGGCCTTGGAGTCCCTTCCACTTCTACAGGTAGGCTCTTATAGGTTTATAATAATCACAAGTAAAGTTTATAATCACATATATAATCACACATATAAATCACAAGTTTATAATAATCACATGTTCATGATCCCCTCCAAGAGTCACAAATCAAGGGGCTATATGAAATTTGAAGGTTTACTATTACTATTATTATTTACTATTTGATGGTAGAAGGAATAAGAGAAAGTTTCGTGGAGGAAGTAGTATTTGATTTGGACTTTAAGAGATCATCTCCTCAATTTGCCATTGCCTTACAGTGACCGCTCAGAAACCAGCGTGGTTAAATTCACATAATCATCCAAAGATAATGCAGAATCTCATTTTAGGCATGTGTTTCAAGGCAATCAAGTACAAAAAGTGCTGTTTCTAATGACTAGAATAGTAACATTTTTGTGTTAGTAAAAAAAAAAATGGACACAAAGTGGAGTCCGTTAATTGGATAATTATTTGAGCCAATTTTGGTGTGTGACAGAATACTGTATTTTTAATGATGCTATGAGGAATGATCAATGGGAGGAATTTGAAGAACATGAGAAGACAGGAGGCAGCAGAATATAAGAATGGGAATAGTAATGACCCTGAAGTCACAGGACCTAGTTTTGACCCTGTCTCTGATCTTACTACCCTGGGCTCTCTGGGTCTCAGTTTTTTCATCTGTCAAACAAGGAGGTTGAATTAGATGACCCCTGGAGTTCCTTGAAGCTTTAGGTCTAAAAACTTATGGACTTATAAACTGATGCTGAGCATAAAAAAAATCAGAACAACATCCACAGTAATTATTGCAATGGAAATGGAAAATAATCTGAAAGAAGCCTGCGTTCAAGCTGAGTGAAATGACCAATACTGATTCCAGAGAAGAAATAATGAAACGCTCCTCCCTCATCTCCATGGATGGGGAACGGGGAGAAGTAAAACAGAAAGTCAAATGTTGGCAAACAGTTATAGACATTGTGCTCTGTTTTGCAACAATTTTTCTTTATTAAAATAGAGTTCTGTGGCGAGCAGAAGTGAAGCATATATTTGGAAATGGTTGTGATGGCAAAAATCTAGCCAAGAAGGCTTCGGACAGGTGCCTGAGCTTCGCTTGGCCCAGGTAGGTGCATTTGTAAAGGGCCCCAGCCTCCTGCTCTGAGACAAAGCCCCCCACCATGGCAACTCAGCCTGGAACGCTAGAAAAGGGCAGCTTTCCTAGAACTACCACGTGAGCTGCCAGAACGGCTGAGAAACTGGACGATTGGCAGGGCTACGGAGCTCTTGTAACCTTGAATCTTGTTCGTGTGCAACAGTGACAGCTTCCTTCCTACCAGCAGATCCTGGAGGGTTACATTTGAGAAATGGGTAGCGACAAATTTCAGAGCACTGGAATTCTGTTACGCTCGCTGGCATAGTAAGGGCAAGATGCCGGAGAAATTCAAAGGCAAGTCAGCACATCCTCCAGGTGGTACTGGCTGAAAACTATTGGAGTTTATTTAAGCTAAGCCTTTGGGTGCTGGCTATAGTGTCTAGAAAATCTAGTAAATGCACTCCAAGAAAACTTGACCATGTTCAAGTGAGGAGAGTTGACATTTCAAAGGCCCCTAGTAGTAGAAACATAGTTTGAATAATGGTATATATAGGGGCAGGTAGGTGGTGCAGTGGATACAGCACCAGCCCTGAAGTCAGGAGGACCCGGGTTCAAATCTGGTCTCAGACACTTAATGCTTCCTGGCTGTGTGACCCTGGGAAAATCCCAATTGTCTCAGCAATATAATAATAATAATAATAGTATATGTATAATAGGGATGGTATTTTTTACCTTCTCAACTATGGGGGTGGGGATGAAGAAAAGAAGAAAATATGAAATTAAAAATTATAATTCAATTAAAATCATAGGATTCTAAGTTTTTTTCTGCATGACTCATGTGGCAACAACTTAGAAATACAGGCAAACAATCCACAGGTCATCTTTCTCAATGGATAATTGAAGGAACAGGGGGAAAAAAATCCTTTCCACACACTGCAATTCTATAGTGGGAACCGGGGTTTGCTCCTCACTGATGATGAGATCAGGGAACCAGCATCAACCAATTAATAACTGTTAAAGTCAAAATTTGGATTCGGATTCTCTGACTGCAAATCCATCACTCTTTCAGGATGACTGGAATTCTGGAGAACTTAGAAATAGGCAAGGAGCTACTTACTAAAATGTCCCCCAAATTTTCTAGAATACTCCCCAAGTGTTATTCTAGAAATAAAACCGTTCCATCAAACATCCTCAAAAAGGATCTATGTCTCTCTCAGACACATTCTTTTACATTTTAAAGAGAAAAAGAAAAGAATCCTTTGAGTTGAAAGAAAAGAACATTTTACTGTCCCGGCTTTTTAAAGAAATCTTTCCTGAACCACTTAAGGCTACTGCCTTCTCTCTGCAGACTGTTTGTGGCTTTATCAAGTACATAATTTGCTAATTGTTGGCACTGTCCTCACCACTAGACTATGTATGAGTTCTCTGAGAATAGGATCTGTCCAGTGCTCCAATACAACTCCAAAGGAGTGATGATTAAAAATGCTCTCCACCTTCAGAGAGAGAACTGATAACCTTGAATGCAGATTGAAAGCAGAACTTTGTTTTCTATTTTATTTTTCTTGGGGATTTTTGTCTTTTCTTTTGTAACATGACTAATATGGAAATAGATTTTGCTTTTCTTTACATATTTTAAAAAATTAATAACCAAAAAAAAAAAAGAGTAGAGTCCATCTTTTGTCCTTTTTTTTTTTCTATCCCTAGCGCTAGCTTGGCAGCGTAGTAGGGGCTTAATAAATGTTAATTGACCAAATGATTGAAACAAATATGGCCTGAGGGAATATCAATAAGGATCATGACAATTGTTTTTCCAGGAAGTTACAATCAAAAGAGAATGAAATATGACACCGAAATGTAATTGGAGGTTTGGGAATTTACCCAGATCACCTAACTTAAAAGTACTCTGCTTCTGGGAGAAAACATCCTTTTTTTTCCCATATGAATAGGAGTAGCCTCCTTCAGTTGGTTACATAACTGGAACAGGCTCCATCAAAACTGAAGGATTGAGACAGTCCTCCCTCCTCCCCTTCCTTCTTCCCACTCTTCCCCCCCCCCCTCCCTCTCTGTCTCTGTTTTTGTCTCTCTCTTTCTCTATCTCCCATCGCCCCTCTCCCTTTTGTGGTACCCAGAGAAGGTGAACATCACTCTGACCCTCAGTGTGGGCACTACATTCTAACTTTACAGAGGGAAAAAACCATTTCAAATTTTTCTTTGAAAAGGCACAAAGACTTCCAACTGAAACGATAATCACTTAGGATAATATGCGCTTTTAAACTGAGATAAATCACTTGTTAACTAAGCATAAGAGCTTTGAGGAGGCTGTATAGCTAAATCAATAGAGAAGGCACTTCAGATAATGAAAAACAAGATGAAAGAGAACAGGGACCAGGTCTGCATCCCAATTAGGTTAGAAAAACTAGAGCTTTTTTCCCAGGGTGGACTTTAAATTCAGAGAGTAAGTGCTCTCCTCCAGCAGGTAAGACCACCCGAGCTTCACATCTGTCTAGCAAGATTAGTGTTTTAAAATAGCAAGCTACCAGATTACTGGTCAGTATTGGTTTTCTTCTTCCAATAGGGCAGCCTCCTTCAAAGCAGCTTAAATGTACCTCAGGTTCTCTCCCTCCATGAGATTCTGTGTTGCAAGATTAAAGGTCTCATCTTGAGCTCCCCTGCTCCTCTTGAATTTGTTTTTTAAAACTGATGGCAGCTTCCATGCAGCTCAGAATTATGGCCATGGCTCTGGATTTGGTGCTGTCAGTGCTGAGTTTTTATCAAGGAAAGTCTTGAAAAGAAGGATCCAGAATTAAAGAAACATTATAGTAGCATGAATACAGAAGTCATATTTATTTATACCATTTTAATTTTCATTTTAATTATACCATTTTAATTTTTTTATTTTTAATTATACCAATTTAATAAGAGAAAGAACAAAATGTAGTTTGTTTTACCTTCTGATAAAATGAATAATTTAGTAAAGAGGCATAGAAGTAAAAACAAACAGCCATTCTAATGGCTAAATGTAAGTTGAACTAAATTTCATAGTTTTTAAGAGGTTTAAAGAATGAATTAAAAATCAAAATTCAACCAAAAGATATTGCAGAAAACAAATTTAATGCAGGAAAATTTATACAAATGATCAAATGAGTAAAAATCACTTATTAATGCTTGTGATGGCAATGGGGGGAATTAGGTGGCACAGTAGATAGAACATTGGGCCTGGAGTCAGGAAGACTCCTCTCTATGAGCTCACATCTGGCCTCAGACCTAGAATCGGTCTGATCCCTATTGCACAGCACAGCACATCTCTTCGAATACCTCAAAGCAACCATCATGGACACCCTAAGTCTTCTGTTCTCATCAATCATCACATTCCACGCTGGGATGTTCTTCAGCCCATCTGAATTTCTCATGACTTTACTTCCCTTTTCCAATGTTAATTTGGCGGTTTAATTACAAAATTATAAATGTTATATATATATAATGTCTTGTTCTCAGGGACCCCCCAAAGATACACGAATGCTTGCGGGAAGCAATAGATGGAAATTATGAAAAAAAAAAAAAAAAGATTCCCTAGAAACAGGAACAGTGAGGATAATAGCATTGGCTGACATTTATATATGCTTTAAGGCTCCCAAAGGGCTTTGCCTACTTCATCTCATTTGATCTTCACAACATCCGCAGGAGGTAAGGACTGAAAGTCTTATTTAGCTCTATTTTATAGAAGAACTGGGATCGGAGAAGTTAAGTGACTTGCCCACAGTCACACAGATCCAGTGGTTGCTGAGCTAGGATTCAAATTCAGATCTTGATTCCATGTCCATTATCCTCTACCTCAGGAGTTCTCAAAGTGTGGTCCCCAAGGCCCTTTGGGGAAAGCCTGTGAGATCAAAATCATTCTCATAATAACACCAAAAAGTTTTCATTTCTAATATAGTAAATATTAATAGATATAATCTAGACAATTAAAAGCTTTTAGGGAGGGAGTCCTCAATCATTTTTAAGAATGGAAAGAGGTAAAATAAAAAATGAAAAAGTTTGAGAGCTGCTGTTTTATACGACTACCTCTGCAAAAGAGCCCCCCAAACTGGAACTTGGAAAATATACATTTTACCATCGCCGATATTTACTGTTGTTCAATTGCTTTGTGTCTAATTCTTCCTGCTCCAATTTTGGAGTTTTCTTGGCAAAGACGCAGGAATGGCTTTGCCACTTTCTTCTCCAGCTCATTTTATGGATGAGGAAATTGAGGCAGAGTTCAGTGACTTGCCCAGAGTTCACAAAGCTATTAAGTGTCTAAGGTCAGATTTTAACTTAGGAAGAGGAGTCTTCCTGACTCCAAACCCAGCATTTTATCCACTGAGCTAACTGGCTGCCATCCATTGATATTAACAGACATTTATTGAATATTTATTTACCATCTATCAAGCACTGACAGTTCTGTCCCAGAACTCTGGCTTATTTGTTCCCTCCCTATCAAACAGAAATATGCCCTCAAATGTGACCAAACTCTCTTGCCCATGACATCCCTACCAGTACTTTAACATGGTGGGTAGAATCAACTCTCCCAAGGAACAAGGTGGTAGAGGGGAAAACGTGCCCGCAGCTATTAGGGGGAAACGTTTGTAATTTCTGTTCTTGCTACAGCTGCTCAGGATATGTTCCTTTATAATGGTGAAATGATGGTAAATTGGTTAAATTATGGTGGCACTAATTATTAGTGATCACCACTGGGCAATGAGGCCCCAACTCAGGGCAGTAGAGAAACACTCCCCACCTGCCTCACAACTCTCCCTTATGGACCAGAAAATTTATGAGGCTAGGAAAGATTGAGTAATTTGCTTAAGATGGTATAAGTAAATCAAATTAGGGCTTGAACTCAGGTCTTCTGCATCAGTGCTTTACTCATTTACCTAAAAAAAAAAAAATCCATCCAAAGTTCTCCCACCAAGATAATACAACAAAAGGAAACAGGAAAAAAAATTCAAAAGAGGTTTTTTTTAAGTGTTTGCCAAATTTCCTTCAGTTACTGAGTTAGTTCCGCAAACAACAGCCATTCTCTGGTATGGTTATCTTCTATAAAGTCCTCATTTCTTGCAGTGCTTTCAAGATTTTTTTTCATGCACATCATTTTCATGTAAAAGTGTGACAGCCAATGTCTTTCCTACCAGAAAAGCTGTCTCCTCCTTGACACTTTTCATGTGGCAAATAACTTAGATAAAAATTCAATCCACGTTATCATATTTCTTAAGAGCAAAAGCAGAAGTGTCATTTGCCAATAACAAGGAAATGTTTTACTCACCTTTTTTACCTCTGAAGAAGGTAAATGCCTTCAATTCCATTGTGCCTATTTTAGAGTTCTGCAAGAATTGACCAAGAATTATCTGAGAAGGTGTTAAATGATATAATAGATGCTTCCTGCCAATTTCCAAACTAAAAAGTGAACGACAAACTCAATATGGTCACAAAGTGGTGATTGTGATTTTCAAGAGAACAAGAAGTTGAGCTGAAGCTCACAGGTTGTGCGTACAAGAGATGAATGTACAGGTTTTCTTACAAAAAAGGAATATTTCACTTTTTATTATTACACTAATGAGAATGGTCAGGTCCAGCATATTCGGCCTTAAAAAAAAGTATTCACCTGACTTTTTTTTAGTAGTGTTACATTCAGCAACCAACTCACTCATGAATCCCAGAGGACTCCTCTAGGTTCCAGACATTGTATGAGTCAGAATTTTCTCCATCATAGGTGACAAGCCCTGTTTCCTTTTAATTGGTCCACAAAAGACACACAATTTAAAACAAAGGCACTGGCAAAGGAGAGCGGTCTAGTAGTACCAGACCTAAAACTCTATTCTAAAGCAACAGTCATCAAAACCATTTGGTATTGGCTAAGAAACAGAGTAGGGGTATAGGTTAAGTTCACAAGACATCAATGACTAGAGTAATATAGTGTTTGAGAAACCCAAAGATTTCAGGGAGAACTCACTATCTGACAAAAATTGCTGGGAATATTGGAACATAGCATATCAGAAACTAGCTATTGACTAAAATCTCACACCCCACACCAAGTTAAGGTCTAAATGGATACATAAGCAAATCAGGAGAACAAGGGATAATTTACTCACCTGATCTCTGGAGAAGGGAAGAATTTATGACCAAATAAGAAATAGAGAATATTATGAAATACAAATGGATAAATTTGATTACACCAAATTAAAACATTTTTGCACAAACAAAGCCAATGCAGCCAAGATCAGAAGGGAAGCAGAAAGCTGGGGAAAAAATTTTATAGTCATTATTTCTGATAAAGGCCTTATTTCTAAAATTATATAGAGAACAAAATCAAATTTGTAAGAATATAAGTCATTCCCCAATTGATAAATGGTCAAAGGGTATGAACAGATAATTTTCAGATGAAGAAATTAAAGCCATTTATAGTCATATGAAAAAATTCTCTAAATAATTATTGATTAAAGAAATGAAAATTAAAACAACTCTGAGGTAAGATGGTAAGGTACCACTCTACACCTCTCAGATTGGCTAAGATGACAGGAAAAGATAATGATAGATGTGGGAGGGGATGTGGGAAAACTGGGCCACTGATGCATTGTTGGTGGAGTTTGTGAACTTATTCAACTATTCTGGAGAGCAATTTGGAACTATGCCCAAAGAGCTATTAAACTGCATACCCTGATCCAGCCTTGTCTCTACTGGGCCTTTCCAAAGAAATCATAAAAGAGGGAAAAGGACCCAAATGCACAAAAATGTTTGTAGCGGCTCTTTTTGTGGTGATAAAGAATTGGAAAATGAATAGAGGCCCATCAGTTGGGAAATGGCTGAATAAATTATGGTATATGAAAATAATGGAATGTTATTATTCTATAAAAATGATGAAGGACTGATTTTAGAAAAGACTGGAGTTACATAATTAATGCTGAATGAAGTGAGCAGACCCGGGAAAACATTGTACACAGAAACAAGAAGATTGTGTGATAATCAACTATGATAGATTTGGTTCTTCTCAGTGATTCAGTGATCCAATGCTTTGAATGGGAAACACCATTAGCATCTAGAAAGAGACTTATGAAGACTGAATGTGGATCAATGCTTACTATTTTCACCTTTTTTTCTTCTTTTTTTCCTTTCTCATGATTTTTCCCTTTTGTTCTGATTTTTCTCTCCCAATACGTCTATGGAAATATGTAAAAATGATTGTGCGCGTGTAACCTAAGAACAAATCCACTGAAGCAATTTTTTTCTAAAAAGACAATCCCAGACCTCACTGAGCTCACGATCTAATGTACATGCCATATAATAACATGTTATGACCATCTGTGTTGGCATTTTGCCTTCCCCTATGCCCCGCCAGATTGTCAGATCTTTAAATTCAGAAACCATGACTTATTTAAACTTTGCTCCTCCCGCAGCATCTAACCGAAGCTTCTACACAGTTAGAAACTAATAAATAAGGTTTTGTTGCTATTGAACCTGGCAGCGTTTGTCCCTTTAAAGAGCTCACTAGGTATGAAGTCTCCCCGGCACGCTAATAAAATTCTTGTCACTCAGGATGCCCAGGAGACCAGAGGAGCCTCCTGGCCAATTTGTACATCATTTGTGCCTCCTCTGGGATAGACAAAGCCCAAGACATGTGATGCTCTTTTTGTATTTCCATGGTGACGGGCTTCCAGAGGCGGCTCTCCAGACTCTTACCTGAAACCCTTCAAACATCCACCCTTCCAGCTACTGGAATCAAAACTCGAGAGTTCCCAGAGACCTTTGCTAACAAGAATGACCCACAGGAGTCGATCTTTTGTCTATATGGAGAGAAATGAGGTCAAAGATGCTCCAAAAAGACTTTTTCAATCTTTCTTTTGAAAAACTAGCCTCCTCTGGTCCAGAGCCCACATGGATGAAATACCAGCGGTGGGACAGAAGCACCAGAAGCTTCAGGAGCTCTCAAGTGAGACCGTAAGGGGTCTTAGCAAGCAGTCAGACAGATTATAGGAGACCCAGGATTAGCACTGGACACAGACAGGATCGGGTGCTATTTCATTGGCTATCCATAGCTCAAGAGCATAGAAAAGCACTGTCCATCAAGAAGGAGTAGGAGCCCCAAGAAACAGTCCAGTTTCTGGTCCCAAGGAAGCAGGGACCTTGAGGAACAGTCCAGTTTCTGGTTCCAGTGAGCAGGGACCTTGAAGAACAGTCTAGTTTCTGGTCCCAAGGGAGCAGGGACCTCGAGGAACAGTCCAGTTTCTGATCCCAAGGAACAGTCTCGCTTTCAAGTACAAGGGATGAAGGGCACTTCCTGAGCAATGACTAGAGCACATATCAGGAGAGCAATGGTAACACCTCTTCCCAGAATACACCACCTTGGAAATCACCTTCCAAACCTCCAGAATTATTTCTCAAAACAATAGTGAGAAAAAGACTAAAGTTTGAGATGGGTCCTTTTCCACCTAGTAACAGGAAGCAATTTTAACAAAGTTCAAAATCAAGAAATAAGGTGAAAGAGACCTGAGTTTCAATTGATAAATGACGGACAGAAGCAGCTACACCCAAAGAAAGAACACTGGGAAACGAATGTGAACTATCTGCATTTTTGTTTTTCTTCCCGGGTTATTTATACCTTCTGAATCCAATTCTCCCTGTGCAACAAGAGAACTGTTCAGTTCTGCAAACATATATTGTATCTAGGATATACTGCAACATATCCAACATATATAGGACTGCTTGCCATCTAGGGGAGGGGGTGGAGGGAGGGAGGGGAAAAATCGGAACAGAAATGAGTGCAAGGGATAATGTTGTAAAAAAATTACCCTGGCATGGATTCTGTCAATATAAAGTAATTATTAAATAAAAATTTAAAAAAAAAAAGAAATAAGGTGAATAAATGAGCAAACAACACAAAAGAAGCTGATTATAAATACCTGCTATGGTGACAAGGAAAACCAAGACACAAACTCAGAAGAATACAAATGAAATAAAAACAACTATAAAGCCTCAAAAAAAAAAAAATGAATTGGACCCAAACCCCAAAAGAATTCCTAGACATGTTAAAAACTGACTTTCAAACTCAGAATGGTAAAGGAAAGTTTAAGTTATGAAAGGGAAGCAAAATAATAAATAAAAGTTTGGAAAAAGACACAAAAAATGTTAAAGAAAATATCACCTTAAAAGCAGAATTATAAATTGGGAGAAAATAAAATGTTATTTAAAAAATAGAATTTGTCAAATTGAAAAGGCAAAAAAAAAAAAAAAAAAAAGCTCACTGAAGAAAATAACTCCTTAAAAATTATACCAAAAAAAGATAAATATGAAAGAGAAATCATAAGGGACTCAGTAAGATTAAACTCTTTATTTTTCTATATGGGAAGTTGACACATAAACTCCTAAGAACTTTATTATATTAGGTCAGTTAATACCAGCTAAGAAATAGAGTGGCGGATCAGTGGAATAGATTAGTTACACAAGCAATACACAACAGTAAATGACCATTGTAATGTAGTATTTAGAAAGCCAAGGATTTAAACTTTGATTATAAGAACAACTTTGACAAAAATTGCTGAGAAAACTGGGAAGCAGTTTAGTCATAAATTAGTCATAGGACACCATCTCACACATAAATCTAGATAAGGTCAAAATATGCAAATGACTTAGACATAAAGAGTGATAATAAGTAAACTAGAGTAGGGAAAATGTACTTATTAGATCTATGTATAAGGGAAGAGCTTATGACTAAACAAAAGATAAGAGAGAATCATTGGAAGTAAAATAGATCATTTTGATTACATGAAATTTTTTAAAAGACTTTTTCACAAACAAATGTAGCCAAAATTAGAAGGAAAATAGGAAACTCAGGGGAGGGGGAATATTTATTTGTTTAGGTTTTTGTTTTTGAGACAAATATATAAAAACAAGAGCCATTCACCAATTAATAGTCAAAGGATATAAAGAGATAGTTTCCTGTTGAAGAAATCCAAGCTATTTATAGTCCTATGGAAAAATGCTATAAATCACTATTAGAGAAATTCAAATTAAGCAACTCTGTGCTACCACTTCATACCTATCAGATTGGCTAAGATGATTTAAAAAATGACAATACTGGAGGGATTGTGGAAAAATCAGGAGACCAATGCATTAATGGAGTAGTAAACTAGTCTAACCATTCTAGAAAACAATTTAGAACAATGCTCAAAAGACTATCAAACTATGTATACCCTTTGAGCCAGGAATATCACTATTAGATCTGTATTCCAAAGAGAGCAAAGGAAAATGAAAGGGTCTATTTGTACAAAAATATTTGCCACTAAAAGAGGCAAAGAATTAAAAATTGAGGGGATGCCTATGAATTAAAGAATGGATGAACAAGTTGTGGTATATGATTGTGATGGAATACTATTGTACTATAAGACCTAGTCCATTCAATGTCTATTTTTTTTTTCTCATTCAAAACTATAGGTTTGCTGGATGTAATATTTTTGGCCACTGGACTAGCTCTTTTGATTACCTCTAATATGATTCCAGGACCTGCAGTCTTTTATTGTAACTGCTGAGAAGTCTTGTACAATTTTAATTGTAGCTCCAGTGTATTTGAATTGTTTTTTTCTTGTTTCTTGCAAAATTTTCTCTTTGATCTGGGGGTTTTGAAATTTGGCTAGGATGTTCCTATGTGTTTTCCACAAAGGAGCTCTTTGAGGTGGGTTTTTTTAAATTTGTTTTGGGGTTTTGGGAGCAAGGTGGCTCTTTTCAACAATGAGATGATTCAGGCCATTTCCTATGGTTTTGTGATGAGGAGAGCTATATGTACCTAGAGAGAGGAATGTGGAGACTATGTGGATCACAACACAGTATTTTCACTTTTTGTTGTTTGCTTGCTTTTTGTTTTCTTTCTCATTTTTTTCCTTTTTTGATCTGATTTTTCTTGAGTTGCAAGATATTTGTAGAAATAGGATAGAAGGGGGCAGCTATGTGGTGCAGTAGAAAGAGCACCAGCCCTGAAGTCAGGAGAACCCGAATTCAAATCTGGTCTCAAACACTTAGTACTTCCTAGCTGTGTGACTCTGGGCAAGTCACTTAACCCCAATTGCCTCAGCAAACAACAACAAAAAAAGAAATATGTATAGAAGAATTGCACATGTTTAACATATATTGGATTACTTGCTATCCTGGGAGAGGAGGAAGAGGAAAGGAGGGAGAAAAATCTGAAACAGGTTTTGCAAAGGTGAATGTTGAAATTATCTTTGCATGTATTTTGAAAATAAAAGGTTATTTTTTTTTAATTAAAGAAAAAAATCAAATTAAGTAGAACCAAGAAAACAATATACATGACTACAATGATGTATAGGAAATGAATAATAACAAAACTATAACTGAATGCTATGGAATTATAATAACCGAGCTTAATCCAAACAATAGATGTGAAAATACAGCTTCTTCCACTCCTTTGCAGAAATGGGGCCTCATGGCTGTCGAATACTGCATTGAAGTATTACTCTTTTGATAGAACATTTAGTTTTGTGACATTTTTTCTTTTTTTTGTATTTTACTATAGGAGGCAGGAGGAAAGAATAAAAAAAAATAGGAAACACAGATGATGTTAAAGCAAAAGATACCAATTAAAAATGTTTTTTTAAAAAGCAATTTCTATATCTTGGGGATAACTTCTTTTAGGCTGGTTTTTCCAGGTTTTAACTGTTTTCTGTAGAAATGTGGTATGGTAGAGAAGAAAAACTGCTTGACTGAGAAAGGAGGCACCAGAGCAGCAGAAGAGATGGTCTCTCTACTCCTAGTATATGGAGAAGAGCCTCTGGGACAAGTGCTAGAGCCCAGTAGGTGAGACAAAATCTGATGAAAAGATCATGAAGTCAAAAAATAGCCCCACCAAGTTCACTCCCAGTCCTCTTCTGCCTTCTCCACTTCCTCATGTTGGAGATACATCTGCCCTGTGACTCTCCCATGGAATGAGGTAGTCCTCGACTTTAGCCACCACGTCATAAGGCACCTCAGATATGCTCAATTCACTTCTGGCTTTACTGCTCACTCTATTTCTCAGTGTCTCACTCCTCGGGTTTCTCTATCTCCCTACCAGCAACTTTGGCCCTGCATGGGTATCATCCCACATTTGTCTTTTATCTTTTCTCCTCCCTCCACTCCCTTTTATGTTATCTTTTCCCATTAAAATGGAAGCTCCTTGAAGGAAGAGTGTCTTTTTTCATTTGTATTTGTATCCTCAAGAGCTTAGTTTGGTCCATAATATAGTATAAGATTTGCAAAGTATTTTGCAAAAGCTTTAAGGTGCCATATATGTGCTCAATATTTTTACCAGCAGGGAACTAATAAATGATTTATCTGGCATATTTGATAGAGGGCTGGATGTTCGAGCCCCGTTTCAGATTCTTAATTGATATGTGACTGGGAAAAAGTCCATTAGCCTCAGTACCCTCCTCTGGAAAATAAGATTGGTGGCTTCTAAGATCCTATAACCGCAGCATTTTCTGGTATTAAGATGATGAGTATTTGTTAAAAGTTCCCATTTACATACACACATCTGTCACTGTCATCCATCTTATCTGAACTCTGGCTCCTCCCTCCTAACTTCTCTTTCATCCCCATCCTACCCAATGGTCAACCAATATGGCAGCTTAGCACTGAAGCATTAAGCCAATTTCATATCATTATGCAGTACGGCACCATATTGCATGCATATTCCTAGCCAAGTCTACCATCAACGAAAAACCATTTTTACAAGGTTGTTATGAGCCTCAAATGAGATGCTATATGTAAAGTGACTTGAGAACCTTAAAATGCTATGTAGAATTAGGATTTTATTACTTATTGTATCATTATTTATTATTAGTTTATTAGTATTAGTATTATTGAAGGTGAATCCACAAATACATATTAGGTTTCTACTCTATGCAAAATATTGTGCTAGGCAATGATACAAAAGAAAATGAGAACTAGGTCCTATGCTGAAGGATAGAATACACTCAAATGGAGAGAAAACCATCGTTAATTCAGTGCAAAGTACAGGCAAAATTATACAAACCTATTTTTAGAACACCAACCACTAGGGTCATCTAGGAAGACTTCATATAGGAGGGGGTACAAGGCTTAAGCTCTGAAGGTTTCTAAGGGATTCTCAAAGAAGTGAGAAGGGGATGTGGTACAAGAATGAGGGAGCACATGAGCAAAGGACAAGAAGAGATGTCTGTTCTATACGGAGAGCGGTTGCATTGCAGTTTAATGGGGATGGAGAGGGTGTAAAAGTGAGTAATAGGAATTAAGATTAGATAGGTTGATGGCAGCCATATTGTGGAAGTCTTTCAATGGATTGCTGAGGAATATATTTGAGGAGCAATAGGGAGCCATTGAGGGTTTCTGATTATAAAGAGAAGATGAATTATAAAAGGAAAATGAGAGGAGGCCCACAAATGGGCAGAGGAGAGAAAATCCACTAAAGCAAGAGCTGGGACAAGAATGGGATTTTCCTGGGCTCTTTCCCTCCCTGGTCGGGAAGGAAGTGGAAAAGCTCGCTTTTCACTAAGAAAGGGCTCAGCAGGCCTCCTGCCTGAGCCACAGGCTGACGCCCAACTCAGCTGAATGGAAATCACAACTCAAAGGAATAACATTTTTGCACCAAGGAAAAGATTCAAGTGGAAAAATCAAAAAAATCTGCTGTGATACTGACAGAGCGAGGTACGTTTATGCTGAACATTGTCATTATTCTTTAATAGTCATTAATCTGTAATAACTCATTTCAAAAGGAACTAGAGAATCATTGCCAGGCAGAAAATTTTCTGACATTTCTTCCTTGAACGGCTTCATACATTATTAAGAAAAGGAAGAGGATGAGTCATGAGATACTGCTCTACCTGACAAAGCACAGGTTATCTTAAATCTTTTTTTTTTCCCCAAAATCTACAAATCCTAGACTTTTCCTAGCTAGAGAGGGAACTAATTTGTCATTATTGAAACATTTAAGACAATCAACGAGTGGCCCTGACAAAAGCACGGAGATCGCCTACTATGTATTTTAGGTAGGCCTGGCCCTACTGAAGACCTACCAGGGGAACTAAGAATTCAGTCAACCAGCAATCAACCAAGAAGTATTTATAAAGTACATGCTACATGCTGTATTTGTTTATATAAGATATCTCATTTATACATTTATAAGATATATTTATTAAGTACCTACTACATCAACACAAAAGAAATACCAGGTTGTTAAATAATAAGTAGTTGGGGGATAATTATTAATTAGAAGAAACTAGAAAAGCTTCATAAAGATCAAATGAAGTATTTGTCAAGTTTCTAAGATAATGTCTGACACACAGTGGGTGCTTTAAAATGTTAAGTTTTCTTCCTTTGTCTTCAAAAAAGGTGTTGTTTGACCTGTAGGAAGGAAAAGGGCCTTTAGGAGGCAGAAGTTAGGTGGTCGTGTGTTTCTAACATGAGATTAAGCAATGAAAAGGCTCGGAGACATGATAGCATCCTGAGGGATGGAGAGACCGGTTTGGTGGTAATTAGGCGTATAAAAGGGGAAGTAATATGCACTGAGCTTGTCAAGATGGGCTAGGTTGTGTATGGCTTTAAGTCAAGCAGATGGCTCTGCAGTTTATCCAAGAGTCGGACAGAAACGGCCGGGGCTGATGAACCAGGAGAGTCAGGAGGTTACTGAAAAAACCATTCTGGAAATGCTATTTGGCAATTAAGAGATCACTGGTAACTGTGCAAAGGGAAGTGAATCTGTATTTAGGGAAAATCATTTGGGGCTGTAGCAATGTGGGGGAAGAAGTGGCGGGGAAGGAGGTTGGGGGAAGTATCGAGCAGAACCCAGGCTGGAGGTGACCTTGAGTACAGACATCTGTGAAGGATAGATCGGGAGTTGACGGATCCGTGGGGCTGAGGGAGATGGAGGGATCAGGTGCATCGTTAGAATAGCTTGAGAGACAGAGTTCACAGGGGGTCTGTAAGCCCTGCTTTGGTCAAGTCTGGCTGGAGTTTTTAGGACATCTGATGCCAGGCCATGAAGCTGGACTGAAGCTCAAGCAAGAGATGAAAAATGTAGGCATCATTTGCATAAAGATCCCATTAAGAGAAAAGTCTAGGGAGGAGAGGGCCAGTGGCAGAACTTCTAGGAACAGCCAGAGTTAGGAGGATACGATGGGGGAGAAAACTAAGGAGCAGAACCAGGAACAAAAGTCACAAAATCCTGGGGAATGACCAGAAAGATGGTCCCCTGTCCGGTGCAGCAGGGAGGTCAGAACAGAGCAAGACTGGGAAACCTTCCATTGGGCAAGGAAGAGGTCAAGGCCGACTCTGGGGAGAGAAGCTTCTAATGAGGAAGCCAATTGTTGGGGAAAGGAGGAATTAGTGAGAGCAAACAGCTTTCCCCTCTAGGAATCTGACTGGGAGAGGGAAAAAAAAGAGGAGGATGGCAGCTTGAAAGTGTTGGAAGGGGCTGGTCAGTGTTAAAGCTGGGAGAAGTTCTGGCACGTGGGCAGGCAGTACTAGGAGTGACCTATAAGACAAAAAAGGACAGAATGTCTGAGAGCTGGAAGAGTAAGAGACAGAGATAGACACAGAGATAGAGAGTAGAGAGCCAGAGAAATACATAAAAATGGAGAAACAAATAAAGAGAAAGAGAGAGAAACACATAAAAACAGAGAAAGAAAGAGATAGGCAGAGACACAGAGCCAGAGCCGGGGGCGGCACCCAGAGGGCCAGGCCCGTGTGGCCAAAGCAGGGACGCTCCATCTCCAGATGTGGAGAAGGGCCAGTGGCCCGGGCCTTGGGACACCAGTTGCCCGGGTTCCTCCCTTAGGCTGGGTGGATCAGGGATGCACAGTGCCAACCAGGATGTGAATAGCAGAGAACCTTTAGATGATAAAATGGTTCTGTGTTTTCCTAGGATTCTCATCTGTAAGACGGGGATAATAATGGTCCATTTCTGCCCTGCCCCGCTGGTGTTTCAGAGACCAAAGGAGAGAATATGGGCGTTGTGCAAACTTTAAATCCTACACAAAATGTTCAGTCTGTTTGACTCTTGACCACCTGGATCACTGTCCATGCGGTTTTCTTGGCACCCTCTGGGTCCATTTCCTTCTCCAGTTTTATGCAGGCAGGGGTGAGTGCCTTACCTGGGGTCACACAACTAGAAAATGTCTCGAGTTGGATCTGGATTCTGGCCTTCCTGACTCTAGATCCAGTGCTCTGTGTTCACCGCACCACTGAGTCACCCTCAATATAAAAACGCTAGTTGTTAAAACAAATCCAATTAGATCAAATGTTATTAAAAAGTTGATTCTTACACGAATTCTCCTGTACTTTAATGCTGAGAAATTTTACCTTAAGAAGCCTAGCAGACTTTCTGAAAACGTTTAACTGTAAGTAGAACTTCCTTAAAAACTCTTGCTTCCCTCCCTTCACCCCCCTCCCACAATACAGCTCTTCGGATATTTGGTCCTCTGGTCCAGAAGGCAAATAACCAAACCACACACGTTTATCCTGTTAACATAATTTATTATTTTTATTTGTGGATAAAAATTAAGGCTCACAGTACTTTATATTGTTTCACAAGCAGGATTTTTTTTTTTGAAACAAGAATTATCCCAGTACAAATTTTTGCAAAATAATGTTAGACATATGACTTGACCGAAGACTTGAAATGAACATATTGTACAGGGCAGCTATGCTCCTTTAGTAGGCTTTAAGCTAAATTCCTTTGAAAACGAATGGGCAAAGCACCGGCTTCCTCTCTGCAGGGAAAAAACCCACTACATTGTGTAAACTCCATAAAACACATTCAAGGCAGGTTAGGGCGACTGTTGTCCACTTTTAACTCTAAGACTTAACAAAGCCACCCAGCATTTCCCCATCATACAGTACACGGGTTTATTCCCCATTATTTGACACAAGGGAATTTTTAAATATAGTAACAATTCTGTACATGAGATCTTTTTGCAGGTTCTAAATCCCACATATGAAAATAAGCACTTTTCCCACAGAGATCATTCTAAAAAGCACGAGACTGTTACAAACCTCTACGGGAATGAGAACGATTCTGCCAGTTAGCTCCTAAGTGAACGAATGGACACACCAAACTCGGAAACGTACATACCATATACATGTACAAGGAGATATATATATATGATATGTTCATGACACCACGCCAATAAAGATCACGAGTTATTTCGACATCTAATCTTTGCAACACATTTCAACAAAACCAGGAATTCTCAATGCTGGGATCACATACGCTCCCTTTCTAAACAAGAACCTGAAATTCAGAGAAGCTCTAACTGAGGGGAGTGGCGACTTAACATAATGAAATCAGAAATACTAGTTCCTGTTAAGTGCTTTGAGATTGGCCTTTAAAAGCACACATGGAAATCTGACAGTTCGCAATGGCGTTCCTCCTTCAGTGATGAAGCTCGAAGCCTCTCTAATCACTCACTGTCAGACGGAACTAAGAAAAGCTCATTGTGTCAGCGGCGGTTTCAAGTGTATTCGCCTCCAATTCCCCTCTCGATCTCCTCCTGATTAATCTAACCACTTCTGGCTGCTACAAGGCCTACTCAAGCACGTCAAGGCTTTTTTGTACCTTTGGTGATGGCGGAGTACAGACGATTCCTGGTACGTGGGACTTGCCCAAAATTTACAAATAAAAGGTCAGCACCATAGAATGTCTTCCATTCTGGGGTCTGATGAAATCCAACCAACCACAGTAAAGACAAGGAGGTTTCTCACAGAACCCAAGGGAAGAATTTTCCTTCTATCACATCAAGTTCTTTTTTTTTTTTTTTTTAAATTAAACATCTATTTGCCATTTTTCCTACTTAAAATTAATACTAACACTTATAGTATAATCAGACAAGGGGGCGCATGGAGCCCAAGAAGGGGTACCGGAAAGGACAGGCTTCCCATAACACAGAGGATCATCGCATTTAAATGATAGCACGTGGCTCACAGAGATCACACTAGGTACCACACACATCCTCCAGAGCAACGCTGCAGACAGAGTGAGTGTGGCAGACGGGAGCCTGGGAGACACCATTCCACTAAGGTTCAGTGGAGGGAAAGGGGTGGTTCCAAGCTGCTTTTCCCATAACCCATCACCCACATCAACAGAACGAAACTACCACTCAAAAGCTCCTGTAAATAAAGGGATATGACTGTGGTGTAAATTATGGCTTTTTGACAAATCGGCCTCGAATTTTGAGCTGGGAAATCTGGTGGGGCAGTGAAAGTTACAGCCGTGTAGAAACCCGGGGTGGGAATGATTTTCTGTTTCGTTTTGTTTGCCTGGCGCTGCCTGCGGAAGGCGCTGCCTGCGGAAGGCGCTGAGCTCAGCCCGGGGCACTCTCGGAATCGCAACGCCGCGGCCCAAACTTCTCAGGTAGTCGAAGGCACCGGGCCTTTGGCCTCAAGGAACGTACCAGAGGAGCGTGGCCATCGGACTCAGGATGCGCTTCTCCTGACAGCGCGGCTGCCTTCACCAATCGCAGGGCAGCCTCAAAACCCTTCTTTTTAGAGGAACGACGGCCGCCTGGAAGTCAAGTCCACAAAGAGAGGGACGTCTTCGGGCAGCTCCTGTGAAACCCAATTTGGCCCAATAGAAAAAGGCATGTGCAAGAGGTCAGGGCAGGTTTGCATATGTACTTGAAGGCTTGTTCATGGAACTTACAAAAGGAAAATGCACATCCTTCGCTGGTGATGGGGATAAAAACGACCCAACCTCGTGTCCATTATTCACATTCTAGACAAATGTCCGACATCTTCCCAGGGAGAACGAGGAGCCCTGGGCCGTAGTCCGAGCCCAGCCCACCACCTGTGCCCGGGGCGACCCTGGCTCAGCCAGCCACCTGACCTCTCAGAGCTTCGCCTCCTCCCCTGCACTAGCTACACCTCCGGAGGGCACCTTCAGCACCTGGCGAGATAACGTCGGCACGTGATCATCAACTTAAGCTATTCTACCTGCGGGAGGCCGACCGGACCGCCGGCAATCCCCGTGCAAAGGCCAGCAGAGTCTCCTCTCTGGCTTCTTCCCTTCCATCTATCACAGACACCAAAGCTTAAGCAATCAGAGGATGAAAGTCCTATATACAAACAGTTTTGTTGCTTCCAGGAAAGCAAAAGGATAAAAGACAGCAAGAGAAAGATGAAGGTCATTTCACATTATTTTAGCCAGGTTATTGTGATTTCAACATTATTGCCTGAACAACATGGAACAGACGAACAGCACACAGCCAACAAATACATAGTATTTCCACAATTCAACAATATCTACTACACTATTCCATTTGGCAAAATATTTATTTATAACAAATCTGTTCAAAAGCAGTTGGTCACATTTGTTTTTCCATTATGAAGTTGTAACAATGGTCTCAGTAAATGCAAATAAACGGCCTCTTTTCACGTGGGTACACAAAAACATAATTTGCTGTTATGTGACCTGTATTCTCTAAAGGCATAGATGTACTCCCTCTGGGTTACGACGGGTGGGGGCATCCAGGTAGGAGAGCTTTGGAGCTGTAGCTCTTAGGGCTGAGGAGGAACAGAAAACCTCTCCAGACTTACCCACTGGGGGAGATACCGACAGTGGGTAACAGGAAGGCGCAATGGGGTTCAGGCCACTTCACAAGTTTGGGTCTGTTTGCTCATCTGCACAACGAGGGGATGAGACAAGTTTTGGAGGCTCCAAGTTGCCATCGAGTCGGGTTCCTTAACACTATCATTCTGGGCTACCAGCAGGACAACCTGGAGTTCTCCTGGTGTAGAATACTGGAGACGGGAGGGAGGAGGAGGAGAGCACATCTCTCTGACCTCTGACAGGGCCCCCAGCCCTTTCCCATTGTAGCCAATGAGAGCCAACACAAGGATGGCATCGTGGCGCCAAAATGGGCTTCGCGAGTCTCGGCCTAAAGCTGACCTCAAACAGAGGCCCAGGAAGAGCCATTAGGAAGCTTCAGTTGGTCTAACCTCGTGCCATGGCCTCTCCCCTCTTCTCACTGCTAGGTTTGCCAAAGGATCCGGCTCTTGCCACTATTGGAGGGATCACAACTCCTCCCCTTCTCTGGACTCTACCAATCCCTTCAAGGGCAATCTCGATTCACTGTGGGGGCCCACGAGCACCCCCGCCACTTGGAAATGGATGTCGCCGCTTTCCTTATGAGAGCGGGTTGGATAACCTGGAAATGGGGGAGCACGTGTGGAAGAGAGAGGCAAGGTAATAAAGCCTGTGAAAACTACCCAAGATCACCTCAATGGCAGTGGCAAGATTCAACCACCAGCCTCCTGATGCCGACTCCAGCAGTCTTTGTTAATTCATTTATCCCTTCTCTCACTACAGCAATTACTCAGTGGCAGGAACCCTGCCGACCCTGGAGGCAGCTCCCGGAGCTGGGAGGCTGGGGCCCACCTTGTCCTGAGAGCAGCTCTCAGATGCAGATGCCGCCCCCCCTCCCCCAACCCGCCTCTCCTGGATTTCTCTCAGGTGAAGAGAAGGTGGAGGTTTGGTTCTGGCTGCCGCTCCCAGCCCATATCAGGCCGGCCGTAGGAGGAGCACCTCCCGGAGCCAGGCCTTGATCCATTTGGGACAGGAGCAGCCCTAGTGCCATGTGCAGGCTGGCGCTTCTGCCCAGGGGATGCTGACAGGACTGACAGGACCTGAGGTGGCCGGGGAAGGTCTAAGTGATAAGAAAAGCGTGGCGGAAGAGGGAAGTGTCCAGGAGAAATCCGGGGGTCTCGGCTGCTGTGGTTGCGGCAGGGCTACTCCTTTCTATCCCGGCAGACCCGAGAGGTGACTGGACTCTAAAAGTTGCGAACATTATCAGGGGACATCCCAAAGAGCTTTTCTTTTACAGCTTTGGCTGGAGTTTGCACAAAAAAGCGCCCATCTCCCATAAGCAGAGACTAACTGGCAGTTCCAAGCAGGTCAGTGGCAGCGGACACTTTCCCCAGGACCCCCGAGGGCCCCCCTCGCCCTTGCAGTTCCTGCTGGGGATCATCATCATCCCGGTGGTCTGAGAGCTGCTCTTCTGGGTCCCCAGAATCACAAAGTGAAGCTCTGCCGCCTTCACCTTCCTACTCTGCTTCAGGGAACCCCCTGCCCACCCCCATGGGACTCTGTGGGTCAGCCCTCAGGCCTGAGAGGACGGAGCTCGCGGGGGAGGGGACGAGGCAGCCCAGGATGATGACGCCAGCCTCTCCCCTACGTCCCATCCCTCCACAGTCAAGGAAGGCCTGCAAACAAAGGACTCTCTCTTTTTTTTTTTTTAAGGAAAAATATCAGGATTAAAAAGTTGTGATTTGAGCATCTCCAGCTGAGACAAGTCAAAGTTCTTACTGGGGAAAAGAAAGGGTTCCTGGAGGGCCATGGAGCCAGCAGCCCCTGTAAAGCGTCCTACCTGTAATGCTCCCGAGCCGGAGACCGTCGGTCATGTGGCTCCCCCGAGCCCTGCCCCCAAGCAGGAGGCCGCACAAGTACCCGAGTCCCCAGAGGGGGTACACGCCTTTAGAGAAGAGGCAGCTCAGTGACTGCAAAAGTAAGACCCAGAACAGAACGAATGCGAGAACACAAAGGCGAAAGTCAGTGAGTGTGTCTGAGCACAGGCCGTGGCGCCTTGCCTAGTTACCCGTACAAATCCTCAGCCCGCTCAGGGTTCCCACACAGCCCCTCGGGGCTCCCGCCGCTCCCGGACAGGCCCCGGTGGAAGGAGCGCCCCGACGCTCTCCTCTCAGTACTGCATGGCAACCCTGGAACGTCTCTGACCAGTGAAAGGGCACACAGCACTCGCAACGCAAAGGAAGTTTATTACTCCCACTCGGTAGTTCCTGGGGGCTTGGATGTTAAGTCATACATAACGCGAGAAATACCCGGGATCTTCTTAATCTCCGTGACCATCTTCAGCACCACCTGCAGTCACAAAGACAAGAAGGTCCAGTGGGTGACCCTGGGAGCACAGGCACAAGCGTGCAGGCCCCACGCTGAGGTCATAGCTGCGGTCCTCAGGACCGGCCCCCAAAGCCACAGCACAGCCCTCCTACTGGCCGGGCAGTGACCAATGGCCCCGAGAACTCTGGCTCCCGCCCTGGCGCTTCAAAGCCCCCTCGGGTCTGGCTCTCTGCCCATGGTGCTCACCCTGCCCACCCCACGGAGCTCACTCGCCCCTTCCCCCATGGTCCTCACTCCCCCGGGTTTCTGCCCCCCTGCAAAGCCCCATTTATCACCTGGAATCTAGCTGAGGGAGGCTCCAGGCCGGGGGAGGCCGCTCCCCCCAGAGCACTAAGCGGCCATTGCCGGGTCAGGCGCCGGCCCCTCTGGGGACTTTTAGAGGGCAGTTACCTCAACGGGAATCTCGTTGCCAGGCGTCGCTGCAATCCCGGTCATGAAGTCGCTGGTGATGAAGGTCCGGATCACCACCGATCTCTGGCAGGACGGCTGCTTCTGAAGAGGGTCCCGGTCAAAATGCAGGGGCGTCAGGATCACCGGCATCTGGCTGATCTTCCCGGCGTAGCCTGGGCCGAGGGGAGCAGTGAGTCAGTCTCCTCGCCGAAAGGGACCCCACCAATTTCTGAGCAACCGCAAACCCTTCGTGCCCCAAATGAGCATTACACGTCCCCTTAAAAGTCATTAAGACCCTTTGGAGTGTGTCTCTGCACACATTTCCAGAGTCTACAGACGGGGCACTGGCTGGGTAGTGCAGTGGATAGAGCCGGGGTCCAAGTCCAATCTCAGACACCCAATGCTTCCTGGCCGTGGGGCTCCCCCCTCCTGCTGTCCCTCCCCATGGGCACCCCTGCCCCGAGCTCAGGGGCCAAGGGCTGAGACAAGCCCCATCACCATATTTAAAGAGGATCCTTGAGGTAGAGGGGTTGGAGGTAGAAGGGGGGTGAAGGAGACCCAAATGAGCCCCAACTTGGGGGGAGCAGGAAGAAGGAAAGAACTGCCTAAGTGAGAGCCTCGCTGTCCCCCATGGGGTAGGCTGGATCCAGGACCACTCTGCAGCTCCCCGCCCCCCACCCTCACACACACACAGGTCTCATAGGAAGACTTCTACCAGCTTCCCTCCTCCCCAGAGCAGGCAAAAGACAGCTACAGTGGGGCCCCCCTCCCCAGAGTCCACATTTTCCAAACACTAACCCCTCAGAGCTCTGTCCTGCTCCCTCATAAGGCCTCTGGTCTCCTTCAGAGCAGTGAAAGGGACAGCCCCAAAATGAATCCAAAGCCTTTCTGCTTCTCTCATACAGAGGCTCTCGGAACCCTGGCCCAGCCCCTTCCCAAACAGCCCGACAGCCCCTTTCCTGCCAGCACTGTGGAACACAAGGGGGCTGCTTCCTGCCACTCCCCCCACACCAGCCCTCCTGAGTCTGCCCCCCCCAACCCTCCCCCTCCCCTCGAGCCTGCTGGCCTTCACTGGTCTCGTGTGGGCACAGAGGGGCTGCCCGATGAGAGCAGGAGTGGGACAGACAGAGTCAGGAAGGAGGAAGAGGGCAGAGCCATGGCCCCTCCTCAGTGCCCGCCCTCCCTGGTGGGGAGCTGGCACTCACTGCTCTCCATAACAATGCATTCCATAAGGAAAACATCAGCTGCCCCGGGCTGGCAATCCCCACCACAGAGCCCCTGCTCCCCAAAAGGCAAGGCTGCTCAGACCTACCGGACTCCCTGAGAATGTTGTGGGCCTCAAAATCAGCTTGGCGCAGTGTGCTGAGCACTCCGGTGGTCAGGAAGGTGGGCGTGACATCTGTGGGAGGTTCTTTGACAGGGGGACCGAAGACGTAGACCACCCTGAGGACAAAGGAGAAAGCGCCCCCCCTTTAGCATGAGGGAGCGTGCTGCCAGGGCGCTCTGTTTCTGGGAGACTGCCCCAAATCTCCCATTAATGCATGCGCATCAAACCCATGACAATCACTGCTTCTGGGACCGCGAGGTCCCCTCCTAGGATGTGGCCCACTTTACAGGTGAGAAAGCCCAGCCTCGGCCACATCCCACTGCGCCGTGTCAGAGGCAAGACTTGCAGACGAGCCTCCCACGCTGGGGGCCAGAGCTCCGGCAATAAGTCACAGCACAAACAGCTGGGAAGGGCAGATGTCCCCAGCCCATTACTGACATTGCTGGGCCTCTGCCTAATGGCCCATGGGGGGCGCTCCATCAGCAAGCCTAGCCCAGAGATGCAAGCACGGAGGCCTAGCTGGCACGTTTCAGGGCCGCGACTCGCAAACAGGGCAGGTCTAAGGAAACCCCGGATGGGACTCCCAGCCGCAGCAGGAACCCTGAGCTCCAGGTCACGGCTTGGACTATCAGAGTAACAACAAACATGTACACAGCCTACACGTTTTCTCCTTTGACTTTCAAACAACCCACTAAAGCAGGTATGATTATTGCTCCTATTTTACAGAGGTGGAAACTGAGGCTGAGCAAGGGCAAGCTACTTGCCTGGGATCTGACCAGAAAGAGGAAAAAGGCTACCAAATAAAAACAATCCTTTTGCCACTCCAGAATGGATTCCCCTCCCCCGTTCTTCACAGAAGTTGTTGCACACTTTCTCTTCTCTCCTCAAAGCTTCCACATTTCCTTCTCTCCCCTCCACCAAGAACTTGTGCCACAAACTCATCCTTTCCTTTCTCCTTGCCTCAAAATTCCTTTTAATTATCTTCACCCGGCCCTGTGCTCCAGTCTCTGATATCCGATAATGAGGTGGCCCTTCCCAAGACCAGGCCCTGTGCAAGTCCCCTACTCTCTCCTCCAATTTTCTTCAGCTTAGGGAGTGCTCAATCAACATTGTTTTCCACTCATCTCTAATCTTTGTCCACCTATCGGTTACATCCCAGTTGTTTTCATACAAGTCCAACGTCCCATCCCCCACTCCATCTTTCCAGTCTCCACTCATCATCTCGATTTCCTAACCTCTCACTTATTCCTTCACCTTTTGCAATCTGACATCCATCCTCTTCACTCGACTGAACTGGCTTTTCCCAAGTTCCCAAATCTGAGGTCTGTTCTCAGCTCTGGCCCTTGGGCCGATCTGCTGCATCTGACAGGGCCGCCCACCTCCTCTCTCTGGGCTGCCTGGACCGCCTCGCTCCCGGTTTCCTCCTACTTGTATGAGCCCAGAGAAGAGGGTTTAAAAGGTCAAGTGGGATGAAGCCTGAAAAAAGACCCCCCAGAGATGGTGACTGAGAGACCACCGGTAATCTGGGGGTATCACCTGAGTGAGGCTGGAAGCCAGATGGCAGAGTCAGGGAGGAAGTGGAGGGAATGACCACAGAGGACACCTCACAGGAGCACGGAGCTTAGGGAAGTCTTTAAAGGGTGAGGGAGGCAGCGGGCAAGAGCTTAACAGGGGAAGTTAGAAGAATGGAGGAGGGGGAGCAGGGGGCTGGCAAAAGCTTCTGAAAAGTAGAGAAGGTGAGAAGAGGAAACTCTTGTCTTTTCAGTCGGAAGGGTGGGAGGAGGAAGAAAATACAGATCATGTCAATCATCTATAAGCATTTATTAACTATCCATCCTGTGTGACGCACACAGATTCTAAGAGAGTCATTGTCCCCCTCTCAAAGAGCTTGCAAGAATGAACCCCAAGAACAGAGCAATAGTCTCAAATAGCTCTTTTTAAAAGCAATTCCTTTTGGCCTTGGGCAATAGCAGAGACAACAAAATGAAATTTAAGTGGATTCTGATTTAAACATATTTCTTTTCCAAGCAAGAACTTTTGCTTTGTAACAAAAACCACTTTGTTTCAGGAAAGAACCAGGAAGCCATACCAGGCCTAGACAGCAGCTCCAACACTCCTACAGCAAGCGTCCCCCCAAATCTAAATCCGGCAAAAACTCCTTTCTATACTTAATTCTCAAGTCCCCTCCAAGGACCATCTTTGTAATTAGCCCAAGAAGCAGCAGCTTCCATTTCAGAAGGCCCAAGGAGGCTGAAAATGTTGACAATGGAGTAAAAGCCGGAGAAAGAGCCGGCCAAGGGAATTTCAGGATCAGAAATTTGAGGAAGATCAATAACGCCCAGTGGGGTGCGACCAGACTTCTCTGGATAACAATGCTCATGAGCATTATTTTAACTAAAGGATCTCCTTCACCATTTGCCAATACTCTGAACCAACAATGATCCATCACGCTGCACATCGGCGGGACAGAGCTTGTTCCTACTGTCCTATTTCCTAAGTCCCAGCTCTGAAGGACAAATCCTATGACTGTGTTCCAGTTGCTAAAGTGCCTAATTCCCTGGGCACCAAGTGACATCCGCCAAGGCTATTCTCCTGTTTGGAACTGTTCACTCGGTGTTAAAAGGCTGACTGAGATTCCAGCAACAAATCCATGCAAATGCAGCCATGAAATGCCCTTTTCCTCTTTGCTGTTTTATGAGATCAGGATGGCAGATCAAATGAGAACAGAGTTGTCCCATTTAGGGTAACTGCTAAAAGGAGAGTTTGTCTTGTCTATGGCTTCAGAACAAGCCAAGAGAGGCAAGAGCACACTTTAAAAAAAGGTACCTCTAGACCAAAACCTAGACTGAATGTTAATTCAATAGGATCAAACATACGTGGCACTATTTTTATAAGATCTGGCATCCATTTGGCGGGGGAGAAGAATCCTTCAAATTATTTTTCTCAGAATTACTACTAATTTAGGCAAATCCTACTTGTCATTCCAATGACTTAAAACTTGGAAGATTGAAACAAAAGAAGAAAAGAGTACTACTGCTCTACTTCCAGGCCAAATACACTGAGGAATTAAGAAACTGGCAAGCTAAATAGCAGTGAAAATTGTCGCCTAATATGGAAAAGTGGTAAGAAAGAATTACAGGCACAATTAAAAACGTTAGTAGTCTATATCAATAGTGAATGATCAAATTTTTTGATCAATAAACACATTTTAAAAACATTTTTTCTTAAATATCTTAATCTTAAGAAATATTTATGTCCAATTTTTTCCTTTTTACAAAAGAGATTCAGAAACAAAATGCCGAGGAGTAAGGCTTTGGTCAGACAGAACATGTGATACTTTCCCATTGCTGTTTCAGCATCGCCCCGTCTCTAGCATTGCCGAGAAGCCCAGATGTTGCTCTTGGGCCGTCCGAATGCCTCAGGCCTGCCTTCCCGCAGGAGAAGCCGAGCAGCCAGCCTTCCGAGGCGCCAGGGACGTACCTGTTAATGTTGTGGCACATGCGCGGGATCAGCCGTGCGAGAAACATCAGGGACTCCCAGTCAGGGTCTTCTTTACTGGAGATGCCACAAACGTAACTGTAGGAGCGGCAGTCCCCCTGCAAACACAGGGCGAGACAAGCCGTCACCCAGGGGTCGGGCCAGGGAACCCGGGGGCTAAGAAATATTGCATGTGCGTGTGTGTGCTTGTGCCTTCTCCACTGTGTGGAGCAGAGGTACCCAACACAAAGCTACAAGTCTCAGGGTTCAGTCTTTTTAGAGCCATCTGCTTCGGACTCACACCACTTTTGCAAAAAGAAACCCCTATCCTTTTTTATTTCACTTTTTGCAATAAGGGACAGATGACTTAAATCCAAGCTGATGGCACCAAAAAAAAGCAGGAAAAAACATGGTTATTTTCACAGAACTTTCTAGAAACAACCCTCATTTCCCAGACCTGAGCCAATAGAAGCTCCCTTACTTCCATCAGCTCAAATCCTCTACACTCAAAAACTCCTTAATCAGTAAATGGGTTAGCAAGTTGCTCAATGTGGGATACAGAGGCAGCACGTGAGAAGAGTCTTTCCAAAAGACTGTGATCCATCGATGTCGTTTTCTTTGTCTATCGTTCATCCCCAACCTTTTCCTCCCAGGATATAATAAAAATACCCACTAACTTTAAAAAGCTTCTTTTCGCTTTCCTAAAGGACACTGATGAGTGCTTTCCTTAATGGGCACGTAGGCCATGGAGCCATTAAGCCTTAATTTCCTGTGTCGTTGTGATAGAAATTTCTCCCTCAAAATGAGGGGAGCCTTTTGATAAGAACTTAGCTTGTGGCTGGGAATGAGCCTCCCCCCTCACAATCTGATGAGGAATCAATTGCTCCTTTACTTGGTTCTCTGCCATTCAGGAGGAATACTTCAGGGGGTACACAAGGCTACCAGCGTGCATCCCGGCATTAAGCCCAAAGCGCTGCCCCAACAAGGTCTGCTCTAGGTAGGGAAGGAGAAAAGGAAATGTCTTTTTGGTGGCTCATCAGCAGCACGGTAGAAAACTGTGGGCTTCTGGGTGTTTCATCTCTACTTAATGTAGTTAAAATAATCCAAAACTTGCTTTTTCAGTATCCCAAACACTCCCAAATTAATTAAAAGGTAATTGAGTGAAGGGTCATCCACCCATACTAATCAGGCTATACATGTGATTCAGGAGGGGGGGGGGATTATTTTTAAAGATCCCCCCATAAGATGATCATTTAGGATAAAAAAGACATTGATCTGGCACACATTTTTACTCTAAGGGAATTTAAAAGGCTGACTTCTTTGGGGTTAGAATGTTATCACAAGAAATCTCCTTCAAGGACACTTCACACAAATATTCAGGCCCCCATTTTCAAAGAAAATGCCTACACCCCAAACTCACGGAACTCTAAAGTGGATGTCAAAAAGACCCAGCCCAAACTTTGGACTCTCAAGGTTACACAAGGCCGTGGAAAGCCCAACCCAAGCAAATTTGTTCCCAGTTATCTTCCAGCACCTCCCAAAACACAGAGTCGGCATTTTCTCCAGCACCTCATCAGCCCTCTCCCTTCTCTTGACTAGCACAGTACCTGGCAAAGTCACAGGCCCCCCAAGGCTTCTGCAGCCTTTGCTGGGAGGCCCGGCACCTGAGGGCACTTGCCAGAGGAAGGGGCACAGCGGGCCCACGCCCCAAGGGCACTCACTGGAGGAGGGGGCACAGTGGGCACACATGCCCGAGGACACTTACCTGGACCCCAACGGTTTTAATGGGCAGCAGGAAGGCACTCAGGAGTGCAGGCTGGTGATCTGCATGAGCTTCTCCTGGTCCTCCTCGGTGGTGCAAGCTTTGACCCTCTGTAGCAGCGTGTGAGGCTATAGAGCACAAGGGAGGAGGAGAAGCACCTTGAGGGAAGGTGGCCACTGACCCCGAGCCCCCGGTACAGGACCTCTTTCTCTGATGCGTTTCAGTAAGTTTTTATCACCCCCTCCCCCCTCAATGCTGGTGTTGGGGATGGAAAGGCAAATATAAAGAGGAGACCCCAGCCCCCCTCCCCCAACCCCCATGAGAAACAGATCAGCTGTGAGGTCAGCCTGCTGGAAGGGTCCTGGACCAGCCCCAGGAGGGGAGAGAATGCTCAAGAAATGAGGGGGAGGACAGCCCATGGTGGGCAGGCAGGCGGCCAGGCCAGGCCTGCAAAGACCATCCTAGCGCTGGGTGGCAGAAACAGCCGAGCCCCAAAGGGAGCAGGAAGAAAACCCTCTCCTGCTCCCAAGTCCGGGCCGAGGCATTCACAGTGAGTCAGAGATGGGCTAGGACCGCGGCCTCCCAGAGTCCAGAGAGCCTCAGCATTTCTGCCTTGGGCATGAGGCGGTGAACGTCCAGCAGGTGGGAAAGGCCCCACGGAAAGCTCACACAGCTTTTATGGGCTGGGCAGGGAATCCCCCACCCCAGGTCTTGACTAAGAATCCTTGCAGATCCGTGTGAATTTAAACTTGGAGAAATTATGAATTCGGTGATAAAGAAACAGAATTGAGCTCAACATTTCAGAGTGGGAAAAGGCCCAAGGGACATTAGTGTGGCCCTTTGTGACGATACAAAATGAATCGTGCCACGGAGGGACCCGATCCAACGCTGCCCCCTGTGCCATAGGACAGGTGAGGGGGGGGGAGAGCAGGCAGACAATAATGCCTCGGGGCTGGGAGCCCGCCGCAGCCTTCTCCTAGCACTGGCGTGTCACAGGCGCAGGCACTCCAACTCCCTGAGTGCAGATTTTCCCCTTTACATCTAACACTCTTCCAAAGCCAAGTTTTTTTCAGAGTTAAAAAGACACATCTCAGAACACTTAAAATTCACACATATCCTAAATGAATGGCCTCCAAATCTGTAGGTGATTTAAGTAATTAAAAAAGGTCAAATCAAGAATCATTATCTGCTGTCATCACCATTTCCTCCCTTAAAATTCCTTACCTTTTTCACACTTGCAGAAAAGTCAGCTACTATTTTCAAAATGTTGTTGGTTTCAGGAAAGTCTTTACATACGTAAGGCTCTTCGGCACAAATTACTCTTATTGCCAGGCCTGGACCTAAAGATCAGAGGAAAAGGAACGATTCAAGTATTAAACCAACACTCACCCAATATCCACATTCAAGTACAGCTTCATCGTCAGCTCATTCAACAACAGTGCCCCCCCGCCCCGGAAGAGGTACAAAGCCCTGGATTCTAAGGTAGGCTCCTTCACCTTGAATAATTCAATCTGCCAAGGGAGAGAGCGGCGAGCCACAGGATTTGGGGGGAAGGGGCGAACACTGCCCTGGTAGAAGGAGGGGCACACATTCATGGGCACCAGCCCAGGGCGCTCCCGGGCACTCATATCCAAAGCAATGCCCGGAACGCCTGGATCAGCTCCCTAGACAACAGAGCCAGGCCTTCCAGCAGGCCCAAAGTGAAGGAATGACCATAGGACCCTTTATGACCCTCCTGAACAAGTTCCTGCAGTGGGAAGATGGCGCACTTGGGTCTGGACTTGACTCCTGGCTCTGGCCCAATGACCAGCACCCACCCCGCTCTCTGGGCCCGGCACGGACCATCCCTAGGCCTGTTTCTTCATCTGTAAGAAGCTAGGGTCAGACTGGGTCACGTCTCTGGTCCCTTCAAGGGCTCTGGCCGAGAGCTATAGAGACTCCGACTCGATCCAATCTGTAAGCGTCAAATACGCTGACCAGGGTCTGACGAGGCAAGGATGGATGAGGAAGGCTGACGTGCAGATACCCACGACAGCGACAGGAATGACGACATGAGGTATTTATCACATGGGGCGGATACAGAACTGAGCATCAGGGAGGAAACGCGGGCCGCTGCGGGACGGGATCGTAGACCCCCCCGAATCAGAGGGGAGGGGCCGTGAAGTCCCCTGGCTCCGCTGCCTCCCCACAGGCAGACAGAGACTGTGCCAGGTCCCAGAGGCAGTAAGTGAGCGACTCCCGCTCAGCATCCCCTCCTCAGGTGCCCGTGGGCTGGGAGGGCAGGGCCGGGCCATGGGTCCCGTGGCTTTCCCGAACTCATTCCCAAATATCAGACTTAGGCTGAGCCGTCCCTGCTGGCACCACTGGCAGCTCTGCCCCGGCCTCCAAGTGTTACGGCCGCAGTCGGGGCTGGGACTCGAGCCCGCTGACTCAACTGCCCCCCAAATCCAGGGCTGCCGGTGCTGTAACAGCCAAGGGCTGCTGTCCCCTTCTACAAATGAGCCAAGGGAGGCTGACCCGGGGCACACACGGAGGAAGCGGCAGATCCGGATTTCAGAAGTACGTCTCGCTTCCAAAGGCCTTCCCAGGAGACACTGCTCTTGGTATGGTGAGAAGGCACGTTTATGAAATAACCTTTTTTTAGTGGTGTAGGTAATGGAGTAACGGTGAGACTCAGGCACCTACTTAACATGACATTTCCATCAGCCCCCTGCCTACGAAATGGGTTATTCTTCACAGCAAACACGGAGAAGGGCCGAAGGAAATTCCTGCTTTACACTAAATCTAACAGACGCTGAAAGGCAGCGGGGCAGGATGGACATGGAGTCAGGTGCCCAGTGCACTGGGGAAACAGTCAAGGGCCTCAGTCTGCTCATGAACAAAAGGAGAGTAACAGCCTCCCACAGCTTTCCCTACAAGCCTGAGAGATCTATAATGGCTCAGGTTGTTGTATGTCCGACTCAGTGATAAAGGCCTTAGGGTCTGGAGTCAGCAGACAAATAGAAAACATTGAGATACTGTAGCCATAGCCATGCTTTACACCTGTAACAGGGAAGCCCCATCTCCTCGGGCCCCGCATGGATGGGGCCCAGCCAGGAGGGACACAGACCCAGGGGTCCGCACCCTTTAACTCTGCCCCCCATTCGCACCCCAAATACATTCTTTACCTGGGAATGGATGTCTAGAGACCAGTTCTTCAGGAAGACCAAGTTCTCTACCCAAAATCCTCACTTCATCTTTATGGAAGTCTTTCAGAGGTTCTATTACTTTTCCCTAAAAAGAAAACACAGTTGTTGAACAAAATGGGGAGAGAAGAAGGGAAAGAAACTGGAACACAAAGTGTTAATTGTTTTTACATGTAACTGGGGAAAATACTAAATAACAGAAATAATGACTTCTTAAAAATAATGATGAAAATGTTAAGATGCAAACCCAAGAGTCCAGAAGTGCAAAAGGGTAAACATAAATGAGTCATCATAAAGGACTAACAAAGATTAACCTATTTACCTTCTTATATGGGGAGGTGGTACATATTACAAAATTTTATCATCATTGGGGGGTAATGCAAGGAATCTTATTAGACAGACAGCCTGAATGATTCTGTTATGTTTTGATGATCTTCAAAGAATGGAAAGAATGGAAAAGAGAAGTATATTGGTAGAGGAGGAAAAGGACAGGAAAAATGGAGAACATCACCTTATGTTAATTGTATGCACAAGTAAAAGCCTGTATGAGGAAAATAAGGACACTTGAATTTCATTCTCATCTGAAATGGTCTGAGAAAGGAAAAATAGACACACCCACACACCCAACTTGGATATAGAAATACATTTTGCCCACTAAGAAATAAAGCAGGGAAAATGTTAAAGGAAAGGGGGAGAGGGAATTAGGAGGAGAACAACTTAGAAAAAAACAAACTCTAAAGAGAGGCCAGGAAAAAAAAAAAAAGGAAAAGAACTTAAGAATGGAGGGAAATACACAGTTAACATATATATATGTTATATATATGTATAACATGTTATTCCATAAATGTGAATTGGATGAACTCACCCATAAAAGGTAAGAAGACAGCAGGATGGATTACAAACGAAAAGACAATATGATGTTTACATGAAACACACTTAAAACAAAAAAGTTAAAAAAAAAAAAAAAGAGGTTAGAAAAGAAAGTAGCAATCACGACCTCAGAAAAAGCAATAGCAAAAAGAAATCTTATTAAAAAAGATAAACAGCAAAACTATATATTGCATATACATACTAAATGGCATGGTATATAAACTCTTAAAGGAAAAAGCAAATGAATATCAGGCAGGGATGGTAAAACTACAAAAGTGGGTGACTTCATTCTCAGACCCAAGTAAACCTATCAAAGAAATGAAGAATCTAAATAAAATTCTAAAAGAAATTTTGGATATGATCAAGATAGGTGTCCGAAGAATACTAAATAGGATAGAAAGGAATAGATGTTTAGGCATTTTTATAAAAAATTACAATGTATTAGGACATTAAACATCTCACAAAAACAAAAGGAAAACTATTAAATGAGTCTTTCACCAACCACAATGCACAGTTACATTCATTAAAAAGATTTTGAAGCATAGAATAAAAATTGGAAACTAAATAGCTTAATCTTAAAGAATGAGTGGATCTTGACTCACCCATCATAGAAATGACAAAAACAGTAGAAAGAACAGAATCAATGAAGCAACAATTAAAAGAGCTAAGACAAACAAAAAACCCAAGAAGTTGAAAACATCAAATTAAAGACAAAATTGAAATATTTTTCAAATCAAGGAAGAGATTTTTAAAATCGAGAACAAAACAATAAAAGCCCTGAAATTAGTCGGTAAAATTAAGAGCAACTTACGAAAACAAAAATCTGTAAAACATCTGTTTTACAGCTATTAGCTATTAATTAATTAATTAATTAATAAGCTATTAGCTAAACTGATTAAAAAGAGGAAGAAGAAAACCAAATTATTTATATCACAAAGGTGAATTTGCAACCAATAAAGAAATAAAAAACCATGGAAACTGTTCTACTCAATCGTATGCCAAAAAAACTGATGAAAAAAAAATCTAAATGAAATAAATTTTATAGATATGTAATAAAAGTATGTAATAAAGTCTCAAAAGAGAAAAAAAAACAAAACCAAACCCAAGGATCACATGATATATGAATGAAATTTACTAAATATTTAGAAAAATTAATTAATTCTACATAAACTGAAAAAAAATTAGGAAAAAGAAGCGTCCTATCAAATTCACACAAATATACCTAAATTAAAATCAAAACGGAGTGAAAATTATAGATCAATAACTCAAAGCAATACTGATGCAAACATTTTAAATAAAATATTAGCAAGGAGACTACAGCAATACATCACAAAGATGATATATTATGAGCAGGCTAAATTTATACCAGGAGATTAGGACAGAGTTCAGTTATCAGTAATACTATAAAGATAATTGGCCATATTAATAAAAATCATATGATAAATTGTTTTTTAAAATACAAGATAACACTGCTAAAAGCATTAGGAATCAAAAGAATAAAAGGAGTTTTTCTTAAAATGACCAGTATTATCTATCTAAAACCCAAAGAACCAGTATTACATTTAATTGGGATAAGCTAAAAAACCTTTCAAAAACAAAAGAGGAGAGGGAGACAGCACAAAAATGTCTATTGTCACCATTATTATTCAATATGGTGCTAGAAATTCTACCTATAGAAATAAGACATTAAAAATACATTGAAGGGGGCAGCTAGGTGGCACAGTGGATAGAGCACTGAAGTCAGGAGGACCTAAGTTCAAATCTGGCCTCAAGACACTTACTACTTTCAGTCTGTGTGACCATGGGCAAGCCACTTAATCCCAATTGCCTCAGCAAAAAAAATAAAAAGACATTGAAGAAATAAGTACAGACTAAGAAAAAACAAAATTAATCAATTTTTGCGGATGATATGATGGACTACTCTGAGAAGCCTAAAGTCAAATGTAAATAACTTCACCAAAACTACTGCAGGACACTTACATAAGTCATCAGTACATATATATGATTTTAAGAAAAATGGAAAAGAAATTCCATTTAAAATGACTCTACATACGATACTTGGGAGTCTATCTGCCAAGACACACACAAAACATAGACAAGAACTACATGAAAACCATTACAAAATACTCTCTACACAAATAAAGACAAATATAAATAACTAGAGAATTAATCAATCAAAAGAGATCAGGTGCAAAGGAGTACATCAAATAGCATTTGAGAAACCAAAAGATCATAGCTATTAGAGAAAGAACTCACTATTCAACAAAAACTGCTGGGAAAACAGGCAGAAACTAGGCCCAGCCCAACATCCCACAGAGCACACAACTGGACATACAGGTGACCCCCTAAACAAATCAGAAAGCCAAGATGGCGGTCAGAGACAGCCTCTGCTCCCCAACTATTGCCCAGACAGATCAGGAAGTACACCGGACCAGATTTTGATGAGGAATCCAGGAAAAAGTCAATGACTTGTTTTTCCAGCCCAGGTAAATCTAGGGAGGAGGTTTAGAGACCCACAGACATGATGGCATGGAGCCGGCCCCCGGGAGAGGCTGAGCACCAGGGGCACACAAGAGATCCCAAATCCCTCCCAGAAACCGTGCGCAGGAACGGAGGCCAACTGGAGGACCTGGTGCTCACCCCCCCAGGCTCGGGTCACAAATTCAAAGTGTCCTGAGGAGACCCGCAAACTTGGTGGCCTTCCCAGGTCCTGGGCAAGCTATCAAAAAGGAAGTGAAATTCAGCCAAATTTATAAGAAGAATCATTTCCTAAATAATTTATAAGAATCATTTCCTAAATAATAAATGGGCCAAGATACAAACAGGTAATTTTCAGAGGAAGCAATCCAAGCTATCGATGTCCTCATGAAGATACTCTGAATCACTAATAAATAATGAGAGAAAAGAAAAAAGTAAAACTCCAGGGTACCACCTTGCACCCGTGAGCTCGGCAAAGTTGGCAAAAGGGGAAAATGAGAAAGCCAAAGGGCAATCCTGCAAATGCCGGAGGAGCTGCCGGAAAACGGGTGCATTAACGCACCGGGGGCGATCTGTGAAGCAATCCAAAGGGAAGCAACACGGAAGCAGGAAAAAGCTATTAAACTGGGGAGAGCCTCTGATCCAGTGATAATACTAGGTGGTCTACCGGCAAAAGAAAGGGAGAGTACCTGTATAAAGTATAACATGGACAAATCAGATTGGGAATGGCCGGCTACATTACAGGATACGAATATGCTGAAACGCTGTGCCGTGAGGAAGGATGAAGGCTCAGAGAGCTTCTCCCATCCCGGGGCACCTAGGCCAGTGCTGCCCCTGGGCTCTCCCCAGGGAGGGGTCTGTCCCAGCCCACCCAGCCCGGCACGGGCCCCGAGGACGGCTCCCTGGTCCCTCCTCACCTCCTCTCTCAGCTTCCTGATGAGCTCCGTGTCGTTGTGGTGCGTTTTGATGACCTCGGCTTTGCCGCTTGCTACAAGGGACGCACTTTCAATTAGATCAGGCCTTAATGTTCCCTGGGCAAGGAAAACCTCCTCGGGTTTCAGGTTCATCTCTCCAATCACTTCATTGGCGATCTGTAACCAAGAGGACGGGCACAAGGTTCAAGCAGATGCAGGCGCCTTTGGGGCAGAGCAGGCCAGGCTGGCATGAGCTGTGCCCACACGTCCCGTCTGCCTCAAACCCAAGCCGCCTTCTTCCCTGCAAAATCCCACAATCCACTAGGTCTCCCACCCTCCCAGCGCCAAATGAAGACGCCGCCACCTCAGCCCCCCCGGTGCCCCAGCGGCACACCTTGGGCAGGAGAGCACGGGAACAGGAGGTGAGTTTGCTCAGACACGGAGCGGGCAAAGCAGGGAGTGCCCACAGCCTCTGCCAAGGGGGGTGCTTCTCTCCCTTATAGCAACAGTGCATTTCGGATTAGGGTCCCCCCATCCAGCAGCCACAGCCATCCCTCCAATTGAGCCTCTCTATCTTTGTGTCTCTCTATTTCTGTCTCTATCTCTTTCTGTCTCTCAATCCCTTTCTTTTTCTGTCTCTGTCTCTTTAATTTATCTCTGTCTCTCCTTGTCTATTTCTCTCTCTCTCTCTCTCTCTCTGAACAGTTTCCAAGCCTGGCCAGGAAGCTGGGGGAGCCAGCCACGACAAAGGGAAACTCAACTAATAGCATCATGAATTCCAAAGACCACCTGTTGTAGGGCAAAACATTCCTATTTAAAAACCACATGGTGGCTCTGAATCGGACTAGTTTTTCCTACATCTATCATTCCTTCTATGGCTAATATAAGGTACAGGAAGCAGCAGGAAAAATTAGGGAGATTCCTTATCAACTTACTGGAAAAGTCTATCTAACAAGTTGTGATTTTTCACCAAGGATGGAACAAGCAGCACTCTTCAAAGCTGTGTAAAAGAACTAGACGAGGCCACTTCAAACACCGTGAGAAGTGCTAACCACTCAGAACCCTAGATTCAGAAAGCGGATCAGAGTGCAACACTCACAGTCCGATGCCCTCATTTCAAGGGCCAGCTGGCCGTGAAGGGGCTCACGTCTCCTTTCAGAATCAGAGAATGGACGCATGGGGGGGTCCTGAGGACACCAGTTCAGAGTATCCTGGAGCACCGACCAGCTTCCCTCCCCGCCTCCCAGCAGGCCATTCCACCATGTCCCTAACAGATATTAGGGAGTCTCTAAGCTGCCGTTGCCTCTACGCTGATTCTATCTGAAAGGAGCCCCTTCACCTGCCACTGAGAAGCAGGACAGAAACGTCAGTCGCTTCAGATGTAACTAGAAAAGTACCTTAACAAAGGTGTCTCCAATAATTTTCCTTTTCTCCTCGGGACTTGTGGTCATGTTTAACGTCTTGCTGATCCTTTTTCGGGGAGTCCTGTCTTCCTCAGATATCGGTAACGTTGTCGTGCCGTTGTAGAAAGAATGAGCAGCATTGACCACTGTGTGACAAACAGAGGCGTTTTTAAAAGAACCACCAAAACCTGAATAAAGCATCCTCCCTCCACAACTCTCGGGGTCTATCACATGTTCCAGAACTACTATCCACTTAGGCAATCCATGAACATTTGCTCTCAAGAACAAAGTTAGGGGGACTCTGTGGGATTCCAGGGCATCCCCCTCAGCCTGCCCCAGAAAACCAAGATCCGGCTCATTCCTCTGACTAGAATCCAGGCCGGGTGCAGCCAGCGGAACCTCCCAAAGTGATCAGTGATCCCGAGCAGCAGGCGACTAGGAAATATCACCAACCAATCCATGGGACTCCTCTTCCAGGTTTCCCACTTAAGAACTGAAATATGGTTTCCATTAACCGCCTCAACTTTTACACATGTGTCGGGCCCAGAGGAAGGAAGGTCTGAATTCACCTCCATTCCCAGATGCTTGCTAGCTGTGCAACTCAACAAATCACTTAACATTTCTCTGCCTCAATTTCCTCAAGTGTAAAATGGGACAATGGCAGCCCTACATCCCAGAGCTGCTGTGAGCATCAGATGAGATGACCAGAGAGCACTCAGTCCAGCGACCGGCACGCAGCGAGCTCTCCACAGAAATGCTAGCTGTTATCATTACTATCACACGTAGTGACGTCAACAAACATTTCTTATTTGCGCCTCCCGAGAACAGGCTCTGGGCTGGGCTGCAGGGGAATCCAGAACCCTCGGGGCTCCCTCAAAGGTCCCCCACCTAAGGCAGGGAGCCCAGGAGGGTGCTGCCAGAAAGCACTGGAAGCCAACACAAAACTGAAGCTGGGCTACCAACAACAGGTCCAAGGAGCATCAATGAGACAGCAGACATGCTTGCAGTCGGCATTCCCCCAGGCTCGCCCGCCTTAAGGAAGTTCTGTAAAGGTCACAAAGTTTAAAATCTACAAATATCTCCTCTTTTAAAATGGCTACGACAGCCCTTTCTGAAGCCAAGCAGCTGATGCTAAGAGAGAACAGAGAATTTGGGCAACTGATGCGAGGTCAAAGGCCTGAGTCTCTCACCTTCTTCCTCCATCTCTGCTCCCAAGTGCTCCCCAAAAATATACTCATTTTTGCTCACTTATAAACAGATCCTGCTCTTTCCTCAGGAAAGCAAAAAACGTTCATGCTGATTTTTATGACAAGAACTATCAAATCTTACAACAATTTCTAAAAGTAAAATTATTCTGTGCCATAATTTCCTCCCAAGGGGAAGTGTCAACTCTTTAAAAAAAAGCTTTCATATGGAGGCGTATGTACATGTTACGTGCTGTGTGTATACACACAACGTTTAAAGCTATGACCGCTTCAAGATTATAGTTCAAAGAGATTGTACATGTTCTGCTGTTAGGAACTGATGCTGTTAAACATACGAGTTCCTGAAAGAGACTCTTCAGATTCAAGAAAACTGAGCCCCCAGCACCGAACACCGATCAGGACGAGGAAGGCCGGGCAAAGTCCTGTTTCCTGGACACCTACCGAGTGAGCCAGGTCCCAGGCCCTGAGAGGGCTCGGATCGCGGCCACAAAAACGCCACCACGTCCTTCAAAACCCAAGGAAGAAAAACGGCCTTGCATTCTACGGCACTTTGACCTTTCCAAAGTTCCTGCCTTCTCTCCTCCTATAATCTTCAATGGAGAAATTATGGGAAAAGAGGAATTAAAAAATTCATCAAGAATGAAAAGCTATGTGTGGACGGCAAACCTGCCACCAAAGAGACTTCTCCAGTGCACCCTGTGAGCCAGGGAAGGCAGATCATTTTTAGTTGGCTGAAAAATAGAGAAGCAGGGCCCAAAGGGCTTACGTGCTTTTCTGAGGTAAGATGGATGAGATTAGAACGGGCTGGAAGGAGCAACCGGGCCATCAGCAGCCGCCTCGGGCTCGGGGAGAACCCTTTGGTGGAGCCGTGAGGTCAGGAAGCAGCCTGCAGGAGCCTGGGAGAGGAAGAGCCCACGCGTCTAAAGCCTGTGAAAGGGAGGAGGCTGGAGAGGATGGCGGAGGGCAAGGAGGGGCTGTGATGTGATGGTCATAGGTGAGGGACACCGAGGCACGTAGAGAGACAGCAGATCGGGACGGGGGGAAAAGGGGGTCACCCATGCCAACACATGCCCCGAAGACGGAGGCCTGGCCTCGGTGAGGAGATGCGCATCTTCCCCACTCACTGGAGAAAAGCAGGAGAATTCAGTCCCATGCAACATGGAAGAGTCCTTGCCCAGTGGCCCAATGGAAGCTGGGAGGGCCCGGGCTGAGAAGGAAGGGGGATGTGGGACCCTCGAGGACCGATTCAGGAGGGCCAGGGCTGCTGGGCTGGCTGTGGCCAAGAGTGAGCTTCGGGCTATCGCTGCTGGACTTCCTCGGCTCAGCTCCGTGGCCCATGGGGAGACCCAGAGCGGGGAAGAAGTAGGGGAGGGAGTCCAGGTCACGTCGGCCCTGACCTTTCACCCAGAGCCAGCCTGATCACACCAGGTAGTTACCCACCCATCCCAACTGAACAGCAAATCCAGCTTGTCTTTAACTATTGGCTTTAATGATCTACAAGATCACCAGAGCCTTGTAAATAGCCAGTATCCCTCTACCTCTGACAAAGACAGAGAGCATCCGGCCTTCCTCCTCCCCCCGCTGTGGAGACCCTTGGGTTCCCCTGTCCTAATATGGTACCAGGAAGGTAAGAAAGGAGGAAAACAGCAAAAGAAATTACAAAATTACAAGCAAAATGCAATGCTGTTAAATTAAAACTGCTAACTACAAATGTGTCGGCTGCAGAGCGACTCTGGCGCACCCTAGAGCTGATATGAACAGATCATCATCACCAACAGTCACGTCCCACGTGACAGATGCTGTACTAGGAAACAAATGCATTTTAAGATCTCACTATCAGTCAATAAGCATTTATTAAGTGCCTACTGTGTCCCAAGCCCTATGCTGATCACGGGGGACACAAAAAGAGGCAAAAGAAGTGCCTCCCTCCAGGAGCGCACAATCTCAGGGGAACAAGCAAGCAATGCGTCCACAAGCTACAAACGATGAACCGGAAATGATTAATAAAGAGAAGGACGGAAAAGAAAGGTTGGGAAAGAAGTCCCATAAAAGGCAGGGAATCCGTTCAACAGGTCTGGAGTGAAAGAGTGTGCTGAAGAAAGCTTCCGCAGCACCTAACGCCCCAAATGTCAGTCTTAGCCGTACCTTTCACCTGAATGCCAAGTTTTTTGAGGGCTTCTTCCACAGACTGGCTCTCCCTCTTCCGCATAAAGCCATTATCTATATGGACAGCAATGACTTGATCTTGGTCCAAAGCCCGATTCAACAGAGCCGTGCAAACTGTGGAGTCGACGCCACCACTGAGTAAAACCTAAAGAGGAAGGACACGAAAAGAGGAAAAATGGAATTGGTTCCAACGTTTGGAGAAAGGCAGACCACTCACTTTTCACCACTAATACCAAGGACAACAGTCCAAAACAACTCCAAGAAGCAGCGTTCTCAATGATTTGTGCCTACGGACTGACACTACAGGGACAGGACCAAGCACCGGCCCTACTACTACAGACCGGGCCCAGCCTTCCCACCAGCGATCTCCCGAGGGACTCTGTAGCCTGTCCCGCCCAGACTCCTCAGGAGGTTCAGGTCAGTGACTTTGCTGCACCCCCAGTTTTCCATGTTTGGTGAGAAAGACTGAGGAACACAGACTGCGTGGGGAGGGCGGCTTTCTCCTCAAACAGCCCCGCCGCCATCCTTCCAAAGGCCTGGGCTTCCTTTGCTGCTTCTCTGTGCCTCAGCCCATGTCTCCACTGGATCCCTCAGGCCCCTTGCTCACCCAGGTCCTGCCCCAGCTCCCACCAGCCTCGGGTCTCTCCTCTCACCCACCCATCCCCCAAGCTGCCCCATGATACACTTCTTCCAGCCTAGCTCTGGACACGCTCCTAGGCTCATACAGCCTGCACCTTTATCTCATCTGTCTGTGATTACGACAGTTATACGTCATAAATACACACATTTAGAAGGTGTGCGTGCCTTGTTTACTGACAAAAAGTACAAGATGGAGGAGCTTGGGAAGCACTGAGCTAGACCACAAAGACTAAGTAGGGATAACTGCTTCATGTGCAAAGGACCCATTTTATGGAATCTGATGAAGAAGAAGTAAATCAGGCCACGGCCTTGCGGCCCGATGGCCTTCAGGCTGCTCACCAGAACCTTGGAGGTTCCCACTCGCTCCTTGATCTCCCGGATGCACTCCTGCTCCCGGTTCTGCACGGTGAAGGTCCCGCTGCACCCGGCTATGTCGTACAGGAAATTCTTCAGGATCACTTTCCCGTTTTCTGTGAGGCCGACCTCAGGGTGGAACTGCACTCCATACAACTTTTTGGATTCATTTGCTATACCTTCATGGAAATAACATTACCAGATATTTAAAAAACTGCTCCTATTTAAAAGTCTATTTTTCCTGTGTAAGTCTGAAGACAGGTAACACAGTGGGGGGCACAGAAAACATACAAAATGAAAACCCACAATAATGAGTCACCTTCAGAAGACCTGGCACAGCCCAACCGCCATTTATGTGCCTTTTGCTTCAAGGGGCGGGGACTCAGAGGTAGGGGGTTTACAGAGAAGAAGAGATAGTAAGGAAAAAGCTAAGGGGGCATCTGGCCACCACCTTCCACACTGGCTGAGCATGGCGGGAGCGGCTCCTTCCCAGTGCCCTCCAGGGGGACAAGGGCCCATCCACTGGATGTGCAAAGGAATCTCATGTCACAACATGAAGTGAGGGGTCAGAGGAGCTCACGTGCGGAACTGTGGGAGGAAGAAGGTCAAGCCCAACCCCTTTATGGTGAGGAAATTGAGGCGCGAAGTTTCAGTAACTCGTCCATGGTCACATGAATCCCAATTGACATGGGTACAATCTGAACCGGAGGGAAGGAGGGAAGAAGGGAGTGGGGAGGAAGAAAGAGTGAGAGAGAGGGAAGGAATAGAGGGAGAGAAGGAGGGAGAAACAGATGGAGAGAGGAGAAAGGGAGGGACAGAAAAAAGGGAAGAAGGGAGGGAAGGAAAAAAAGAGAGAAGGAGGAAGGAACAGAAGTAATGGAAGGAGAGAGAGAGGAGGGAAGAAAGGGAAGATAAGGAATGTAGGGAGGGAGAGAGGGAGAGAAGGAGCAAAAGAGGGAGGGTGAGAAAGAGGGAGGGAGGGCTGCCAGTGAAGGCCCCCATTTTGTAACACTGAAAGCAAGCAACAGAACCCAATGTTCCCCAATAGGCGACACATCTATGCTCCACAGGTAAGTAAAAAGAAACAGGGAAGTCCCAAAGATTTCAAACAGTCTTACCTGCCACGATGTTCCCGGACTGTGCCACGACCTTGAATCCATCCGCTACTTTGTCTACACTGTCTCCATGTGTGAGCAGCACAATCTCTTCCTTCTGAAGACCCCTGAAAATAAAATTTCAATTAGAGTTAAGATGCAAAAAATGCCAAACCCCAGAACACTGAGATTCATAAAAGCTTTAAAGCATGTCTTGAAAGCAGCGAGCCCCTGAAGAGCAGCTTGCGGCCGAGCTTCTGTGGAGAACGTAGCCATGAAACGAGAGGCCACAATGTGGCTGCTAAGTGTCACCGTTACTCAAATTGAGCTGCAGGATGATAGAAATGCCTTCAAACTCAAGAGAATCAGGGAGCTAATGGTTTAAAATCTCAAGCTAGTTAGAGCCCTGATTTTCAAAACCTCCTCAAGCCAAAATTTAGTGTTTTTCCTGTAATAAAAAAAATCCGTATAACATAGAATGAGAATACTCGGGCCAGAACGGAGCACGAAACTTTGCCCGTCCAAATTCAGTACAACCCCCAGGCCGATGGTCCTTGTGCTCTCAGGGACAGAGCCAGACCCGGGAACACTTCAGCCTCGAGGAGACATCCTCCAAGCCCACCTGTGACTAGGCCTTCAGGGAAGAATGGGGGAGCCTGCCACACTGTCTCAGAGACAGGGGAGCATCCCTTGGATTTCAGGCCAGCATCAATACAATAATTGACAGCTACAAAAGTCTCCTTGGAGTAAAGCTACAAAAGAAAACTGGATTTTGGGCAGCACTTTCCCAAAGAGGCCCCCATGAGGCTAGCAGTAACAAGCCAGCTATTGGGAAGACATTGCAGCTCACAGTGCAGCCCTCCTGCCGTGGTCCCAGACGCCAATTCAGCCCGCCCTGACCCCCCACCCCCATAGACACTCTGCTGTGACTCACAGCCCTTGCACACTAAGCCCGCGAGGTCACTTCCTTTCAATCTGATTAAGGGACAGCCTTGCGCTCCCCTTTCCTCAATGCTAAAATGAAGCCGGCTCCCAGGCATGCGGCAGCCTTGGCCCAAAGCAGAGGCCTCTGTGTACTGAGGGGCTGACTCTGTGCAGGTGGGACACGACAATGGCTTTAAAACACCAGTGCTCGCCCCAATGGAGCCAGAGAATGACGGGCAAAACCGGGACAAGCAGAGCTCTCTCCCCTCACTGGACGGCAGAGGCCCCAGCTGGCTCATCCACCAGTGCCCACGGAGCTGAGCTGCAGAGGCTGCGACGCACCCCCGCGGGACCAGCAGCCACACCAGGGAGAGAAGCCCGACTGCGGACAGGGCCCGAGCCGTGGGAGCGAGCCCTGGAGGACTCGGACAGGGCCCCGCGGCCCGAAGCTCCCGGCTCTGTGGATCTCTCACCAAGCAGGACGGGCAAGCCCGAAATGTCGCTAATACCTGAATAACGTGCAGGTGTTGTCCACGCTGATGTTGAAGACTCCGTCTTCTCGAACGTTTTTCTTGTGCACCGTCCCTCCAAATACCTTATTCATCATCTGCCAAAACAAAAGAAAGGCCGCTTACACAGGGCAAAGCAGAAGGCCCTGAAGGTGTCCGGGGACACGACGCGCAGCAGGTGCTCCACCGGCCACGGGGAAGGGGGGACGCCCTCAGCTTCTCCTCAGGCCCCACAGCTGGTGGCCAAATCTGCGCTCGGGCCCAGTCTGAGGGAGCCCCATGCCCCGAACCACAGAAGCCAGATGCCTTGGTCATGGGCTCACACCCTCGGGACACTCGATGCCCCATCAAAGGGCCACCACCTCCAATGTCGCCGTCACCAGCAGGGGGGCTCTTGGCTCCAGGGCTGGTTCACAAGGGAGTTTCCATGTACCCTGGCTTTCTAGAATGCAGAGAAGCCCAAGGCCTGAGCTTGGTTGAGGGATGCCCTCCAGGTACGAGCTGCCCACCAGGCTGGACACCAGGACAGAGCCAGGGGAGCAGCCCACTGGGCAAGCCAGCGCTGCTCCAGTGTCAGGAAGACTGAGTGCCGATCCTCCCTCGTGACCGTGGGCAGTGCACTCCTGCCAGCCTCAGCTTCCTCATCTCTAAGCGTTGTGGACAGCCAGCCATTCACTGTCCGAAGGACCCCGGAGAAAAAAACTGGTCCTTCAATGCCTAAGTGATGATGTGAAAGGCTGAAATCACGAAGAGATCTCTCCAGGTGCCCCAACTGAGTCAAAAACATGCCAATTTCTTCTCCTATTTTTCTATTAAAAGTCCTGAATAGAGATCCTGTAAAATTCCCCATAAACTAGGGTCAAGCCACTTTCCTCTACTGCAAGCAGTCCCTTAGTTTGATCGTACATTTATTATTAAAGGAACTACACTTGCTTTTTGGGCAAGGGACCATCAGTTAATTTTATAAATGCCAACTGTAAAAGCCAGTTCAAAGAAGAGAACATATTTGTGCCTCTATATAAGAACAAAGCGGGGGAAAGAACCTCAACAAATTTTCCACCAATTGACACAATTTGGAATATAGTTGACTAAAGTTCCCACCATTCCAGGAGGAAAATGTAGAAACTCAAGGCACATTATTAACTACTTGCTGTATTTCTCTAATGTTCAACTAAATTAAGATCTATTTTTATGGTATGACAAAGAAAGTTAATAGTATATATGTGAAAACCTTTTTATCGGAGATGCTGCCTTAAAGGAAGCATGTGGATCATTAAAATTGAATATCATTGCTTATTTCTATTTGGATTTCTTCTATTCCCAAGAACTAATCCAAGTAAAATCTGCAATCGACCCGGCAGAATTGGCTTTAGGTGTTTCACAGGCCAATGCTCTCCACTATAATGAACTCTATCAGCAAGAGGAACCATGAATACATTTGTATTCCTTGCACATGTGTGAATCATTGATCTCTATTTCCTCCCTTCATTTTCAAAGCTTGTGAGCTAGTAAAAGAGAGGAAAAAAAATTGATCTGCACACTTCCTGAATTCTAACAGATTTCCTTTCTGAAACATTCAGCATCGAGGCACATAGGTCATATTTTGATCAAACAAACCTGTTTTGGCCATTTACAGAAATTGTAAAATCACCACTTTCCTCAGAAGGATTTAAAACAGCTCAATTGGGAGGAGGGGAAAAGAAAAATCAATGGATACAACACAAGTCGGATATGATTAAGTCAGATGTGGAATGAGAAATCTGCCATTCCTCTTTTGGTTGGGTGTCAGCCCTACCCCAGACCCACAAATATCTACCTACATCATCCTCATCTCTCACAGATGCCGACAGCCAGAATGGTCAAAGGTCAGGAGCAGGAAGAGAACCAGGCCCGGATGATTCACGATGGATAAAGTAAAATCCTGGGTTCTCAACACGGGGTTGTCTCTAATATTTATAGAAACTAGCAGCCAAGGCTATTAGCAGAGCAGTCCCAGGAGGGCCTGGAGAAGCCAGAGTCACTGCTCTGGGCTTCTGTCCCACAGGGACGGGGGCACCAGAGAATGACACAGAAGTCTACCTCCATCAGCTGGTCTAATGAAAGGAAGGTGGTTATCCTGTCACGCCTCTGCTCTCACTGCTGGCTTCCTTCAAGGCCCAATTAAAACACACCTTCCACAAGACGCCTCCCCAGCTTCCTAATTTGGGTGCCTTCCCTCTGGCACTCATCTCTTCCTTATCCCACACAAAGCTGGCTCTGCAGACATTTGGGGGCTTGTGGGATCTCTCTCCCCCATCTCTGGCAGTGAACGCAGTGCCCACTATACAGCAGGAATGTGGGACAACGAGGCTGCCCAGTTGGCATCAGGTAACTAGCCCTCGGGTTGCTGCCAGCCAACACCGTTCCTCTCACAAATGGACCTCTCTGCAGTGGGGCCCAGGAGGGAAGAAGGCTGGAGCAGACAAGAATGAGAAACAAGCCCCCAGCTGTGACTTTGAGGGGGGTTTTCTTGGCAGAGGCTGGAGGGGTTGGCTAGTTCCTTCTCCAGCTCATTGTTACAGATGAGGAAACCGAGGCACAAAGGGTGAAGTGACTTGTCCACGGTCACTCTTGGGTCTCCCCGAGTCTAAGCCAGCGTTCCGCTGCCCTAGAGATGCCGACAGGCGAAGGCCCCTCAGTCCTCACCCAAGAAGCACACCAGAACAACTCAGAGCGAAGGGGAGGGCCAATCCATAACACACATTCTTCTAGACTCTTTGTGCCCGACTTTTGGGGGAGCCTTCGGGGCTCCAAGAGGTCTGAGCAGCCCCAGCCACACTGCACCCAGACCCCCAACACCATCATCTCAAGCACAAAGAACAACAGTCAACCATGTGGGGCACAGAGAATAAACAAAGAACAAGCAAGGGTATTGCCCCCAGATCAGAAAATAAAATTCAGAGGACTGGAAGGAAAATAAATAATAAGAAAGAGAGCAAAGAAAAGGTGCAGTACAAGAAAATCGTTTAAAAGATGTTGGAAGGAAGGAACAAAGAAATTCTGCAATAGTAGCCCCAATTACGAGGGGAAGAAGACGAGATGAGAGGGAAAGGAAACAAATTAAAAACGTACATAAACTCTAATAACCCGGGAGAGTAAGATAGAAGGGAGGGAGAGTTACTTGCAGGAAAGGACTTGCAGCAAAGTACATCCAACTAAATTAATCCCAGGACAAAGTATAAATTTAAAAGAGGAAGAGGATAAGGAAAAAGCACCACTAGGGGATGAAGAAAAACACAGCCTCAAGATCAAAACTTGAAATGTGAATGAATTAAAAGTGAAAATTTCAATTCTGTGAAAAACACTTCTACCAACTATCTCCCAGAGAAGCCAAGCGATGAAGGCCTTCCCAGCTGTGGGACAGAGGAGGAGCCATGTCTGGACTAAAGAACCCTGAGAGCTGCAATCTAGGGCTGCTTTTTATGGGCCTCCAGGAACGGTTTTCCTTGTGACTTGCCCCTTTCCAAAGCAGGGGAAAAATCTGGGCGACTGGACCGCTTGGTTCGCAGTGCTGCAGACATTTCACTTAGGGCAGCCGATGTTGGATCCTTAAGTGAAATATGATTTTTATGACCTCAAATTTTATTTTAGCCCAAACACAAACAAACACTGGCAGAGCTGGCACAGACCAAGATGTAAGCCCATCCACACCTGTGCACCAGCACTTATGGGAGAGTACCTGCATGCCATAGCAAATGCCAAGGACTGGCTTGCCGATGGTGAATATTGCTGGATCGAACCAGGGGGCATCTTCTGCATACACCGAGTTTGGTCCTCCAGAGATTATGATGGCGCTGAGGATGAAGGAACAGACATTAATTAGCCACCCACATCAATTGTTAAGTTTCCTGAACTCTAGCAGCCTTGCCTAAAACCTTCCCTGATCCCTACAGCTGCACATGATCTTTTCCACATTATGTACTTCTCATGGCTCCTAGTTTAAGCCAGTATTCTGGATTCATCTCATTCCCAGAATCCCATTTGTTTGCACACATTTCTCATTACAACTAAGACCAGGAGCACTTGTCAGAGCACGGATAAAATAGTAAAGATCCAGTGGGACTCAAAAGGAGATAAAGACACCCCACCTACCCCTTGATAAAGGTAGGAGGTCTAAAGGGGTCATACACTGCACATGTTTTTGGATTTTTTCAATGAACTTCTCAAAACACGATGACTTTTGCTAAAAAATACTATTTCTCCTAAGGCAGAGTTCTCTGGGAATAGGCGGGAGAAAGGTTCAGGAGATACATGGGATATTAGGATAAAGGAACAAAATCAAGAGAAACTTCTTTTAAAAAATAAGCCTTGAAAACGAAATACTGGAGAATCTTACAACAATGTCCTCGGGCTGTACAACTATCTTCTGAGTTAGACTTAAGAGACCTTTTTGGTAATTTTTTGTGACTAAATCTCCTCTGTATGAGGTCAGAAAAGACTAATTTTAAAAGAAGGTCTCTTAATAAAAAATGTTCTAGTAGCAAAGAACTGGAAAATGAGTGGATGCCCCTCAGCTGAGGAATGGCTGAACAGGTTAGGACATATGAATGCAATGGAATACTATCATTCTATAAGAAATGATGAACAGGCTGATTTCAGAAAAGCCTGGAAGAAAGACTTGCATGAACTGATGCTGAATGAATAACCAAGAGAACACAGTACATAGTAACACCACGTTTCTGTGATGATCAACTGTGATGGATTTGGCTGCTCTTAAGTGATTCAAAGTAATTCCAATAGAATTAGGGTGGAAAAAGCCATCTACATCCAGAGAGAAAACTAAGGAAACTGAATGTGGATGGAAGCCAAGTATTTTCACTTTTTGGTTTGTATTCTTTCTCATGGATTTTCTCCTTTTGGTCTGATTTTTTTGTACAACATGACAGAAATGAAAATATGTTTAAAAGAATTGTACCCATTTAACGTACATCAGATTGCTTGCCGTCTTGAGGAGGAGGGAGGGAAAAAGAAAAAAATGTGGAACACAGTCTTATAAAAATGAATGTTGAAAACTTTCTAAGTATTTGGAAATGTAGAGGGTCACAGTCAGTGGGGAAACTCTGGGTAAGATATAAGACTCTTCAGCCCAGAGGGAATCTGCTAACAATGTCTGGTTCGACCCCCAACAGAAGTCAGGGGGCAGGGACAACCTATGCTGAGATTGAAGCAGAATGATAGCAGGTGGAAGACATGGGCGACAAACTACAATAGCAAGTTATGTGGTCCTATGTGCTCAGAGATGTTTTTGTTACATTATAAAAAGGGGAAAGCCCTGGAAATAAACGGACTCCATTTTCCCAACATCCTCGGGAGTCCCACCTCATCTCTTCTCCATTAGGAAAGTATATTTAATCACCCCAACTTGGAGCTCTAGAAAACAGGATACAACATGGAAAAGTAAAATACTGCTGAAGAAAAAGTATTCTACCTAAGGCCCTATCTGCTTTCCTTCACTGGCATAATGTTTAACATTTCAACATTGACCACTTAACTTTGACACATAAGAGAACATATGAAATGCAATCCTTATAGGGATTCCCAAAGGAGAAGGGAATAAGCATTTCTATAGCATCTACTAGGTCAGCAATGAGCTAAGCAGTTTATAGTGATTTTTTCATTTTGATCTTCTCTAGGAAGGAAGGGATGTTATCATCACCTTTTGCAGATGAGAAACTGAGGCAAATAAAGGCTGAATTCTTTTCCAGGATCACCCGGCTGAGTCTCTGAGGCTACATTTGAACTCAGCTCTTCCTGACTCCGGACCCAGCCTCTGTCTATTGGGTCACCAATCCATGGAAGAGGTGTAATTATAAGAAATGAGAAAAAAAATTTTAAATTAAATAAACGAGTTTACATTATTTTTGCTTTTAAAGAGTAAACCCTGGGACATTTCTGGTAAATGCCACACTTTCCTATAAGGTTTCACTGCTCAGACAAATTGAGAACAAGAACTCCCAGAGTGAGGCAGACATCTACTCGGATCAAACAAATCAGTCAGTCCGATGTCCCAAGACCCGAGAACCCTGCCCCACGCAGAACAAAGCCTACCGAAATCCTTGCTCTTTGATGGCAAATGCTGGTGTTTCCAAAGGGAAGATCTCAGACTGGACAAAGAGCTCCCGCACTCTCCTGTCAATGACTTTTCCATACTGAGCACCAGCATCCAGAATGACAACAGCCCCTTCATAGTGGTGGTGGCCATCCTTGAGATCTCCTCCAGCATTCTCCAACTGTGAATAAAATTTACAGAAGAATTTTTAATTGTGAAAATGATACCACGGAGAAGAAAGGAGTCATGACATCTACTCCAATAAACACAGAAAGAAAAATGGTAACTGAGGACCTAACACTTTATAAAAGGATAGTTAACAATAACTCCCCACATGAAGTGTGTTAAATATTGAAAATGAAAAATCTTCTCTGTCTTGACACAAGGAATGTGGATGCACACCTAAACTATTTGGTGTAAATCCAGTTTTTAAAAAAATCATCTACCAAAAATTAAAACTCAGCCTTATAACCATTCTTTGTATCTCCCAATTCCCACCGTCCCCCACAACCATTTTTACCTTTTCACTTTGTAAACCACCAAAACCAGGCAGTTTTTAAGCAGGACCAGATTACTAACTGGGTTTTCTAAAATAATCCCTCCAGTCCCAAGCTTTGTCATTAATCATTTAAATAACTTTTCATTCTAAAATATTAGGTTTACAAATTTCCTATAAAAGTCTTCTCTATTCCATGGAAACAAAGATAATGCCTATGAAAGATATAAAGCAGAGTCACTACTGGTGCCAAATAGTGAAGAATACATCTATCTACAAAATCTGAGAATAAATTCTACTATAGTAAAACTACTTTAAGCAGCTCTTTTTATTGTAAAAAAAATCAATTAAAATTAAGGAGACGTTCACCAGTGGGGGAATGGCTCAACAAAATATTGTTTATGAATGTACTAAAATTCTATCGTGTGAAGAGAGAGACAAGAGAGAAGGGATAGGACTTGCCCTTAGCTACCCATTTAAGAGTGTTATGAAGAAAGCCTTTTGAAGACTGATAGGGGTACCCAAAAGGTGGTAGGACAGAGTTGTCTTATCCCAACACCACATCACAATTTAGGATTCTAGAGCAGAAATGCAAACAAGTTTAAAATATAACTTTTTGTTCGCTTAAGGCAAATCCTTGGTTTGAAAGATAATATTAAAAAAGAAAATTACAATGCAATTTCGCCAACAGTTATAGCTGAATGAGACAGATGGTGTAGCTTTCTAAGAAGAACCAAAACATGTAGTAGCTACAGAAGCAACCAGTTCACAACTAAACTTTTTCATTTTCCTCTAAGCCTCCTACATTTGAAGGTGCCATGGTAAATGACTACTCAAGAGCCTAGAAGTAAAGCTCTTACAGCTGTCCTGCAAATAGTGTTTTTCTTCTCTCAAAGAAGCACAATCCATTTAAGCCTCCTCCCTTTTACAGTTGGTCAAAGTTTTAAAAGGATATGTACTCTTTTTCCTTCCAAGAGCCTGGTATCATGAATAGAGAACTGGACTTAAGAGTGAAGAGAACCTCTTGCTGACTTACAAGATGCATCAAAAGAAAGTGCCACTGGATCTATTTTATTAAAGTGGGAATGAAAAATACTTGCTGCAAATTAAATATAAATTTTGTTGTTATCCAATCCTTTTCTTGGCAAATATAGTGTAGTTGTTTACCATTTCCTTCTCATTTTACAGATGAGGACATTGGGATCAACAGGATTAAGTGACTTGCCCAGGATCACACAGCTAGGAAGTGCCTTAGGCTGGATGTGGACTTAATTTTTCCTGACTCTAGAATCAGGTGGTCTAATCACTGTCATTTAGCTGCTCCAAATGTAAATAGTTACATTATTTACAAAAAAAAAAAAAAAAAAAAAAAAGATGTATCTTTCACAACTGTTGATAAGAAAAACAAAAAAAGGTAAAAAATTTTAATCCCCCCCCCTTTTTTTGCAGGAACAAAATCAATGCACCTAGAATAAGAGAAGTTCCATATGGGAAAGAATATTTGTACCAAATTCTTCTAATAAATCTTTGAAATCAAAGACATAAAAGAAATGTATATGTTTGTATATATGTAAATATATAACTAACAACAGTTCCCCAATGGATAAGTTACAAAAGGCCAGTTTTTTAAACAATTAATCAAAAATCATTTGGAAAAAAAGTCTGGAATTACTAACTGAGAGAAATGTAAATTCTAGTTTCTAATAAGAGCAACAAACTAGCAAAGATGACAAAAGGTAATTGGACCCACTAATTCCCTCTCGGGGTACTGTGGATGTGTCCAGTTCCCATAATATGATTATGAGAAAACGTGACTAAAATGTTCACATGGACTGTGCTAACGATCCCACCTAACTGGGCATTTGAATCCAAGGAGGATAATAACAGAAAGGACCCATATACATGTAACAATAGTCATAAGACTTTTTGTACTAGCAAAAAACCTTGGGGGAAGTGGGCCCTATCTACTGGAATTCTCTAGATAAACTTTGGCACATGAATATAATGGAATATTAAGCACCATAAGAAACAACGAACACGAGAAATTTGGAGTCTAGTTCACTTGTGCAAACTGATCCAGAACAAGAGAGCAGACCACAAGGAAAAGATTCACCATAATGATAACACTGATAAAAAAGTATTAAAAGACTCGATGACACAGATGTGACGCCATGGTCAATCCTGGTCCAAGAGGGAAGGTTACAAAACATTTCTCTACTATCTGTTTAAAGATGAACTTTGTCAAATTCACAAGAACGTAAGCTATTCCCCCACTGATAAATGGTCAAAGAATATGAAACCAAAGAAAGTTATTTGAAAAATAACTGAATTGTTAAAGAACATAAAGCTCTAGTACAAAGACTTGTTTTATTTTAGCCATTTGGGGCAGAACCTGTACGAAATATCTACTGCATCACCCTGTCTTTTCCAAAGAAGTAGGTGCCCACTGACCATCATGAGCCACTTTCTTTTCAGCTCTTAGTTACAGTAAACACTAACTGCTGTACTTAGCAGTGCCAGGCCTTCAGGGAATGCTCTAGGTTGTATGACTTTGTGTGTCTACTGGAAGAGAAATCTTAGATTACTGGGATGCTTTAATTGTTTTCTTTCTCTACCCAGGTGGAAATAAATAAAGGAAAGCTGAGTGGAAACCAACCTGATCACTTGCCTCTTCACCTAAGCCTGAAACACAGAAGGAAAGGAAGTCTTAGACCTTAAATTCTGAGCTCTTCTCCTCAAAATTGTCTGGTTTGTAATTACAAGTAGCCACTTGTATTTATTGTCTTTCTTTATATCTCTACATCTCTCCCCTCAGAATGCAGGCAGCTGGGATGGCCCAGGGTAAGAGCCCTCAGGTAAGCTTCTGTCGAAATATTGGAGCTGCTTCATGTGTGATCCTCATATAACCCAGAACCTAGTACATACAGTAGGTGCTTAATAAATGCTTACTGACGGACTAACTACACCCAAGGGCCGGAGCTTTACAATCAGTTTTTCTCCAGATTCTCTCCAAAGCGGTTTATCAACAAACAAACAAAAACCTTTCAGAAACCAAGTCTCCAAAGAAACTCTCTACTTCCATGTTAAAGTTCATCACTGAAAGGTTTTCTCTAAGTTGAGGGTTAGGGTTCAAACAGGGATTCAGAAGTTCACATAATCCTAAACTTCAGACTATCTTGTAATGATATTACGGAGACCGGAAGGAAATTATGCAAGTAAAATAAATGTAAATAACCATTTCCTTTGACATGTTAACTGCTTTCATATGAACAACAACAATCCAAACCAGATTCTCAAGACACACAACACTATGAGACTGTTATGGCGGAGCATGTTTAACATATACTGGATCACACGCTATCTTGGGGTGGGGGGAGAGGGGGGGGGACAATTGGGAATGAATATTGATGAATGTTGAAAACTATCATCGCATTTAAAAAAAAAGCTATTGTTGTAAAAGATGTTACGGCACAGAACAGAAACTCAATTATTAACCATGAACCCAATAAACACGCCTGTTTAACAAACTAGAGATGACATCAATTTTTTAAATGTGTATTAAGCTCCTGGTGGACACATTAACCTTCCACGACCACTCCCCCCACGTAAGCCTTGTTACTTTTATCACTTAATTGCTTAATCTTTGCTCACGAGCAATTTACAAAACCAGACCAGCCATGAGAATTACAGGGCATCGAGTCAGGAAAACCCGGGTTCAGATGTGGCTTCAGACAGTGTAGAGCGGCCGGCCCATCACCTCACTGCCCTGGGCCTCCACTCCCCGGGAAGAGCCCCTCCCTCCCAGAGCTGTGAGAGCCCCAAGAAACCCTGTCGGGAGCTCCGTCACCCACGGCGATCCGGACCCGACAAGGCCTGGTGATGGGGACGGCTGGGCCAGCAAGGCCTGGAGCGGAGGCGGGGCTGAGGCCAGCAGAGTCGAACGACCAGACAGGCCCAAAGGCCGTCCTCTCCCTAGCCTATTCCCTGCCCTCCCCCCGCCCCCAGCCCAGAAGCTGCAGGTGAGAGCTGGAGGGCCAGAGCTCGTCTCAGCTGGAGCAAATTAATCTTGATGGGGCTGATAATTTCAGGGATCTGAAGGGGAACCAGGGGACCAGGATGGGGAGAGCAGAGTGCAAAGGAGCTGAGGATGCAGCAGAGACAGCCAAGGAGCAGGTGGGTGGGAGGAGCAGGAGGAGGAGGAGGAGGGGAAGAAAAGGAGGAGGAGGAGGGGGAAGGGAAGTGGGAAGAGGGGGAGAAGGGAGGTGAAGCAAGAAGGGCAAGAGCAGGAGGAAAAAGCCTTAAGTGCTCTGCCAGCCCTGGGAGATGAGGGAACCACGGGGGAGTGGGGGATTGGGGTGGACTGTCTGAAACCTTTTCAGTCAGACAGGGCAGACCCTGTCTAAACCCCCCAAGCCAGAATTCTTAATAACTAGAATGCAATTTCCTTTTCACTTTCTGTGGAATACAGGCAGGCCTGTAAGGGGCTGGATGTGTTTAAGACTTCCTGGGGTGCCCCCTCCACCCCCTGCTTAACTCAGTATCACACTGGTAGTGTACTGCTATCGATGCTGATTTTGGAAAATCTTTCAGACACAATTTACCTCAGAAGAAGCTTCTACAAACATCAGCACGTGGCATCGCATGGCATTAGCACTAAGTGGCCGTACCCAGAAATTTCCTCCAGATGATAAAGGTATTCACAAGAGAAATTACAGGAGTCGAATGTGAATTTCCACATTAACGAAGGCACTTGAGGCGCTCCGAGGGGCTGCCTGGGGCCACCTCGTCCCAAGGGAAGCAGGGGAACGACTTCCAACTCTAACGGTAAGAGAGCTAGTCCGTGGCAAGCCCTCTGACTTTTACCAGCTCCTGGGCACAGAAGAGCCGGCAGCCATCACCAGGCCCAACTGTTTCTTGGGCAGCAGAGAACAAAGGTCCAGACCCCCTCCCCATGCCCACCAGCCAGGCTGGATGTTGAGGTCGGGCCTCCGAGCCGAGCCCAGCCCAGGACTCTTCCAGCCTGCTGTCTGTATCTCTCCATCCCTCGCTCCTCCACTGACTCCAGCTTCTCTTTTGCACATCACAGCCAGACTCTCCTGCAGAATGACTCACTTCCTCACTCACACCCTCCTCAAGGAGCATCCACAGGAAGGTCAGAGCCACGATGGCAGAAAAAAGGCAGGACCTGCCCGAGCTCTCCTCAATTTCCCTCCAAACAATTTTAAGTAACTCAAGGAGTTCCAGAGCAACAGAGCCCACAGAAGGACGAGTAAAATAACTTTCTGGCCAGGACCATCGAGAAGGTCGGCATGGAAGATCAGTCAGCCTAAGCTACAGGCCACACCGGCCACACCTTGGGGTTCCAGCCTCCGGAAGGGAGGCAGCCGCTTCTGGGGCCCCTCTGCCAGCCCCGGGCACAGGGCTCTGTGGCACCCCCCATGCCCAGCCAGTGGTTTAGTCCCAGGAGAAGGAGTGCCAGCACTCGCAGCTGCCAAGGGGCAGAAAGAATGTGTAGTCATTCATAGGCAGGAACACAGGCAGGAGCACCGCCGGTCTCAGAATCCCAGAAAACTCACAGATCCCCAGAACTAGCTCTGAAAACAGCAACACAAAGATCCCAAAGCTTGTGACAGTGACCCCTCCAAGCCCAACGTGAATATGAAGCTAAAAGTCAATAAATAGGCTGGACAATGAGCAAACAACAACAAAAAAAGAGACTGACCATAGAAAGTTACTATGGTGAGAGGGAAGATCAAAACCAACTCAGAAGATGACCCAATCAAAACTGCCACAAGGTTGGAGAGAAGTATAAAAAAGGTAAACAGGAAAGAGAAATCACCAGGAATTCAAGAAGGTTAAATTGTTTGCGTTTCCTGCTTGGGAAGATGATCCTTATGACTCCTGAGCCAGTTCTCTTTATTCAGGTAAACAGAAGTATGCAGACAGAGGGGCATGTGAATTAAATACTATGGAATAATAACTAAAAAGAAATAAATTAAGAGATGAGAAAGAGGAATGCACTGGGAGGAGGGGAAGGAAGGAGGAGAATGAGATAAGTCTTCTCACATAAAAGCACAAAAGAGCTTTTACAGTGGAGGGAAATATAGAGGAAGCGGGCAAGGTTACTTGAATCTTTCTCTCATCAGAACTGGGGAATCAAAGAGGGAATAACATGCACATTCAGAAATTGATAGATTAAATAAATAGGACAAAAATCTATCTTATCCTAAAAAAAAGTAGTAGAGGAAGGGGATAAGAGAGGAAGAGGAGCTGACAGACGGAAGGACAGACTGGGAGAGGTAAAAATCAGAATCAAAATGAAAGGTGTAAGATAAACAGGAAAAAGCATGATAGGAAATACATAATCATAACTGTGAAAAAAAAATTTACAGCAAATATCTCTGATAAAGGCCTCATTTCTCAAATATAAAGAGAACCGAGTCAAATCTATAGAAATAAGAGCCAGTCCACAATGGATAAATGCCAAAAGACAGGAAGTTTTCAAAGTAATCAATCCTGTCATTTGAAAATATGCTCTAAATTATTAGAGAAATTCAAATGTGAACAACTCAAATACCACCCCATACTATCAGACGGAATAATATAACAGAAAAGGAAAATGACATATGCTGGAAATGATGTGGGGAAATTGAGACACTAATACACTGCTGGTGAAGTTGTGAACTTACTCAACCATTCTGCCGATCAATTTGGAACTACAGCCAAAGGACTACAAAACCCACAGGTACTCTTGGACTCAGCAATACCACTACTAGGTCTGTATCCCAAAGGGATTTTTTAAAAAAGGAAAAGAAACCATGTACACAACAATATTTACGGCCGTTCTTTTAGTGGTAGGCGAAGAATTGGAAATTGAGTAAACTGTCCATCAACTGGGAGATGATTAATCAAAATATGATATATGATCAAGATGGAATACTATTGTGGTGTAAAAAGTAACAAGTGAGATAATTTCAGAAAAATTTGGAAAGATTTATACGAACCAATGCAAAGTGAACAGAACTGGAGAACGGTAATCACAATACCATATGATGATCAAGTTCAAATGTAATTATAATATAATTATCCAAGACAATTCCTAAGGACTTAAAATGAAAATACTATCAGGAAAATACTGATAGAATGTGAATGAAGATTGAAGCATTCTTTTTTTAAAACAATTTTTATTTTTCTTGAGATTTTGTTGGTCTGTGTTTTCTTTCATGAAAACATGACTGATATGGAAGTGTTTTGCATGACTGCACAGTATAACCTATATTAAACTGCCTGACTTCTCAATGAGGGGGGAGGTATAAGAGGGAGGGAAAAATTCTGGTATTTAAAGTTTTAAGAAAAATGTTAAAAAGCTTTTACATGTTATTGGGAGAAAATATTAAAATTTAAAAAATAAATGGTTTCTTATTGCCTAAAGGTTTCTTCTCTTTATTTATCATTTCACCAATAATCATTTATTAGAGGATATAGCTATCGCATTTCAGCTTAATTACCTTGGAGACTTTGGACAAGTCATTAGTGCTTTCCTTGTTGCCCACATATATACAATACACAATTTGGCAGGCAAAGCAGACTATATCCATTCCAACCCACTATGGGAACCATCTTAAAATTACCTGCCAATCTAATTCTTTCCCAAGTTTATTGGGACAAAGCACCAAAGGTTCTTTTCTGCATACATTCAAATTAGAAAGAAATTATTCATTCCATTTGTCTTTTCGTGTGCTTTAAAATGCAACCTTGGCTTGTTTCCCAAAGAGATCTTACAGGAAAAGGGACCCACATGTGCCAAAATGTTTGTGGCAGCCCTTTTTGTAGTGGCAAGAAACTGGAAACTGAGTGGATGCTCATCAGTTGGAGAATGGCTGAATAAATTGTGGTATATGAACATTATGGAATATTATTATTCTGACAATCAGCAGGATGATTTCTGAAAGGCCTAGAGAGACTTACATGAACTGATGCTGAGTGAAATGAGCAGAACCAGGAGACCATTATACAAGACAATAACAAGACTACATGAGGATCAATTCTGATGGACGTGGCTCTCTTCAACAATGAGATGATTCAAACCAGTTCCACTTGTTTAGTGAGGAAGAAAGCCATCTGCACCCAGAGAGAGGACTGTGGGAATTGAGTATGGATCACAACATAATATTCCCACTCTGTTTGATGTTGTTCCCTTGCATTTTGTTTCCTTACTCATTTTCTTTCCTTTTTGATCTGATTTTTCTTCTGCAACAAGAAAACTGTATAAATGTGTTTACACATATTGGATTTAACACATATTTTAACATGTATAACATATATTAGATTGCTTGCCATCTAGGGGAGGGAGTGAGGGGAAGGAGGTGAAAATCTGAAACACAAGGCTATGCAAGAGTCTATTTTGAAAAATTATACGTGCATGTTTTGAAAATAAAAAGCTTTAAAAAAAAAAAAAGATAGGAAAAAAAGGCAACCTTGAAAAAAACCTGCAAATTTTTTTCAATATGTAACAAGATATCCCAATAAAAAATTTAAAAACCTAAATATAGTAATTAACAAGAATGTTCAAGGGAAAGAATATTTTGATTAAATTAATTTTTCAAATTAACTAAAGATTAATTAGAAAACCTTTTGAGTTTTAGCCTTTGTTCCTTATCTTTCTCAAAAAAAAAAAAAAAAAAAGGTTGAATGGGGGAAAATCCATTAATTGCAGATTACAAGTAATTAGGTTTTAGTATATATAAAAATTTAGTCTTCCTAGATTAAAGTCAGATAATTGTTATATAGTACTTGAAAGAATCTTTTGAGCTTCTTTTCAATATCTAGGGGGCTCAAGTCTCATTTAAAGATGTCCCATCCCCACCTTGTCCTTCTCCAGAACATTCTGAGTTACGGCCTCTGCTCTGTGTTTATCTTACTCCCTTAGCACAAATCAGCCCACTCCAGCTTCCAGTAAGTGGTAGGAAATGCGGGGAGCGTCCCCCTGGAAAGCATCCAGGGCAAGGAGAGCAGCGCTTTCAGCAAGGAGCTTCGGCCTTATCTCACTCAGTCCCCAGGTTCCATTCAGGTAAGCAGCTGGAGCTGGTTTTGTTCTTTAGATCTGAGATACTGTATCAAATGTAAAAAAAGACTTTGAATGCTTTGCATTCGAATCATGACATTCTGAATACCTGCTTTCTATGGGAAAACTAATGCTGCTTCTTCAAATCTGATCTTAAATAGTTTCTTGCCCAGCATTTCTATTACATCTGAAAACCAAGTTTCCTTTAAAAGGATAAGTCTCCTTCAAAACGGACAGTTTTGGTCAACAGAAAGCCAGGACTGAAATAAATTCACTTTAAAATTATTTATAAGCATATTATCCTGCAAAGTAAGATACAAGTCCTCAGGAGGCACTGTGAGGCCCAGAGCTCTGGATCTAGAGTCAAGAAGCCCAAGTTCAAATCCTGCCTCAGACACACACACAAGTTTACATAAGTTGTGTGGCCGAAAGCAAGCCATTTCACCTCAATTTCCTCACCTATAAAATGGAATAGCAGAACCTATCTCTTGGGGTTGTTGTGAGGATCAAATGAGATCATCATTATAAAATGCTTGGCACATAATAAACATTATATAAATGTTAACTTTTATTTTGATTACTATACTGCAACCATACATTTGTGCGCTATTAAATGTAACAAGACAATATATTTTTGGTCTCAAATTGGATGAATTTGTGAAATGATCCCATCTGTCTCAGGTCTTAATAAAGCCAGTTTTCCTAAAAATACTTTAAAACATTACTTCTGCTTAGAAGTGATCTATAGGGGAGCTGGGTGGTACAGTGGATAGAGCAGCGGCCCTGAAGGGAGGAGGACATGAATTCCAGACACTTGACACTTAAGAATTGTGTGACCCTGGCTGGGCAAGTACTTCACCCCAACTGCCTCGAATCAAAAAAGGGACCTATGAATTTCTCCTGAAGGAAAGAAAAAATATTACCTTAGAAATTAAAGCAGTAAAACTGTCAAGCTTTCACAAATATCATAAACTTTGAGTCCATCTTTACAAGCGATACTACTGGACTCCATAAACCACCATGCTTCATGCTGGCGAGTTAGACAACCTTGCTAGAAAAGCCAATAATGTAATAAAATCATTTTATTAAGCTCAATAGAGCTTGTGGCTTTCTGAAGACCCTTTTCTCCCATGTATTAAGCTGCCTCATTTTTTAAAATTAGTTAATTGCCTTATACTGAGTTCAGAATCACTTCACACTCCAGAAAGTGTTCTTTTATGGCTTAGTTACTGCATGGCATCCACACCACTGAACACCTAGTCCAGAGGTGTCAAACCCGCAGAAAGGCCCACAATGCACCTGAGGAAACCTGATCCAGGCTGGGATATAACCGGGAACTAGTCAACAAAATGATGAAAAATACCATAAAACAGAGACAAAATTAACATGCTGTTTCTACATAGCATCAGTTCATACAAGTCTCTCCAGGCTTTTCTGAAATTTCTTATAGAACAATAATATTCCATTATATTTATATACCACAATTTTTTCTAAGTTAATCTGTGGCCTGCAGTGATCCCCATTTCTACTGGGGTCTGACACCACTGCCCTAGACTGCATCATTAACAGAAGCTTTCCTCCCTACCCTTTCAGTGGGGTTTCCTGATTAAGGGGCTTTGAGCATGTAACTATCACATAAGTTTCAATGAAACAGTAACTTGTGACTCTAGCAATAACCTATGGATACTCTATTAAAGCTGAAAAGCAAATATTTGCTTTCTATATCTATATATATGGCTAAAGCAGCTACATGATACAGTTTTTCCCTAAAATCAGGTGCAGCACAACTAATGATCACCCTCTTTTGTCAGTATACGAGGGTCAACATAATAAGGATGTTGGAGCCCGCCAGGGTCAGTCACTTTTCAAGATCGTAAAACTGTCAGAGAGCAATCTACTTGAAATTCTTATCAAAAAAAAAAAAAAAAAAAAAAAAAAAAAAAACCCAAGCCACTTAAAGGGGTTACCTGCCTGATTTTAATCTGGAACTCTAAGAAAAAAGAAGTTTGCTTTCTTCAAGTAGGGTTTAACAAATTAAGGATTCTTTCGTCGTGTCCAAGTCCAGCAACCACTATGAAGAAAAGGTCTCCCACACGCATGCACACGTGGGCCTGGGAGTCTGCATTCGAGCCCTATTAGGAATTCTTACTTATTTTCCTCTGCTTCACTTACCCAGCAGCTTTCACCCCAATGAAGGAGTTCTCAGTGAACTAGGAAGACTACAACAGCATCAGCCTGGCTCAGGCTACTTCATTCAAGTCCTGAGAGGGCAGGACAAAATGTTCAGGACATTCCACTAAAAAGTGAGCGTCCAAATAAGCCACTCACAGTCGCCTCCCGGCCACAAACCAAAAGCAGAAATGCCTCCGTTCCATCCAGGGAAACGAGCTTCACCCAGGAGATCCGAGGTCATTTGGAGGCAGGAGGAATCTAGGAGAAGATGACTCTGAACAAGGTCGGCTCACCGGCTGTGCCTCAGCAAACAGAGCCTGGCCCTAGAGGCGGGACTTCAAATCTAGCCCTAGACATTTGACCCCCACTGAGCGACTTTGGACAAGTCACTTTACCCCAATTCCCTGGCAAAAGCAAAAGCCCAAAAGCCTAAATACTCTCGGAGAGAGAGTGAGAGCCTGAAGTCGTAGGAAGCTTGCCCGGACACGCCTCGGGGATGAGTGGACAAGGCCTGTCTGGCCACGGGGAGGACCCAGGCCCCGTGGAGGAGTGCAGGCGGATAGTGGGAGCGATCCAAGGCCGAGATCAGCAATGGGAGAAGGGAAGGGCTCCTGAGGACCCTAACGTCGAGATGGACAAGCGGCAGTGCAGCTGGCGCAGGTGAGGGGGGTAAAGCGGGACTGGAGGGGTGAGTGTGGACAAAGCAGAGGGGGAGATGGCCCGCTCCCTGGGATGAGACCAGGGAACCTGAGTTTATGAAGATGGAAGCAGTCCACTTGTAGAAGGAAAGCTCAAGAGTGGGTACGACCACAGTTGTGTGTGGTTGAGGAGAACCTGGGAAATGACCGAGCTCCACTATGAAATTAGGGTGTTTGAAAGAGTAATGTCATATCCATCTATAAAAGAGAAAAAGACTGTGAACTAAGACACCAAATTAACTGAGAAAGGAAGGAGAGTTTCCTGGAGATCGGCAAAGACGCTCAGCTATGGACTGGATTGGGTGCCCTCTACTGCCCTTCCGATACCGAGATTTTGAATTCGTTTCTCTAAATTACAAAAGTGCATGAAGGGAAATCCTCCATGGCTTTTGGAAGAGACTTCATGTCCCAAGAGATGACAGAAATGGAGCACTTTAAACACTGTGCAGTTTGAAACTGGAAACACTAAGGGAGAAACAAGATCAAAGAAGAGGGCCTGCAATTCCAACACCACTTGCCTGATTTTAAAAACAAAACCATGAGTCAAACTGTCTCTCCCAAGTTCAGCTTCTTGGGGGCATCTCCCGGGAAAATCAATTTCTTTTGGGCTCACCTTAAATCTGTGTTGTTCCCATGAAACTTTGGTTCATTCAAGCATCCAAACAAATGAAACCACCCAGAACCACATAAGACAGAATTGTTGGCAACCCAGGGATTTCTTCGCTAGGGGGACCTCAGTGTGGTGAGCTCTGGAGGCTGGTTCTCCTGACTTAAGTCTCCTGACTTAAAAATAGCTCAACTTTTATAGAGTGTTTTACTTACAAAGCTCTTTCCATACAGTTACTAAAGTAGGAAGTGTAAGAATTACTATTCTTGGGGCAGCTAGGTGCAGTGGATAGAGCACAGGTCCTGAAGTTATGAGGACCTGAGTTCAAATCTGGCCTCACTTAACTCTTCCTGGCTGTGTGACCCCTGGGCAAGTCACTTAATCCCAATTGCCTCAGCAAAAAAAATTTTTTTAAAACATTAAAATTAAAAAATAAAATTACTCTTCTAGATGCGTAAAATGCTGCTTAACCTCCGCACTTCAGCTTCCTCTATAAAAACGAGGGGCTCATACGACTGATTACACAATAAGTTTGTCTATGCTTCGCGCCCTGGGAGCGAGCACCATTTAAAGTTTGTGTTTGATGATTTGCAGGCTTTTCCCTCCTCCCGACTCAGAAGCCCCTGGTGAGGGAAGGATCCCCAGGCCTGTTTGTCTCCGAGACCTCCCATGAACCTGCCTCCTCCTAACCTTTCGTGTGGAGATTGTGCAGCTCACGAGCCTTACAGGCCATGGCTCACACCGAAGCTCTCTATATAAGAAATATATTTAAACCCTTAAAAATAGTCACATTCCATACCAGGCCTTTCGACTACACATGCAATTCATAAGTGGACTTTTCCAAAGCCTTTTATCCCAAAAGCTACAATCACCTTCACATTACAGACTAAAATGATAGCTTTCTTCTAAGGTAAAGTAAGACATCTCTATCGGAATAGAAGTCGAATAAGGCCGACACCGAGCCATCCATTTACCCAATCCAGGTAAGAAACCCAAGCTACTGCTGGCCCAGTGATTTTTCTACTGAAACAAGAGTTTTTGTGAAAATTAGAAACAAAACAAAATATCAACGTTATCACTGGAGATTTTAGTGAGAATAACTAATAACTTTATTCTCTGTGTTTTAATTCACAGTGAAGATCTTACAGAAATGGTGCTATATTAGTAATAACAGCCCCTTAAGAGAATTTACTAGTTGCACTTGATTGGGAAAAAGCACAGGGGCCAAGGAGAGACTTGCCCGGCTCTCTCCAGCCCTAGACACCCCACTAAATGCTGTATTAAACTGAAGATGGTAGTCTCGCCTGTGGTGAGACGCACTGGGACTCGGTTTCCTCATCTGTAAAATGAGGTTGAATCGCATGCCGAGATCATTTCTGACAGTACCAGGGACATTTTATCTTGGTTTCATTGGAGACTGGGAATCCCTGGCAGAGAAAATAACAGGCCACCTGCACAGAGCCATCCCGCTGCAAATCAGAGGAGAGACCTTGAGCCACTGTTTCTGATCTGAGCTTTCGGCTGCCAGCCCCCACTCCTCTTCGGGTTCATCACGCTAGTCCCAGGCTTAGCAGTCACCCCTTCAACTGAGCTCCAGCGATCCAGGGGACTCTGCCTGCCCAGGAGAAGGGGTTACTTACTCCTGTGAGCCGCCCCCCCCCCCCAGCTGCCTGGCACATACTAAACAAATAAGTGTTTTCTTTATAATTTTAAGTTCATTGACATGAATCCCCCAAGTGAAATTTTCACCCAGGTTCCTACATCTGTAGAATTCAGCAGAACTTGTCATAAAGTTGTCATAATTTAAAAAAAAAAAAAAAAAAGATGGATCATTTTACAAAAGAATTCACCATCAACTTCTACTGAGTAATTTCTACACCAGGTATTTTAAATGTGACTTAAATGGCACACAACTCTGCAGAGCCCAGTCAGTGATGACAGTTCACTGGGGGCCCATTCTGACATCAAGACATTAAATAATAAGCTTCAGTGATCTAGCCCCCCAGGAAAGGCCAGTAAGGCCCCCAGGCCTTACTAATACTGAGATAACAAAGGTCTTCAAATGGAGAGAAACGAACAATTGCCGGGCACGACTTCACTGTCCAGCGTTCACTTCCCTCAGCCGCGAGGAGGCAGGATTGGAGTCGGGGCTCCGCGAACGGCCCCCAAGTGACTGAGCGACGGCACATCAATCCCACGGGGACCAGAAGGAAGCCCTGCTTCTAAGTCTGCCTTGGGACACCACCTGCGGGAGACCTCGGGGCCTTGACTTGTTCCTTGGTAAAAGGGGCTGAATGGGAGCCCTTGAAAGCCACGCGGCTGCAAACCGAAGACCCCCCCCCCCCACCCTCCCACCTCTCAGATCCTCGGCTGACTAAAACCGAGGGCAGAAGGCTCCCCTCCCCCCTCCGCACTGCAAACCCTCCAGATGCGCAACCAGACTCCAGCCCCGGCCTGCCTCCCTCGGACCCAGCCGGGCCTGGGCCCCCCAAAGCCCAGAGGGGGTGCCCCAAAGAAGCAGGAACTTTGCGAAGCAGACACTATGAAACAGGAAGGAGAAAAGCTCCAGGCCTGGACCGGAGGGAGTTTCAGAAGTGAAATTAAACTCGTAAGATTCCGGCCGCGGGGGGAGGAGGGCACCCCGGCAGGTTCGGAGCCCACTAACTAGCACCTACCACCCTTACCCAAATCCCCCGCAACATACAGTGAACCCACTCAATCTACCGACACAACAACGGCGGGAAGCCTCCTGTCTGTCCAGAGTCGGGTTCGCACCTTGCCCGCGTGGGGCCCGGAGTCGGCCCAAGCGCCGCCTCCTAGGCTGGGGAGCTAACTCCGCTTGTCGGGGACCCAGATCACAATTCTGCAAAACCAAGTGTTTGGCCTGCACCCCATCTCCGAGGCCAAGTTATGACCTTGGGAAGAATGGACCGCACGTCACAGCTACGCCCGTACCACAGATGAACAAACTGAGGTCAAAGAGGGCAAGAATACCCGGGAAAGGGCGGGCTGACCCCAAGTCTTTTCTGCAGGTGGACCGAGGCTTCAGGGTCCTAGACCCCCAGTCCTCGTCAGCACTCCATACCACTTCCTCTTCTCCGCATACGATTAAATTTCCTCCCCCAGTGCTGGGGGTGGGGGGGTAGCGGCTGGGGGCAAAGCCCTGGCACGGCTGGCGACTGGAGCTGCTTTCTGGACAGGTTCAAGGGTGGAGAGAGAATCCTCTCGCCCAAGAACCCTGGCTGGACCCATCACCACCTCCCAGCCCCGGGTTCAGATTCTGGCCTAGGGAGGAGGATGGAAGAAGGGCCAAAGCGACAAGCCGGGCTTCGGGGGTACAGAAAGCGTAGGAGCATGGGGGCGGGGGGAGGGTGAGGAGGTGGGGGGGAGGGGAGTGATCCCACTGGGGGAGGGGGGAAGGGCCCAGATCCCATGAACAGCAAGGAAACCCCCGCAGGAGGTGGGATCTGACCCTGCGAAGAAGCCAGGTGGCCCCCTCCCCGGCCCCCACCCACGTGCCCAGGCAGGAGCGGGGTAGACACGTGGGGCCCCGGGCGGGGCGGCGCTCCGCACGTGGGCCGGGGCGAGCCGCGGGGGCCAATCCAGCCCTGGGCCGGGTCGGACAAAGCGGACAGACGGGAAGGGGGGGGGGGGAGCGGCCCCGGCAGCGGCCCTGCCCCCTCTCCCCCCCCCCCCGCCCATCCGTCCCGCGCCCCACTCGCTCCCGGGCCCGAACCCCCCCAAGTCCAGACACGCACACACTCACACACACACATACACGGTCTCATACACACGCGCGCGCACACTCGCGCCCCAACAAAGCGGCGGCGGCGGGAAGTGCGGCAGGCCCCGACCAGGGACTCTCCCGGGGCGGCTGCCCGAGAAGCCCAGGCCAGGACCGCGCGCCCAGACCGCCGGAGGCTCCGCCGACTGACCTTGGAGTCTCCGTTGCACAGAGCCATGGGTGCGGGCGCGGGCGCGGGCGGCACAGGCTGTGAGGGGCGGGCGGCGGCGCTCCGTCCGCGTCTCTCTGGGCCCTGGCGGGAGGGGGCGGGCTGGAGGAAGAGGAGGGGGAGGGGCAAAGGAGGTTGGGGGGGAGGGGCGGAGCTTCCTGCACGCAGCCACCGCCTCCCGGGGCCGCCGCTGGGAGGAGCCCGAGCTCAGCTCCCTTCTTCTCCCCTTCTCTCTTTCTCGCTACTTTCTCGGGTCTGCCCAAGCCTTGTCATCCGAGGGAGCTTCGAGCCTCTGCTGGGAACGGGCACGTGTTCTAAGGCCTAATGCGAATGAGGGGCTTCTACTCGGAATTTGGGGAATATGGTTCGGACTACGCGGGTTGTTCATGATCATGATCCCCGCGGCCCCGCCCCCCCACCCTGGTCTTCCCTTGAGAAAGGCCTTCCATTGATGCTCTTATCCTGTCTGCACATTTGTTTCTAGGTAAGCTCTCGTTAGAATGTAAGCTCCCTGAGGACAAGAGCTGCCTTTCTTTCTATTCCCTTGGCCTACATAGTTTTCAATGCACATTACCGGTATAATAAAAACTTATTGACTCGCTGAAGTGGCCCCTTGTTTTGTAGCTCTAATTAATAATAGTGTTTGACATTTATAATGCATTTTAAAAACATTATCACATATATATTCTTTTGGAGTTGAGGTAATAGAGACTCAGGTGAAAATGATTATCCCACAGTCACTTGTCGCTCTGATATGAGAGACAGAATCCAAGATCTTCTGACTCAGGTCCTCCATCTGTAAAAATGAAGTGATTTACCTATAGAAGGTTCTTTCCAGTTCTAAAGGTATTCCCTGTGATTCCAAAGTCCAGCACGATCTCATATGACATCATCTCTCAAGGAAAAACAGTTGTGTGGGGTGGGAAGGGTCTGATGCATGGTGATTCCCTTCAGGGTTTTCGTGGCAAAAGTTCTGGAGTGGTTTGTCATTTTCTGCTCCAGCTCATTTGACAGATGAGGAAATTAAGGCAAGCAGGGAGAAGTGATTTGCCCAGGGTCACACAAATTTTTAGAAGCTACATGGATTCAAATATACTTCCTGCCTCAAGACCCGACTCAGTGCAAGGACCTGATATTATCTGTGTCTGTGGCCTAATCCTTCAATGAAGTGTCTATCTGCAGAATGGGAATAGTTTTATTCAAACTCTTAACTTCCCAAGCACCAAACAGAGTACTAGATACACAACAGGTCTTGAATGAAATCTTGAATTAAATTGAATCTGCACGAAGATAAATGCCTCTAGCAACCACCACTACATCCCCACCACTATCTCCAAAAAAAAAGTCAGATTTTTTTTTTTAACATAGCTAAGGAACAAATACTAACTACAATAACCTAAGTGGAAAGATCATTTAATGAGAATAAGAATGGCAGAAATAAGATGACTCTGAAATTTAGAGATCAAGTTTTTGTCAGCTATAAATATAAAAAAAGATTTTGAGAATACTACAAATTTTTTCTAATAAAAATGACATAGTTCCATTTAGTACTTATTTAGCATTAAGTTACTCCCAGAAGGAAAAGGCCAAAGGAACTATTTATCAAAAATAAAGTATAAAATTAATCTGTTCCCTATAAGTAAACAGAATATTAATTTAAAAATCAATAAAAAATTATATATGTATAGTGTGAAGAAAGTACCATTTGCATATCTACAATGAACAATGTTGTACAATTCTGCCATCCAATTCAAAAGCTTTTCATCACATCAATGATTTCATGGGTCCTCTTTGAAAACAAATGACAAAGGGCACCTAGGTAGCACTGTGGATCGGCTCAGGAGTCAAAAGGACTTGACTTTAAATTCCACCTCAGACACTAAACATTTACTAACAGTGTGACCCTGGGCAAGTCCCTTAATCCCGATTGCCTCACCCCCCAAAAAAAATTACAAATAACAGTTTTTAATCCTCTAGGGTTCTGATCTGGTTCTTTTTGCTTTACATTACTTCACTTGATCATCAGCTCCCATGCGTTTCTACTGCTGATGAGTCT